>NW_026781410.1:0-332000 GCF_030144855.1 Hypanus sabinus | reverse complement strand
ACACACACGAAATGCTGGAGGAACACAGCAGGTCAGACAGTGTCTATGGACAGAGTAACACACACAAAATGCTGGAGGAACTCAGCTGGTCAGACTGTGTCTACGGACAGAGTAACACGCACAAAATGCTGGAGGAACTCAGCAGGTCAGAGAGTGTCTATGGACAGAGTAACACACACAAAATGCTGGAGGAACTCAGCTGGTCAGACAGTGTCTATGGACAGAGTAACACACACAAAATGCTGGAATAACTCAGCAGGTCAGACAGTGTCTATGGTCAGAGTAACACACAAAATGTTGGAGGAACTCAGCAGGTCAGACAGTGTCTATGGTCAGAGTAACACATACAAAATGCTGGAGGAACTCAGCAGGTCAGACAGTGTCTATGGTCACAGTAACACACACAAAATGCTGGAGAAACTCAGCAGGTCAGACAGTGTCTATGGACAGAGTAACACACACAAAATGCTGGAGGAACTCAGCAGGTCAGACAGTGTCTATGGACGGAGTAACACACACAAAATGCCGGAGGAACTCAGCAGGTCAGACAGTGTCTATGGACGGAGTAACACACACAAAATGCCTTAGGAACTCAGCAGGTCAGACAGTGTCTATGGACAGAGTAACACACACAAAATGATGGAGGAACTCAGCAGATCAGACAGTGTCTATGGTCAGAGAAACACACACAAAATGCTGGAGGAACTCAGCTGGTCAGACTGTGTCTACGGACAGAGTAACACGCACAAAATGCTGGAGGAACTCAGCAGGTCAGAGAGTGTCTATGGACAGAGTAACACACACAAAATGCTGGAGGAACACAGCTGGTCAGACAGTGTCTATGGACAGAGTAACACACACAAAATGCTGGAATAACTCAGCAGGTCAGACAGTGTCTATGGTCAGAGTAACACACAAAATGCTGGAGGAACTCAGCAGGTCAGACAGTGTCTATGGTCAGAGTAACACATACAAAATGCTGGAGGAACTCAGCAGGTCAGACAGTGTCTATGGTCACAGTAACACACACAAAATGCTGGAGAAACTCAGCAGGTCAGACAGTGTCTATGGACAGAGTAACACACACAAAATGCTGGAGGAACTCAGCAGGTCAGACAGTGTCTATGGACGGAGTAACACACACAAAATGCCGGAGGAACTCAGCAGGTCAGACAGTGTCTATGGACGGAGTAACACACACAAAATGCCTTAGGAACTCAGCAGGTCAGACAGTGTCTATGGACAGAGTAACACACACAAAATGATGGAGGAACTCAGCAGATCAGACAGTGTCTATGGTCAGAGAAACACACACAAAATGCTGGAATAACTCAGCAGGTCAGACAGTGTCTATGGTCAGAGTAACACACACAAAATGCTGGAGGAACTCAGCAGGTCAGACAGTGTGTACGGACAGAGTAACACACACAAAATGCTGGAGGAACTCAGCAGGTCAGACAGTGTCTATGGACGGAGTAACACACACAAAATGCCGGAGGAACTCTGCAGGTCAGACAGTGTCTATGGACGGAGTAACACACACAAAATGCCGGAGGAACTCAGCAGGTCAGACAGTGTCTATGGACGTAGTAACACACACAAAATGCTGGAGGAACTCAGCAGGTCAGACAGTGTCTATGGACAGAGTAACACACACAAAGTGCTGGAGGAACTCAGCAGGTCAGACAGTGTCTATGGTCAGAGTAACACACACAAAATGCTGGAGGAACACAGCAGGTCAGACAGTGTCTATGGACAGAGTAACACACACAAAATGCTGGAGGAACTCAGCTGGTCAGACAGTGTCTACGGACAGAGTAACACACACAAAATGCTGGAGGAACTCAGCAGGTCAGAGTGTGTCTATGGACAGAGTAACACACACAAAACACTGGAGGAACTCAGCTGGTCAGACAGTGTCTATGGACAGAGTAACACACACAAAATGCTGGAGGAAACCAGAAGGTCAGACAGTGTCTATGGTCAGAGTAACACACACAAAATGCTGGAGGAACTCAGCAGGTCAGACAGTGTCTATGGTCAAAGTAACACATACAAAATGCTGGAGGAACTCAGCAGGTCAGACAGTGTCTATGGTCAGAGTAACACACACAAAATGCTGGAGGAACTCAGCATGTCAGACAGTGTCTACGGACAGAGTAACACGCACAAAATGCTGGAGGAACTCAGCAGTTCAGAGAGTGTCTATGGACAGAGTAACACACACAAAATGCTGGAGGAACTCAGCAGGTCAGACAGTGTCTATGGTCAGAGTAACAAACACAAAATGCTGGAGGAACACAGCAGGTCAGACAGTGTCTATGGACAGAGTAACACACACAAAATGCTGGAGGAACTCAGCTGGTCAGACAGTGTCTACGGACAGAGTAACACACACAAAATGCTGGAGGAACTCAGCAGGTCAGAGTGTGTCTATGGACAGAGTAACACACACAAAATGCTGGAGGAACTCAGCTGGTCAGACAGTGTCTATGGTCAGAGTAACACATACAAAATGCTGGAGGAACTCAGCAGGTCAGACAGTGTCTACGGTCAGAGTAACACACACAAAATGCTGGAGGAACTCAGCAGGTCAGACAGTGTCTACGGACAGAGTAACACACACAAAATGCTGGAGGAACTCAGCAGGTCAGACAGTGTCTATGGACAGAGTAATACACACAAAATGCTGGAATAACTCAGCAGGTCAGACAGTGTCTATGGTCAGAGTAACACACAAAATGCTGGAGGAACTCAGCAGGTCAGACAGTGTCTATGGTCAGAGTAACACATACAAAATGCTGGAGGAACTCAGCAGGTCACACAGTGTCTATGGTCACAGTAACACTCACAAAATGCCGGAGGAACTCAGCAGGTCAGACAGTGTCTATGGACGGAGTAACACACACAAAATTCCGGAGGAACTCAGCAGGTCAGACAGTGTCTATGGACGTAGTAACACACACAAAATGCTGGAAGAACTCAGCAGGTCAGACAGTGTCTATGGACAGAGTAACACACACAAAGTGCTGGAGGAACTCAGCAGGTCAGACAGTGTCTATGGTCAGAGTAACACACACGAAATGCTGGAGGAACACAGCAGGTCAGACAGTGTCTATGGACAGAGTAACACACACAAAATGCTGGAGGAACTCAGCTGGTCAGACTGTGTCTACGGACAGAGTAACACGCACAAAATGCTGGAGGAACTCAGCAGGTCAGAGAGTGTCTATGGACAGAGTAACACACACAAAATGCTGGAGGAACTCAGCTGGTCAGACAGTGTCTATGGACAGAGTAACACACACAAAATGCTGGAATAACTCAGCAGGTCAGACAGTGTCTATGGTCAGAGTAACACACAAAATGCTGGAGGAACTCAGCAGGTCAGACAGTGTCTATGGTCAGAGTAACACATACAAAATGCTGGAGGAACTCAGCAGGTCAGACAGTGTCTATGGTCACAGTAACACACACAAAATGCTGGAGAAACTCAGCAGGTCAGACAGTGTCTATGGACAGAGTAACACACACAAAATGCTGGAGGAACTCAGCAGGTCAGACAGTGTCTATGGACGGAGTAACACACACAAAATGCCGGAGGAACTCAGCAGGTCAGACAGTGTCTATGGACGGAGTAACACACACAAAATGCCTTAGGAACTCAGCAGGTCAGACAGTGTCTATGGACAGAGTAACACACACAAAATGATGGAGGAACTCAGCAGATCAGACAGTGTCTATGGTCAGAGAAACACACACAAAATGCTGGAGGAACTCAGCTGGTCAGACTGTGTCTACGGACAGAGTAACACGCACAAAATGCTGGAGGAACTCAGCAGGTCAGAGAGTGTCTATGGACAGAGTAACACACACAAAATGCTGGAGGAACTCAGCTGGTCAGACAGTGTCTATGGACAGAGTAACACACACAAAATGCTGGAATAACTCAGCAGGTCAGACAGTGTCTATGGTCAGAGTAACACACAAAATGCTGGAGGAACTCAGCAGGTCAGACAGTGTCTATGGTCAGAGTAACACATACAAAATGCTGGAGGAACTCAGCAGGTCAGACAGTGTCTATGGTCACAGTAACACACACAAAATGCTGGAGGAACTCAGCAGGTCAGACAGTGTCTACGGACAGAGTAACACACACAAAATGCCGGAGGAACTCAGCAGGTCAGACAGTGTCTATGGACGGAGTAACACACACAAAATGCCTTAGGAACTCAGCAGGTCAGACAGTGTCTATGGACAGAGTAACACACACAAAATGATGGAGGAACTCAGCAGATCAGACAGTGTCTATGGTCAGAGAAACACACACAAAATGCTGGAATAACTCAGCAGGTCAGACAGTGTCTATGGTCAGAGTAACACACACAAAATGCTGGAGGAACTCAGCAGGTCAGACAGTGTGTACGGACAGAGTAACACACACAAAATGCTGGAGGAACTCAGCAGGTCAGACAGTGTCTATGGACGGAGTAACACACACAAAATGCCGGAGGAACTCTGCAGGTCAGACAGTGTCTATGGACGGAGTAACACACACAAAATGCCGGAGGAACTCAGCAGGTCAGACAGTGTCTATGGACAGAGTAACACACACAAAGTGCTGGAGGAACTCAGCAGGTCAGACAGTGTCTATGGTCAGAGTAACACACACAAAATGCTGGAGGAACACAGCAGGTCAGACAGTGTCTATGGACAGAGTAACACACACAAAATGCTGGAGGAACTCAGCTGGTCAGACAGTGTCTACGGACAGAGTAACACACACAAAATGCTGGAGGAACTCAGCAGGTCAGAGTGTGTCTATGGACAGAGTAACACACACAAAACGCTGGAGGAACTCAGCTGGTCAGACAGTGTCTATGGACAGAGTAACACACACAAAATGCTGGAGGAAACCAGAAGGTCAGACAGTGTCTATGGTCAGAGTAACACACACAAAATGCTGGAGGAACTCAGCAGGTCAGACAGTGTCTATGGTCAAAGTAACACATACAAAATGCTGGAGGAACTCAGCAGGTCAGACAGTGTCTATGGTCAGAGTAACACACACAAAATGCTGGAGGAACTCAGCATGTCAGACAGTGTCTACGGACAGAGTAACACGCACAAAATGCTGGAGGAACTCAGCAGTTCAGAGAGTGTCTATGGACAGAGTAACACACACAAAATGCTGGAGGAACTCAGCAGGTCAGACAGTGTCTATGGTCAGAGTAACAAACACAAAATGCTGGAGGAACACAGCAGGTCAGACAGTGTCTATGGACAGAGTAACACACACAAAATGCTGGAGGAACTCAGCTGGTCAGACAGTGTCTACGGACAGAGTAACACACACAAAATGCTGGAGGAACTCAGCAGGTCAGAGTGTGTCTATGGACAGAGTAACACACACAAAATGCTGGAGGAACTCAGCTGGTCAGACAGTGTCTATGGTCAGAGTAACACATACAAAATGCTGGAGGAACTCAGCAGGTCAGACAGTGTCTACGGTCAGAGTAACACACACAAAATGCTGGAGGAACTCAGCAGGTCAGACAGTGTCTACGGACAGAGTAACACACACAAAATGCTGGAGGAACTCAGCAGGTCAGACAGTGTCTACGGACAGAGTAACACACACAAAATGCTGGAGGAACTCAGCCGGTCAGACAGTGTCTATGGACGGAGTAACACGCACAAAATGATGGAGGAACTCAGCAGGTCAGACAGTGTCTATGGTCAGAGTAACACACACAAAATGCTGGAGGAACTCAGCAGGTCAGACAGTGTCTATGGTCAGAGTAACACATACAAAATGCTGGAGGAACTCAGCAGGTCAGACAGTGTCTACGGACAGAGTAACACACACAAAATGCTGGAGGAACTCAGCAGGTCAGACAGTGTCTACGGACAGAGTAACACACACAAAATGCAGGAAGAACACAGCAGGTCATTCAGTGTCTGTGGTCAGAGTAACACACACAAAATGATGGAGGAACTCAGCAGGTCAGACAAAGTCTATTGTCACTGTAACACACACAAAATGCTGGAGGAACTCAGCAGGTCCGACAGTGTCTACGGACAGAGTAACTCAGACAAAATGCTGGAGGAACTCAGCAGGTCAGACAGTGTCTATGGTCAGAGTAACACACAAAAAATGCTGGAGGAACTCAGCAGGTCAGACAGTGTCTATGGTCAGAGTAACACATACAAAATGCTGGAGGAACTCAGCAGGTCACACAGTGTCTATGGTCACAGTAACACACACAAAATGCTGGAGAAACTCAGTAGGTCAGACAGTGTCTATGGACGGAGTAACACACACAAAATGCCGGAGGAACTCAGCAGGTCAGACAGTGTCTATGGACGGAGTAACACACACAAAATGCCGGAGGAACTCAGCAGGTCAGACAGTGTCTATGGACGGAGTAACACACACAAAATGCCTTAGGAACTCAGCAGATCAGACAGTGTCTAATGACGTAGTAACACACACAAAATGCTGGAGGAACTCAGCAGTTCAGACAGTGTCTGTGGACAGAGTAACACACAAAGTGCTGGAGGAACTCAGCAGGTCAGACAGTGTCTATGGGCCGAGTAACACACACAAAATGCTGGAGGAACTCAGCAGGTCAGACAGTGTCTATGGACGGAGTAACACACACAAAATGCTGGAGGAACTCAGCAGGTCAGACAGTGTCTATGGTCAGAGTAACACACACAAAATGCTGGAGAAACTCAGCAGGTCAGACAGTGTCTATGGTCAGAGTAACACACACAAAATGCTGGAGGAACTCAGCAGGACGGTCAGCGTCTATGGACGGAGTAACACACACAAAATGCTGGAGAAACTCAGCAGGTCAGACAGTGTCTACGGACGGAGTAACACACACACAATGCTGGAATAACTCAGCAGGTCAGTCAGTGTCTACGGAGAGAGTAACACACAAAATGCTGAGGATCTCAACAGGTCAGACAGTGTCTATGGTCAGAGTAACACACACTCAAAATGCTGGAGGAACTCAGCAGGTCAGACAGTGTCTACGGACAGAGTAACACAAACAAAATGCTCGAGGAACTCAGCAGGTCAGAGAGTGTCTACGGTCAGAGTAACACACACAAAATGCTGGAGAAACTCAACAGGTCAGACAGTGTCTATGGACAGAGTAACACACACGAAATGCTGGAGGAACTCAGCAGGTCAGACAGTGTCTATGGTCAGAGTAACACACACAAAATGCTGGAGGAACTCAGCAGGTCAGACAGTGTCTATGGACAGAGTAATACACACAAAATGCTGGAGGAACTCCGCAGGTCAGAGAGTGTCTATGGACAGAGTAACACACACAAAATGCTGGAGGAACTCAGCAGGTCAGACAGTGTCTATTGTCACAGTAACACACACAAAATGCTGGAGGAACTCAGCAGGTCAGACAGTGTCTATGGACAGAGTAATACACACAAAATGCTGGAATAACTCAGCAGGTCAGACAGTGTCTATGGTCAGAGTAACACACACAAAATGCTGGAGGAACACAGCAGGTCAGACAGTGTCTATGGGCAGAGTAACACACACAAAATGCTGGAGGAACTCAGCAGGTCAGACAGTGTCTATGGACGGAGTAACACACACAAAATGCTGGAGGAACTCAGCAGGTCAGACAGTGTCTATGGTCAGAGTAACACACACAAAATGCTGGAGAAACTCAGCAGGTCTGACAGTGTCTATGGTCAGAGTAACACACACAAAATGCTGGAGGAACTCAGCAGGACGGTCAGCGTCTATGGACGGAGTAACACACACAAAATGCTGGAGAAACTCAGCAGGTCAGACAGTGTCTATGGTCAGAGTAACACACACAAAATGCTGGAGGAACTCAGCAGGACGGTCAGTGTCTACGGACGGAGTAACACACACACAATGCTGGAATAACTCAGCAGGTCAGACAGTGTCTACGGAGAGAGTAACACACAAAATGCTGAGGATCTCAACAGGTCAGACAGTGTCTATGGTCAGAGTAACACACACTCAAAATGCTGGAGGAACTCAGCAGGTCAGACAGTGTCTATGGACAGAGTAACACACACAAAATGCTCGAGGAACTCAGCAGGTCAGACAGTGTCTATGGACAGAGTAACACACACGAAATGCTGGAGGAACTCAGCAGGTCAGACAGTGTCTATGGACAGAGTAACACACACAAAATGCTGGAGGAACTCAGCAGGTCAGACAGTGTCTATGGTCAGAGTAACACACAAAATGCTGGAGGAACACAGCAGGTCAGACAGTGTCTATGGACAGAGTAACACACACAAAATACTGGAGGAACTCAGCAGTTCAGAGAGTGTCTATGGACAGAGTAACACACACAAAATGCTGGAGGACCACAGCAGGTCAGACAGTGTCTATGGTCAGAGTAACACACAAATTGCTGGAGGAACTCAGTAGGGCGGACAGTGTCTATGGACAGAGTAACACACACAAAGTGCTGGAGGAACTCAGCAGGTCAGATAGTGTCTATGGTCAGAGTAACACACACAAAATGCTGGAGGAACTCAGCAGGTCAGACAGTGTCTATGGACAGAGTAACACACACAAAGTGCTGGAGGAACTCAGCAGGTCAGACAGTGTCTATGGTCAGAGTAACACATACAAAATGCTGGAGGAACTCAGCAGGTCAGACAGTGTCTATGGTCAGAGTAACACACACAAAATGCTGGAGGAACTCCGCAGATCAGAGAGTGTCTATGGACAGAGTAACACACACAAAATGCTGGAGGAACTCAGCAGGTCAGTCAGTGTCTATTGTCACAGTAACACACACAAAATGCTGGAGGAACTCAGCAGGTCAGAGAGTGTCTATGGTCACAGTAACACACACAAAATGCTGGAGGAACTCAGCAAGTCAGACAGTGTCTATGGACAGAGTAACACACACAAAATGCTGGAGGAACTCAGCAGGTCAGACAGTGTCTATGGACGGAGTAACACACACAAAGTGCTGGAGGAACTCAGCAGGTCAGACAGTTTCTATGGTCAGAGTAACACACACAAAATGCTGGAGGAACACAGCAGGTCAGACAGTGTCTATGGACAGAGTAACACACACAAAATGCTGGAGGAACTCAGCTGGTCAGACTGTGTCTACGGACAGAGTAACACGCACAAAATGCTGGAGGAACTCAGCAGGTCAGAGAGTGTCTAAGGTCACAGTAACACACACAAAATGCTGGAGAAACTCAGCAGGTCAGACAGTGTCTATGGACAGAGTAACACACACAAAATGCTGGAGGAACTCAGCAGGTCAGACAGTGTCTATGGACGGAGTAACACACACAAAATGCCTTAGGAACTCAGCAGATCAGACAGTGTCTATGGACGTAGTAACACACACAAAATGCTGGAGGAACTCAGCAGTTCAGACAGTGTCTGTGGACAGAGTAACACACAAAGTGCTGGAGGAACTCAGCAGGTCAGACAGTGTCTATGGGCAGAGTAACACACACAAAATGCTGGAGGAACTCAGCAGGTCAGACAGTGTCTATGGACGGAGTAACACACACAAAATGCTGGAGGAACTCAGCAGGTCAGACAGTGTCTATGGTCAGAGTAACACACACAAAATGCTGGAGAAACTCAGCAGGTCAGACAGTGTCTATGGTCAGAGTAACACACACAAAATGCTGGAGGAACTCAGCAGGACGGTCAGTGTCTATGGACGGAGTAACACACACAAAACGCTGGAGAAACTCAGCAGGTCAGACAGTGTCTATGGTCAGAGTAACACACACAAAATGCTGGAGGAACTCAGCTGGATGGTCAGTGTCTACGGACGGAGTAACACACACACAATGCTGGAATAACTCAGCAGGTCAGACAGTGTCTACGGAGAGAGTAACACACAAAATGCTGAGGATCTCAACAGGTCAGACAGTGTCTATGGTCAGAGTAACACACACTCAAAATGCTGGAGGAACTCAGCAGGTCAGACAGTGTCTACGGACAGAGTAACACACACAAAATGCTCGAGGAACTCAGCAGGTCAGACAGTGTCTATGGTCAGAGTAACAACACAAAATGCTGGAGGAACTCAGCAGGTCAGACAGTGTCTATGGACAGAGTAATACACACAAAATGCTGGAGGAACTCCGCAGGTCAGAGAGTGTCTATGGACAGAGTAACACACACAAAATGCTGGAGGAATTCAGCAGGTCAGACAGTGTCTATTGTCACAGTAACACACACAAAATGCTGGAGGAACTCAGCAGGTCAGACAGTGTCTATGTACAGAGTAATACACACAAAATGCTGGAATAACTCAGCAGGTCAGACAGTGTCTATGGTCAGAGTAACACACAAAATGCTGGAGGAACTCAGCAGGTCAGACAGTGTCTATGGTCAGAGTAACACATAGAAAATGCTGGAGGAACTCAGCAGGTCAGACAGTGTCTATGGTCACAGTAACACACACAAAATGCTGGAGAAACTCAGCAGGTCAGACAGTGTCTATGGACGGAGTAACACACACAAAATGCCGGAGGAACTCAGCAGGTCAGACAGTGTCTATGGATGGAGTAACGCACACAAAATGCCGGAGGAACTCAGCAGGTCAGACAGTGTCTATGGACGTAGTAACACACACAAAATGCTGGAGGAACTCAGCAGGTCAGACAGTGTCTATGGACAGAGTAACACACACAAAGTGCTGGAGGAACTCAGCAGGTCAGACAGTGTCTATGGTCAGAGTAACACACACAAAATGCTGGAGGAACACAGCAGGTCAGACAGTGTCTATGGACAGAGTAACACACACAAAATGCTGGAGGAACTCAGCTGGTCAGACTGTGTCTACGGACAGAGTAACACGCACAAAATGCTGGAGGAACTCAGCAGGTCAGAGAGTGTCTATGGACAGAGTAACACACACAAAATGCTGGAGGAACTCAGCTGGTCAGACAGTGTCTATGGACAGAGTAACACACACAAAATGCTGGAATAACTCAGCAGGTCAGACAGTGTCTATGGTCAGAGTAACACACAAAATGCTGGAGGAACTCAGCAGGTCAGACAGTGACTATGGTCAGAGTAACACATACAAAATGCTGGAAGAACTCCGCAGGTCAGACAGTGTCTATGGTCACAGTAACACACACAAAATGATGGAGAATCTCAGCAGGTCAGACAGAGTCTATGGACGGAGTAACACACACAAAATGCCGGAGGAACTCAGCAGGTCAGACAGTGTCTATGGACAGAGTAACACACACAAAGTGCTGGAGGAACTCAGCAGGTCAGACAGTGTCTATGGTCAGAGTAACACACACAAAATGCTGGAGGAACACAGCAGGTCAGACAGTGTCTATGGACAGAGTAACACACACAAAATGCTGGAGGAACTCAGCTGGTCAGACAGTGTCTACGGACAGAGTAACACGCACAAAATGTTGGAGGAACTCAGCAGGTCAGAGAGTGTCTATGGACAGAGTAACACACACAAAATGCTGGAGGAACTCAGCTGGACAGACAGTGTCTATGGACAGAGTAACACACACAAAATGCTGGAATAACTCAGCAGGTCAGACAGTGTCTATGGTCAGAGTAACACACAAAATGCTGGAGGAACTCAGCAGGTCAGACAGTGTCTATGGTCAGAGTAACACATACAAAATGCTGGAGGAACTCAGCAGGTCAGACAGTGTCTATGGTCACAGTAACACACACAAAATGCTGGAGAAACTCAGCAGGTCAGACAGTGTCTATGGACAGAGTAACACACACAAAATGCTGGAGGAACTCAGCAGGTCAGACAGTGTCTATGGACGGAGTAACACACACAAAATGCCGGAGGAACTCAGCAGGTCAGACAGTGTCTATGGTCAGAGTAACACACAAAATGCTGGAGGAACTCAGCAGGTCAGACAGTGTCTATGGTCAGAGTAACACATACAAAATGCTGGAGGAACTCAGCAGGTCAGACAGTGTCTATGGTCACAGTAACACACACAAAATGCTGGAGAAACTCAGCAGGTCAGACAGTGTCTATGGACAGAGTAACACACACAAAATGCTGGAGGAACTCAGCAGGTCAGACAGTGTCTATGGACGGAGTAACACACACAAAATGCCTTAGGAACTCAGCAGATCAGACAGTGTCTATGGACGTAGTAACACACACAAAATGCTGGAGGAACTCAGCAGTTCAGACAGTGTCTGTGGACAGAGTAACACACAAAGTGCTGGAGGAACTCAGCAGGTCAGACAGTGTCTATGGGCAGAGTAACACACACAAAATGCTGGAGGAACTCAGCAGGTCAGACAGTGTCTATGGACGGAGTAACACACACAAAATGCTGGAGGAACTCAGCAGGTCAGACAGTGTCTATGGTCAGAGTAACACACACAAAATGCTGGAGAAACTCAGCAGGTCAGACAGTGTCTATGGTCAGAGTAACACACACAAAATGCTGGAGGAACTCAGCAGGACGGTCAGTGTCTATGGACGGAGTAACACACACAAAATGCTGGAGAAACTCAGCAGGTCAGACAGTGTCTATGGTCAGAGTAACACACACAAAATGCTGGAGGAACTCAGCTGGATGGTCAGTGTCTACGGACGGAGTAACACACACACAATGCTGGAATAACTCAGCAGGTCAGACAGTGTCTACGGAGAGAGTAACACACAAAATGCTGAGGATCTCAACAGGTCAGACAGTGTCTATGGTCAGAGTAACACACACTCAAAATGCTGGAGGAACTCAGCAGGTCAGACAGTGTCTACGGACAGAGTAACACACACAAAATGCTCGAGGAACTCAGCAGGTCAGAGAGTGTCTATGGTCAGAGTAACACACACAAAATGCTGGAGAAACTCAACAGGTCAGACAGTGTCTATGGACAGAGTAACACACACGAAATGCTGGAGGAACTCAGCAGGTCAGACAGTGTCTATGGTCAGAGTAACACACACAAAATGCTGGAGGAACTCAGCAGGTCAGACAGTGTCTATGGACAGAGTAATACACACAAAATGCTGGAGGAACTCCGCAGGTCAGAGAGTGTCTATGGACAGAGTAACACACACAAAATGCTGGAGGAACTCAGCAGGTCAGACAGTGTCTATTGTCACAGTAACACACACAAAATGCTGGAGGAACTCAGCAGGTCAGACAGTGTCTATGGACAGAGTAATACACACAAAATGCTGGAATAACTCAGCAGGTCAGACAGTGTCTATGGTCAGAGTAACACACAAAATGCTGGAGGAACTCAGCAGGTCAGACAGTGTCTATGGTCAGAGTAACACATAGAAAATGCTGGAGGAACTCAGCAGGTCAGACAGTGTCTATGGTCACAGTAACACACACAAAATGCTGTATAAACTCAGCAGGTCAGACAGTGTCTATGGTCAGAGCAACACACACAAAATGCTGGAGGAACTCAGCAGGTCAGACAGTGTCTATGGTCAGAGTAACACACAAAATGCTGGAGGAACTCAGCAGGTCAGACAGTGTCTATGGACAGAGTAACACACACAAAATGCTGGAGGAACTCAGCAGGTCAGACAGTGTCTACGGACAGAGTAACACACACAAAATGCTGGAGGAACTCGGCAGGTCAGACAGTGTCTACGGACAGAGTAACACACACAAAATGCTGGAAGAACACAGCAGGTCAGACAGTCTCTGTGGTCAGAGTAACACACACAAAATGATGGAGGAACTCAGCAGGTCAGACAATGTCTATTGTCACTGTAACACACACAAAATGCTGGAGGAACTCAGCAGGTCCGACAGTGTCTACGGACAGAGTAACTCAGACAAAATGCTGGAGGAACTCAGCAGGTCAGACAGTGTCTATGGTCAGAGTAACACACACAAAATGCTGGAGGAACTCAGCAGGTCAGACAGTGTCTACGGACAGAGTAACACACACAAAATGCTGGAAGAACACAGCAAGTCAGACAGTGTCTGTGGTTAGAGTAACACACACAAAATGATGGAGGAACTCAGCAGGTCAGACAGTGTCTATTGTCACTGTAACACACACAAAATGCTGGAGGAACTCAGCAGGTCAGACAGTGTCTATGGACAGAGTAATACACACAAAATGCTGGAATAACTCAGCAGGTCAGACAGTGTCTACGGACAGAGTAACTCACACAAAATGCTGGAGGAACTCAGCAGGTCAGACAGTGTCTATGGTCAGAGTAATACACACAAAATGCTGGAGGAACTCAGCAGGTCAGACAGTGTCTATGGTCAGAGTAACACATACAAAATGCTGGAGGAACACAGCAGGTCAGACAGTGTCTATGGTCAGAGTAACACACACAAAATGCTGGAGGAACTCAGCAGGTCAGAGAGTGTCTATGGTCAGAGTAACACACACAAAATGCTGGAGGAACTCCGCAGGTCAGAGAGTGTCTATGGACAGAGTAACACACACAAAATGCTGGAGGAACTCAGCAGGTCAGACAGTGTCTATGGACAGAGTAATACACACAAAATGCTGGAATAACTCAGCAGGTCATACAGTGTCTATGGTCAGAGTAACAAACAAAATGCTGGAGGAACTCAGCAGGTCAGACAGTGTCTATGGACAGAGTAACACACACAAAATGCTGGAGGAACTCAGCAGGTCAGACAGTGTCTATGGACGGAGTAACACACACAAAATGCCGGAGGAACTCAGCAGGTCAGACAGTGTCTATGGACGGAGTAACACACACAAAATGCCGGAGGAACTCAGCAGGTCAGGCAGTGTCTATGGACGGAGTAACACACACAAAATGCTGGAGGAACTCAGCAGGTCAGACAGTGTCTATGGACAGAGTAACACACACAAAGTGCTGGAGGAACTCAGCAGGTCAGACAGTGTCTATGGTCAGAGTAACACACACAAAATGCTGGAGGAACACAGCAGGTCAGACAGTGTCTATGGACAGAGTAACACACACAAAATGCTGGAGGAACTCAGCTGGTCAGACAGTGTCTACGGACAGAGTAACATGCACAAAATGCTGGAGGAACTCAGCAGGTCAGAGAGTGTCTATGGACAGAGTAACACACACAAAATGCTGGAGGAACTCAGCTGGTCAGACAGTGTCTATGCACAGAGTAACACACACAAAATGCTGGAGGAACTCAGCAGGTCAGACAGTGTCTATGGTCAGAGTAACACACACAAAATGCTGGAGGAACTCAGCAGGTCAGACAGTGTCTATGGTCAGAGCAACACACACAAAATGCTGGAGGAACTCAGCAGGTCAGACAGTGTCTATGGTCAGAGTAACACACAAAATGCTGGAGGAACTCAGCAGGTCAGACAGTGTCTATGGACAGAGTAACACACACAAAATACTGGAGGAACTCAGCAGGGCGGACAGTGTCTATGGACAGAGTAACACACACAAGGTGCTGGAGGAACTCAGCAGGTCAGATAGTGTCTATGGTCAGAGTAATACACACAAAATGCTGGAGGAACTCAGCAGGTCAGACAGTGTCTATGGACAGAGTAACACACACAAAGTGCTGGAGGAACTCAGCAGGTCAGACAGTGTCTATGGTCAGAGTAACACATACAAAATGCTGGAGGAACTCAGCAGGTCAGACAGTGTCTATGGTCAGAGTAACACACACAAAATGCTGGAGGAACTCAGCAGGTCAGACAGTGTCTGTCGTCAGAGTATCACAAAATGCTGGAGGAATTCAGCAGGTCAGACAGTGTCTATGGACGGAGTAACACACACAAAATGCCCGAGGAACTCAGCAGGTCAGACAGTGTCTATGGTCAGAGTAACACATACAAAATGCTGGAGGAACTCAGCAGGTCCGACAGTGTCTACGGACAGAGTAACACACTCAAAATGCTGGAGGAACTCAGCAGGTCAGACAGTGTCTACGGACAGAGTAACACACACAAAATGCTGGAGGAACTCAGCAGGTCAGACAGTGTCTATGGACGGAGTAACACACACAAAATGATGGAGGAACTCAGCAGGTCAGACAGTGTCTATGGTCAGAGTAACACACACAAAATGCTGGAGGAACTCAGCAGGTCAGACAGTGTCTATGGTCAGAGTAACACATACAAAATGCTGGAGGAACACAGCAGGTCAGACAGTGTCTACGGACAGAGTAACACACACAAAATGCTGGAGGAACTCAGCAGGTCAGACTGTGTCTACGGACAGAGTAACACACACAAAATGCTGGAAGAACACAGCAGGTCAGACAGTGTCTGTGGTCAGAGTAACACAGACAAAATGATGGAGGAACTCAGCAGGTCAGACAATGTCTATTGTCACTGTAACACACACAAAATGCTGGAGGAACTCAGCAGGTCCGACAGTGTCTACGGACAGAGTAACTCAGACAAAATGCTGGAGGAACTCAGCAGGTCAGACAGTGTCTATGGTCAGAGTAACACACACAAAATGCTGGAGGAACTCAGCAGGTCAGACAGTGTCTATGGTCAGAGTAACACATACAAAATGCTGGAGGAACTCAGCAGGTCAGACAGTGTCTATGGTCAGAGTAACACACACAAAATGCTGGAGGAACTCCGCAGGTCAGAGAGTGTCTATGGACAGAGTAACACACACAAAATGCTGGAGGAACTCAGCAGGTCAGACAGTGTCTATGGTCAGAGTAACACACAAAATGCTGGAGGAACTCAGCAGGTCAGACAGTGTCTATGGTCAGAGTAACACATACAAAATGCTGGAGGAACTCAGCAGGTCAGACAGTGTCTATGGTCACAGTAACACACACAAAATGCTAGAGAAACTCAGCAGGTCAGACAGTGTCTATGGACAGAGTAACACACACAAAATGCTGGAGGAACTCAGCAGGTCAGACAGTGTCTATGGACGGAGTAACACCCACAAAATGCCGGAGGAACTCAGCAGGTCAGACAGTGTCTATGGACGGAGTAACACACACAAAATGCCGGAGGAACTCAGCAGGTCAGACAGTGTCTATGGACGTAGTAACACACAAAAAATGCTGGAGGAACTCAGCAGGTCAGACAGTGTCTATGGACAGAGTAACACACACAACGTGCTGGAGGAACTCAGCAGGTCAGACAGTGTCTATGGTCAGAGTAACACACACAAAATGCTGGAGGAACACAGCAGGTCAGACAGTGTCTATGGACAGAGTAACACACACAAAATGCTGGAGGAACTCAGCTGGTCAGACAGTGTCTACGGACAGAGTAACACGCACAAAATGCTGGAGGAACTCAGCAGGTCAGAGAGTGTCTATGGACAGAGTAACACACACAAAATGCTGGAGGAACTCAGCTGGTCAGACAGTGTCTATGGACAGAGTAACACACACAAAATGCTGGAGGAACTCAGCAGGTCAGACAGTGTCTATGGTCAGAGTAACACACACAAAATGCTGGAGGAACTCAGCAGGTCAGACAGTGTCTATGGTCAGGGTAACACATACAAAATGCTGGAGGAACTCAGCAGGTCAGACAGTGTCTATGGTCAGAGTAACACACACAAAATGCTGGAGGAACTCAGCAGGTCAGACAGTGTCTACGGACAGAGTAACACACACAAAATGCTGGAGGAACTCAGCAGGTCAGACAGTGTCTATGGACAGAGTAACACACACAAAATACTGGAGGAACTCAGCAGGTCAGACAGTGTCTACGGAGAGAGTAACACGCACAAACTGCTGGAGGAACTCAGCAGTTCAGAGAGTGTCTATGGACAGAGTAACACACACAAAATGCTGGAGGAACTCAGCAGGTCAGACAGTGTCTATGGTCAGAGTAACACACAAAATGCTGGAGGAACTCAGCCGTTCAGACAGTGTCTGTCGTCAGAGTATCACAAAATGCTGGAGGAACTCAGCAGGTCAGACAGTGTCTATGGTCAGAGTAACACACACAAAATGCTGGAGGAACTCAGCAGGTCAGACAGTGTCTATGGTCAGAGTAACACATACAAAATGCTGGAGGAACTCAGCAGGTCAGACAGTGTCTATGGACAGAGTAACACACACAAAATGCTGGAGGAACTCAGCAGGTCAGACAGTGTCTACGGACAGAGTAACACACACAAAATGCTGGAGGAACTCAGCAGGTCAGACAGTGTCTATGGACGGAGTAACACACACAAAATGATGGAGGAACTCAGCAGGTCAGACAGTGTCTATGGTCAGAGTAACACACACAAAATGCTGGAGGAACTCAGCAGGTCAGACAGTGTCTATGGTCAGAGTAACACATACAAAATGCTGGAGGAACTCAGCAGGTCAGACAGTGTCTACGGACAGAGTAACACACACAAAATGCTGGAGGAACTCAGCAGGTCAGACAGTGTCTACGGACAGAGTAACACACACAAAATGCTGGAAGAACACAGCAGGTCAGACAGTGTCTGTGGTCAGAGTAACACACACAAAATGATGGAGGAACTCAGCAGGTCAGACAATGTCTATTGTCACTGTAACACACACAAAATGCTGGAGGAACTCAGCAGGTCCGACAGTGTCTACGGACAGAGTAACTCAGACAAAATGCTGGAGGAACTCAGCAGGTCAGACAGTGTCTTTGGACAGAGAAACACACACAAAATGCTGGAGGAACTCAGCAGGTCAGACAGTGTCTATGGTCAGAGTAACACACACAAAATGCTGGAGGAACTCAGCAGGTCAGACAGTGTCTATGGTCAGAGTAACACACACAAAATGCTGGAGGAACTCAGCAGGTCAGACAGTGTCTATGGACGTAGTAACACACAGAAAATGCTGGAGGAACTCAGCAGGTCAGACAGTGTCTATGGACAGAGTAACACACACAAAGTGCTGGAGGAACTCAGCAGGTCAGACAGTGTCTATGGTCAGAGTAACACACACAAAATGCTGGAGGAACACAGCAGGTCAGACAGTGTCTATGGACAGAGTAACACACACAAAATGCTGGAGGAACTCAGCAGGTCAGACAGTATCTATGGACAGAGTAACACACACAAAATGCTGGAGGAACTCAGCAGGTCAGACAGTGTCTATGGTCAGAGTAACACACAAATACCTGGAGGAACTCAGCAGGGCGGACAGTGTCTATGGACAGAGTAACACACACAAAGTGCTGGAGGAACTCAGCAGGTCAGATAGTGTCTATGGTCAGAGTAACACACACAAAATGCTGTAGGAACTCAGCAGGTCAGACAGTGTCTATGGACAGAGTAACACACACAAAGTGCTGGAGGAACTCAGCAGGTCAGACAGTGTCTATGGTCAGAGTAACACATACAAAATGCTGGAGGAACTCAGCAGGTCAGACAGTGTCTATGGTCTGAGTAACACACACAAAATGCTGGAGGAACTCAGCAGGTCAGACAGTGTCTGTCGTCAGAGTATCACAAAATGCTGGAGGAACTCAGCAGGTCAGACAGTGTCTATGGACGGAGTAACACACACAAAATGCCGGAGGAACTCAGCAGGTCAGACAGTGTCTATGGTCAGAGTAACACACACAAAATGCTGGAGGAACTCAGCAGGTCAGACAGTGTCTATGGTCAGAGTAACACATACAAAATGCTGGAGGAACTCAGCAGGTCAGACAGTGTCTGTAGTCAGAGTATCACAAAATGCTGGAGGAACTCAGCAGGTCAGACAGTGTCTATGGACGGAGTAACACACACAAAATGCCGGAGGAACTCAGCAGGTCAGACAGTGTCTATGGTCAGAGTAACACACACAAAATGCTGGAGGAACTCAGCAGGTCAGACAGTGTCTATGGTCAGAGTAACACACACAAAATGCTGGAGGAACTCAGCAGGTCAGACAGTGTCTATAGTCAGAGTAACACACAAAATGCTGGAGGAACTCAGCAGGTCAGACAGTGTCTATGGACAGAGTAACACACACAAAATACTGGAGGAACTCAGCAGGTCAGACAGTGTCTACGGACAGAGTAACACGCACAAAATGCTGGAGGAACTCAGCAGTTCAGAGAGTGTCTATGGACAGAGTAACACACACAAAATTCTGGAGGAACTCAGCAGGTCAGACAGTGTCTATGGTCAGAGTAAGACACAAATTGCTGGAGGAACTCAGCAGGGCGGACAGTGTCTATGGACAGAGTAACACACACAAAGTGCTGGAGGAACTCAGCAGGTCAGATAGTGTCTATGGTCAGAGTAACACACACAAAATGCTGGAGGAACTCAGCAGGTCAGACAGTGTCTATGGACAGAGTAACACACACAAAGTGCTGGAGGAACTCAGCAGGTCAGACAGTGTCTATGGTCAGAGTAACACATACAAAATGCTGGAGGAACTCAGCAGGTCAGACAGTGTCTATGGTCAGAGTAACACACACAAAATGCTGGAGGAACTCAGCAGGTCAGACAGTGTCTATGGTCAGAGTAACACACACAAAATGCTGGAGGAACACAGCAGGTCAGACAGTGTCTATGGACAGAGTAACACACACAAAATGCTGGACGAACTCAGCTGGTCAGACAGTGTCTATGGTCAGAGTAACACATACAAAATGCTGGAGGAACTCAGCAGGTCAGACAGTGTCTATGTTCAGAGTAACACACACAAAATGCTGGAGGAACACAGCAGGTCAGACAGTGTCTATGGACAGAGTAACACACACAAAATGCTGGAGGAACTCAGCAGGTCAGACAGCGTCTATGGTCAGAGTAACACACACAAAATGCTGGAGGAACTCAGCAGGTCAGACAGTGTCTACGGACAGAGTAACACACACAAAATGCAGGAAGAACACAGCAGGTCAGACAGTGTCTGTGTTCAGAGTAACACACACAAAATGATGGAGGAACTCAGCAGGTCAGACAGTGTCTATGGTCAGAGTAACACATACAAAATGCTGGAGAAACTCAGCAGGTCAGACAGTGTCTATGGTCAGAGTAACACACACAAAATGCTGGAGGAACTCCGCAGGTCAGAGAGTGTCTATGGACAGAGTAACACACACAAAATGCTGTAGGAACTCAGCAGGTCAGACAGTGTCTATGGTCAGAGTAACACACAAAATGCTGGAGGAACTCAGCAGGTCAGACAGTGTCTATGGTCAGAGTAACACATACAAAATGCTGGAGGAACTCAGCAGGTCAGACAGTGTCTATGGTCACAGTAACACACACAAAATGCTGGAGAAACTCAGCAGGTCAGACAGTGTCTATGGACAGAGTAACACACACAAAATGCTGGAGGAACTCAGCAGGTCAGACAGTGTCTATGGTCAGAGTAACACACAGAAAATGCTGGAGGAACTCAGCAGGTCAGACAGTCTCTCAGGTCAGAGTAACACACACAAAATGCTGGAGGAACTCAGCAGGTCAGACAGTGTCTATGGTCAGAGTAACACACACAAAATGCTGGAGGAACTCAGCAGGTCAGACAGTGTCTATGGACGTAGTAACACACACAAAATGCTGGAGGAACTC
The DNA here is from genome assembly GCF_030144855.1 of Hypanus sabinus. Classification (NCBI taxonomy): domain Eukaryota; kingdom Metazoa; phylum Chordata; class Chondrichthyes; order Myliobatiformes; family Dasyatidae; genus Hypanus; species Hypanus sabinus. The sequence goes on along the minus strand of NW_026781410.1, from coordinate 310,554 downwards.
AGCAGGTCAGACAGTGTCTATGGACGTAGTAACACACACAAAATGCTGGAGGAACTCAGCTGGTCAGACAGTGTCTACGGACAGAGTAACACGCACAAAATGCTGGAGGAACTCAGCAGGTCAGAGAGTGTCTATGGACAGAGTAACACACACAAAATGCTGGAGGAACTCAGCTGGTCAGACAGTGTCTATGGACAGAGTAACACACACAAAATGCTGGAGGAACTCAGCAGGTCAGACAGTGTCTATGGTCAGAGTAACACACACAAAATGCTGGAGGAACTCAGCAGGTCAGACAGTGTCTATGGTCAGAGTAACACATACAAAATGCTGGAGGAACTCAGCAGGTCAGACAGTGTCTATGGTCAGAGTAACACACACAAAATGCTGGAGGAACTCAGCAGGTCAGACAGTGTCTATGGTCAGAGTAACACACAAAATGCTGGAGGAACTCAGCAGGTCAGACAGTGTCTATGGACAGAGTAACACACACAAAATACTGGAGGAACTCAGCAGGTCAGACAGTGTCTACGGACAGAGTAACACGCACAAAATGCTGGAGGAACTCAGCAGTTCAGAGAGTGTCTATGGACAGAGTAACACACACAAAATTCTGGAGGAACTCAGCAGGTCAGACAGTGTCTATGGTCAGAGTAAGACACAAATTGCTGGAGGAACTCAGCAGGGCGGACAGTGTCTATGGACAGAGTAACACACACAAAGTGCTGGAGGAACTCAGCAGGTCAGATAGTGTCTATGGTCAGAGTAACACACACAAAATGCTGGAGGAACTCAGCAGGTCAGACAGTGTCTATGGACAGAGTAACACACACAAAGTGCTGGAGGAACTCAGCAGGTCAGACAGTGTCTATGGTCAGAGTAACACATACAAAATGCTGGAGGAACTCAGCAGGTCAGACAGTGTCTATGGTCAGAGTAACACACACAAAATGCTGGAGGAACTCAGCAGGTCAGACAGTGTCTATGGTCAGAGTAACACACACAAAATGCTGGAGGAACACAGCAGGTCAGACAGTGTCTATGGACAGAGTAACACACACAAAATGCTGTACGAACTCAGCTAGTCAGACAGTGTCTATGGTCAGAGTAACACATACAAAATGCTGGAGGAACTCAGCAGGTCAGACAGTGTCTATGTTCAGAGTAACACACACAAAATGCTGGAGGAACACAGCAGGTCAGACAGTGTCTATGGACAGAGTAACACACACAAAATTCTGGAGGAACTCAGCAGGTCAGACAGTATCTATGGACAGAGTAACACACACAAAATGCTGGAGGAACTCAGCAGGTCAGACAGTGTCTATGGTCAGAGTAACACACAAATACCTGGAGGAACTCAGCAGGGCGGACAGTGTCTATGGACAGAGTAACACACACAAAGTGCTGGAGGAACTCAGCAGGTCAGATAGTGTCTATGGTCAGAGTAACACACACAAAATGCTGGAGGAACTCAGCAGGTCAGACAGTGTCTATGGACAGAGTAACACACACAAAGTGCTGGAGGAACTCAGCAGGTCAGACAGTGTCTATGGTCAGAGTAACACATACAAAATGCTGGAGGAACTCAGCAGGTCAGACAGTGTCTATGGTCTGAGTAACACACACAAAATGCTGGAGGAACTCAGCAGGTCAGACAGTGTCTGTCGTCAGAGTATCACAAAATGCTGGAGGAACTCAGCAGGTCAGACAGTGTCTATGGACGGAGTAACACACACAAAATGCCGGAGGAACTCAGCAGGTCAGACAGTGTCTATGGTCAGAGTAACACACACAAAATGCTGGAGGAACTCAGCAGGTCAGACAGTGTCTATGGTCAGAGTAACACATACAAAATGCTGGAGGAACTCAGCAGGTCAGACAGTGTCTGTAGTCAGAGTATCACAAAATGCTGGAGGAACTCAGCAGGTCAGACAGTGTCTATGGACGGAGTAACACACACAAAATGCCGGAGGAACTCAGCAGGTCAGACAGTGTCTATGGTCAGAGTAACACACACAAAATGCTGGAGGAACTCAGCAGGTCAGACAGTGTCTATGGTCAGAGTAACACACACAAAATGCTGGAGGAACTCAGCAGGTCAGACAGTGTCTATGGTCAGAGTAACACACAAAATGCTGGAGGAACTCAGCAGGTCAGACAGTGTCTATGGACAGAGTAACACACACAAAATACTGGAGGAACTCAGCAGGTCAGACAGTGTCTACGGACAGAGTAACACGCACAAAATGCTGGAGGAACTCAGCAGTTCAGAGAGTGTCTATGGACAGAGTAACACACACAAAATTCTGGAGGAACTCAGCAGGTCAGACAGTGTCTATGGTCAGAGTAAGACACGAATTGCTGGAGGAACTCAGCAGGGCGGACAGTGTCTATGGACAGAGTAACACACACAAAGTGCTGGAGGAACTCAGCAGGTCAGATAGTGTCTATGGTCAGAGTAACACACACAAAATGCTGGAGGAACTCAGCAGGTCAGACAGTGTCTATGGTCAGAGTAACACATACAAAATGCTGGAGGAACTCAGCAGGTCAGACAGTGTCTGTAGTCAGAGTATCACAAAATGCTGGAGGAACTCAGCAGGTCAGACAGTGTCTATGGACGGAGTAACACACACAAAATGCCGGAGGAACTCAGCAGGTCAGACAGTGTCTATGGTCAGAGTAACACACACAAAATGCTGGAGGAACTCAGCAGGTCAGACAGTGTCTATGGTCAGAGTAACACACACAAAATGCTGGAGGAACTCAGCAGGTCAGACAGTGTCTATGGTCAGAGTAACACACAAAATGCTGGAGGAACTCAGCAGGTCAGACAGTGTCTATGGACAGAGTAACACACACAAAATACTGGAGGAACTCAGCAGGTCAGACAGTGTCTACGGACAGAGTAACACGCACAAAATGCTGGAGGAACTCAGCAGTTCAGAGAGTGTCTATGGACAGAGTAACACACACAAAATTCTGGAGGAACTCAGCAGGTCAGACAGTGTCTATGGTCAGAGTAAGACACAAATTGCTGGAGGAACTCAGCAGGGCGGACAGTGTCTATGGACAGAGTAACACACACAAAGTGCCGGAGGAACTCAGCAGGTCAGATAGTGTCTATGGTCAGAGTAACACACACAAAATGCTGGAGGAACTCAGCAGGTCAGACAGTGTCTATTGACAGAGTAACACACACAAAGTGCTGGAGGAACTCAGCAGGTCAGACAGTGTCTATGGTCAGAGTAACACATACAAAATGCTGGAGGAACTCAGCAGGTCAGACAGTGTCTATGGTCAGAGTAACACACACAAAATGCTGGAGGAACTCAGCAGGTCAGACAGTGTCTATGGTCAGAGTAACACACACAAAATGCTGGAGGAACACAGCAGGTCAGACAGTGTCTATGGACAGAGTAACACACACAAAATGCTGGACGAACTCAGCTGGTCAGACAGTGTCTATGGTCAGAGTAACACATACAAAATGCTGGAGGAACTCAGCAGGTCAGACAGTGTCTATGTTCAGAGTAACACACACAAAATGCTGGAGGAACTCAGCAGGTCAGACAGTGTCTATGGACAGAGTAACACACACAAAGTGCTGGAGGAACTCAGCAGGTCAGACAGTGTCTATGGTCAGAGTAACACATACAAAATGCTGGAGGAACTCAGCAGGTCAGACAGTGTCTATGGTCTGAGTAACACACACAAAATGCTGGAGGAACTCAGCAGGTCAGACAGTGTCTGTCGTCAGAGTATCACAAAATGCTGGAGGAACTCAGCAGGTCAGACAGTGTCTATGGACGGAGTAACACACACAAAATGCCGGAGGAACTCAGCAGGTCAGACAGTGTCTATGGTCAGAGTAACACACACAAAATGCTGGAGGAACTCAGCAGGTCAGACAGTGTCTATGGTCAGAGTAACACATACAAAATGCTGGAGGAACTCAGCAGGTCAGACAGTGTCTGTAGTCAGAGTATCACAAAATGCTGGAGGAACTCAGCAGGTCAGACAGTGTCTATGGACGGAGTAACACACACAAAATGCCGGAGGAACTCAGCAGGTCAGACAGTGTCTATGGTCAGAGTAACACACACAAAATGCTGGAGGAACTCAGCAGGTCAGACAGTGTCTATGGTCAGAGTAACACACACAAAATGCTGGAGGAACTCAGCAGGTCAGACAGTGTCTATGGTCAGAGTAACACACAAAATGCTGGAGGAACTCAGCAGGTCAGACAGTGTCTATGGACAGAGTAACACACACAAAATACTGGAGGAACTCAGCAGGTCAGACAGTGTCTACGGACAGAGTAACACGCACAAAATGCTGGAGGAACTCAGCAGTTCAGAGAGTGTCTATGGACAGAGTAACACACACAAAATTCTGGAGGAACTCAGCAGGTCAGACAGTGTCTATGGTCAGAGTAAGACACAAATTGCTGGAGGAACTCAGCAGGGCGGACAGTGTCTATGGACAGAGTAACACACACAAAGTGCTGGAGGAACTCAGCAGGTCAGATAGTGTCTATGGTCAGAGTAACACACACAAAATGCTGGAGGAACTCAGCAGGTCAGACAGTGTCTATGGACAGAGTAACACACACAAAGTGCTGGAGGAACTCAGCAGGTCAGACAGTGTCTATGGTCAGAGTAACATACAAAATGCTGGAGGAATTCAGCAGGTCAGACAGTGTCTATGGTCAGAGTAACACACACAAAATGCTGGAGGAACTCAGCAGGTCAGACAGTGTCTATGGTCAGAGTAACACACACAAAATGCTGGAGGAACACAGCAGGTCAGACAGTGTCTATGGACAGGGTAACACACACAAAATGCTGGACGAACTCAGCTGGTCAGACAGTGTCTATGGTCAGAGTAACACATACAAAATGCTGGAGGAACTCAGCAGGTCAGACAGTGTCTATGTTCAGAGTAACACACACAAAATGCTGGAGGAACACAGCAGGTCAGACAGTGTCTATGGACAGAGTAACACACACAAAATGCTGGAGGAACTCAGCAGGTCAGACAGCGTCTATGGTCAGAGTAACACACACAAAATGCTGGAGGAACTCAGCAGGTCAGACAGTGTCTACGGACAGAGTAACACACACAAAATGCAGGAAGAACACAGCAGGTCAGACAGTGTCTGTGTTCAGAGTAACACACACAAAATGATGGAGGAACTCAGCAGGTCAGACAGTGTCTATGGTCAGAGTAACACATACAAAATGCTGGAGGAACTCAGCAGGTCAGACAGTGTCTATGGTCAGAGTAACACACACAAAATGCTGGAGGAACTCCGCAGGTCAGAGAGTGTCTATGGACAGAGTAACACACACAAAATGCTGTAGGAACTCAGCAGGTCAGACAGTGTCTATGGTCAGAGTAACACACAAAATGCTGGAGGAACTCAGCAGGTCAGACAGTGTCTATGGTCAGAGTAACACATACAAAATGCTGGAGGAACTCAGCAGGTCAGACAGTGTCTATGGTCACAGTAACACACACAAAATGCTGGAGAAACTCAGCAGGTCAGAAAGTGTCTATGGACAGAGTAACACACACAAAATGCTGGAGGAACTCAGCAGGTCAGACAGTGTCTATGGTCAGAGTAACACACAGAAAATGCTGGAGGAACTCAGCAGGTCAGACAGTCTCTATGGTCAGAGTAACACACACAAAATGCTGGAGGAACTCAGCAGGTCAGACAGTGTCTATGGTCAGAGTAACACACACAAAATGCTGGAGGAACTCAGCAGGTCAGACAGTGTCTATGGACGTAGTAACACACACAAAATGCTGGAGGAACTCAGCAGGTCAGACAGTGTCTATGGACAGAGTAACACACACAAAGTGCTGGAGGAACTCAGCAGGTCAGACAGTGTCTATGGTCAGAGTAACACACACAAAATGCTGGAGGAACACAGCAGGTCAGACAGTGTCTATGGACAGAGTAACACACACAAAATGCTGGAGGAACTCAGCTGGTCAGACAGTGTCTACGGACAGAGTAACACGCACAAAATGCTGGAGGAACTCAGCAGGTCAGAGAGTGTCTATGGACAGAGTAACACACACAAAATGCTGGAGGAACTCAGCTGGTCAGACAGTGTCTATGGACAGAGTAACACACACAAAATGCTGGAGGAACTCAGCAGGTCAGACAGTGTCTATGGTCAGAGTAACACACACAAAATGCTGGAGGAACTCAGCAGGTCAGACAGTGTCTATGGTCAGAGTAACACATACAAAATGCTGGAGGAACTCAGCAGGTCAGACAGTGTCTATGGTCAGAGTAACACACACAAAATGCTGGAGGAACTCAGCAGGTCAGACAGTGTCTACGGACAGAGTAACACACACAAAATGCTGGAGGAACTCAGCAGGTCAGACAGTGTCTATGGACAGAGTAACACACACAAAATACTGGAGGAACTCAGCAGGTCAGACAGTATCTACGGACAGAGTAACACGCACAAAATGCTGGAGGAACTCAGCAGTTCAGAGAGTGTCTATGGACAGAGTAACACACACAAAATGCTGGAGGAACTCAGCAGGTCAGACAGTGTCTATGGTCAGAGTAACACACAAATACCTGGAGGAACTCAGCAGGGCGGACAGTGTCTATGGACAGAGTAACACACACAAAGTGCTGGAGGAACTCAGCAGGTCAGATAGTGTCTATGGTCAGAGTAACACACACAAAATGCTGGAGGAACTCAGCAGGTCAGACAGTGTCTATGGACAGAGTAACACACACAAAGTGCTGGAGGAACTCAGCAGGTCAGACAGTGTCTATGGTCAGAGTAACACATACAAAATGCTGGAGGAACTCAGCAGGTCAGACAGTGTCTATGGTCTGAGTAACACACACAGAATGCTGGAGGAACTCAGCAGGTCAGACAGTGTCTGTCGTCAGAGTATCACAAAATGCTGGAGGAACTCAGCAGGTCAGACAGTGTCTATGGACGGAGTAACACACACAAAATGCCGGAGGAACTCAGCAGGTCAGACAGTGTCTATGGTCAGAGTAACACACACAAAATGCTGGAGGAACTCAGCAGGTCAGACAGTGTCTATGGTCAGAGTAACACATACAAAATGCTGGAGGAACTCAGCAGGTCAGACAGTGTCTGTAGTCAGAGTATCACAAAATGCTGGAGGAACTCAGCAGGTCAGACAGTGTCTATGGACGGAGTAACACACACAAAATGCCGGAGGAACTCAGCAGGTCAGACAGTGTCTATGGTCAGAGTAACACACACAAAATGCTGGAGGAACTCAGCAGGTCAGACAGTGTCTATGGTCAGAGTAACACACACAAAATGCTGGAGGAACTCAGCAGGTCAGACAGTGTCTATGGTCAGAGTAACACACAAAATGCTGGAGGAACTCAGCAGGTCAGACAGTGTCTATGGACAGAGTAACACACACAAAATACTGGAGGAACTCAGCAGGTCAGACAGTGTCTATGGACAGAGTAACACACACAAAATTCTGGAGGAACTCAGCAGGTCAGACAGTGTCTATGGTCAGAGTAAGACACAAATTGCTGGAGGAACTCAGCAGGGCGGACAGTGTCTATGGACAGAGTAACACACACAAAGTGCTGGAGGAACTCAGCAGGTCAGATAGTGTCTATGGTCAGAGTAACACACACAAAATGCTGGAGGAACTCAGCAGGTCAGACAGTGTCTATGGACAGAGTAACACACACAAAGTGCTGGAGGAACTCAGCAGGTCAGACAGTGTCTATGGTCAGAGTAACACATACAAAATGCTGGAGGAACTCAGCAGGTCAGACAGTGTCTATGGTCAGAGTAACACACACAAAATGCTGGAGGAACTCAGCAGGTCAGACAGTGTCTATGGTCAGAGTAACAGACACAAAATGCTGGAGGAACACAGCAGGTCAGACAGTGTCTATGGACAGAGTAACACACACAAAATGCTGGACGAACTCAGCTGGTCAGACAGTGTCTATGGTCAGAGTAACACCTACAAAATGCTGGAGGAACTCAGCAGGTCAGACAGTGTCTATGGTCAGAGTAACACACACAAAATGCTGGAGGAACTCCGCAGGTCAGAGAGTGTCTATGGACAGAGTAACACACACAAAATGCTGTAGGAACTCAGCAGGTCAGACAGTGTCTATGGTCAGAGTAACACACAAAATGCTGGAGGAACTCAGCAGGTCAGACAGTGTCTATGGTCAGAGTAACACATACAAAATGCTGGAGGAACTCAGCAGGTCAGACAGTGTCTATGGTCACAGTAACACACACAAAATGCTGGAGAAACTCAGCAGGTCAGACAGTGTCTATGGACAGAGTAACACACACAAAATGCTGGAGGAACTCAGCAGGTCAGACAGTGTCTATGGTCAGAGTAACACACAGAAAATGCTGGAGGAACTCAGCAGGTCAGACAGTCTCTATGGTCAGAGTAACACACACAAAATGCTGGAGGAACTCAGCAGGTCAGACAGTGTCTATGGTCAGAGTAACACACACAAAATGCAGGAGGAACTCAGCAGGTCAGACAGTGTCTATGGACGTAGTAACACACACAAAATGCTGGAGGAACTCAGCAGGTCAGACAGTGTCTATGGACAGAGTAACACACACAAAGTGCTGGAGGAACTCAGCAGGTCAGACAGTGTCTATGGTCAGAGTAACACACACAAAATGCTGGAGGAACACAGCAGGTCAGACAGTGTCTATGGACAGAGTAACACACACAAAATGCTGGAGGAACTCAGCTGGTCAGACAGTGTCTACGGACAGAGTAACACACACAAAATGCTGGAGGAACTCAGCAGGTCAGAGAGTGTCTATGGACAGAGTAACACACACAAAATGCTGGAGGAACTCAGCTGGTCAGACAGTGTCTATGGACAGAGTAACACACACAAAGTGCTGGAGGAACTCAGCAGGTCAGACAGTGTCTATGGTCAGAGTAACACACACAAAATGCTGGAGGAACTCAGCAGGTCAGACAGTGTCTATGGTCAGAGTAACACATACAAAATGCTGGAGGAACTCAGCAGGTCAGACAGTGTCTATGGTCAGAGTAACACACACAAAATGCTGGAGGAACTCAGCAGGTCAGACAGTGTCTACGGACAGAGTAACACACACAAAATGCTGGAGGAACTCAGCAGGTTCGACAGTGTCTATGGACAGAGTAACACACACAAAATACTGGAGGAACTCAGCAGGTCAGACAGTATCTACGGACAGAGTAACACGCACAAAATGCTGGAGGAACTCAGCAGTTCAGAGAGTGTCTATGGACAGAGTAACACACACAAAATGCTGGAGGAACTCAGCAGGTCAGACAGTGTCTATGGTCAGAGTAACACACAAATACCTGGAGGAACTCAGCAGGGCGGACAGTGTCTATGGACAGAGTAACACACACAAAGTGCTGGAGGAACTCAGCAGGTCAGATAGTGTCTATGGTCAGAGTAACACACACAAAATGCTGGAGGAACTCAGCAGGTCAGACAGTGTCTATGGACAGAGTAACACACACAAAGTGCTGGAGGAACTCAGCAGGTCAGACAGTGTCTATGGTCAGAGTAACACATACAAAATGCTGGAGGAACTCAGCAGGTCAGACAGTGTCTATGGTCAGAGTAACACACACAAAATGCTGGAGGAACTCAGCAGGTCAGACAGTGTCTGTCGTCAGAGTATCACAAAATGCTGGAGGAACTCAGCAGGTCAGACAGTGTCTATGGACGGAGTAACACACACAAAATGCCGGAGGAACTCAGCAGGTCAGACAGTGCCTATGGTCAGAGTAACACACACAAAATGCTGGAGGAACTCAGCAGGTCAGACAGTGTCTATGGTCAGAGTAACACATACAAAATGCTGGAGGAACTCAGCAGGTCAGACAGTGTCTGTAGTCAGAGTATCACAAAATGCTGGAGGAACTCAGCAGGTCAGACAGTGTCTATGGACGGAGTAACACACACAAAATGCCGGAGGAACTCAGCAGGTCAGACAGTGTCTATGGTCAGAGTAACACACACAAAATGCTGGAGGAACTCAGCAGGTCAGACAGTGTCTATGGTCAGAGTAACACACACAAAATGCTGGAGGAACTCAGCAGGTCAGACAGTGTCTATGGTCAGAGTAACACACAAAATGCTGGAGGAACTCAGCAGGTCAGACAGTGTCTATGGACAGAGTAACACACACAAAATACTGGAGGAACTCAGCAGGTCAGACAGTGTCTACGGACAGAGTAACACGCACAAAATGCTGGAGGAACTCAGCAGGTCAGACAGTGTCTATGGTCAGAGTAACACACACAAAATGCTGGAGGAACTCAGCAGGTCAGACAGTGTCTGTCGTCAGAGTATCACAAAATGCTGGAGGAACTCAGCAGGTCAGACAGTGTCTATGGACGGAGTAACACACACAAAATGCCGGAGGAACTCAGCAGGTCAGACAGTGTCTATGGTCAGAGTAACACACACAAAATGCTGGAGGAACTCAGCAGGTCAGACAGTGTCTATGGTCAGAGTAACACATACAAAATGCTGGAGGAACTCAGCAGGTCAGACAGTGTCTGTAGTCAGAGTATCACAAAATGCTGGAGGAACTCAGCAGGTCAGACAGTGTCTATGGACGGAGTAACACACACAAAATGCCGGAGGAACTCAGCAGGTCAGACAGTGTCTATGGTCAGAGTAACACACACAAAATGCTGGAGGAACTCAGCAGGTCAGACAGTGTCTATGGTCAGAGTAACACACACAAAATGCTGGAGGAACTCAGCAGGTCAGACAGTGTCTATGGTCAGAGTAACACACAAAATGCTGGAGGAACTCAGCAGGTCAGACAGTGTCTATGGACAGAGTAACACACACAAAATACTGGAGGAACTCAGCAGGTCAGACAGTGTCTACGGACAGAGTAACACGCACAAAATGCTGGAGGAACTCAGCAGTTCAGAGAGTGTCTATGGACAGAGTAACACACACAAAATTCTGGAGGAACTCAGCAGGTCAGACAGTGTCTATGGTCAGAGTAAGACACAAATTGCTGGAGGAACTCAGCAGGGCGGACAGTGTCTATGGACAGAGTAACACACACAAAGTGCTGGAGGAACTCAGCAGGTCAGATAGTGTCTATGGTCAGAGTAACACACACAAAATGCTGGAGGAACTCAGCAGGTCAGACAGTGTCTATGGACAGAGTAACACACACAAAGTGCTGGAGGAACTCAGCAGGTCAGACAGTGTCTATGGTCAGAGTAACACATACAAAATGCTGGAGGAACTCAGCAGGTCAGACAGTGTCTATGATCAGAGTAACACACACAAAATGCTGGAGGAACTCAGCAGGTCAGACAGTGTCTATGGTCAGAGTAACACACACAAAATGCTGGAGGAACACAGCAGGTCAGACAGTGTCTATGGACAGAGTAACACACACAAAATGCTGGACGAACTCAGCTGGTCAGACAGTGTCTATGGTCAGAGTAACACATACAAAATGCTGGAGGAACTCAGCAGGACAGACAGTGTCTATGTTCAGAGTAACACACACAAAATGCTGGAGGAACACAGCAGGTCAGACAGTGTCTATGGACAGAGTAACACACACAAAATGCTGGAGGAACTCAGCAGGTCAGACAGCGTCTATGGTCAGAGTAACACACACAAAATGCTGGAGGAACTCAGCAGGTCAGACAGTGTCTACGGACAGAGTAACACACACAAAATGCTGGAAGAACACAGCAGGTCAGACAGTGTCTGTGTTCCGAGTAACACAGACAAAATGATGGAGGAACTCAGAAGGTCAGACAGTGTCTATTGTCACTGTAACACACACAAAATGCTGGAGAAACTCAGCAGGTCAGACAGTGTCTATGGACAGAGTAACACACACAAAATGCTGGAGGAACTCAGCAGGTCAGACAGTGTTTATGGTCAGAGTAACACATACAAAATGCTGGAGGAACTCAGCAGGTCAGACAGTGTCTGTAGTCAGAGTATCACAAAATGCTGGAGGAACTCAGCAGGTCAGACAGTGTCTATGGACGGAGTAACACACACAAAATGCCGGAGGAACTCAGCAGGTCAGACAGTGTCTATGGTCAGAGTAACACACACAAAATGCTGGAGGAACTCAGCAGGTCAGACAGTGTCTATGGTCAGAGTAACACACACAAAATGCTGGAGGAACTCAGCAGGTCAGACAGTGTCTATGGTCAGAGTAACACACAAAATGCTGGAGGAACTCAGCAGGTCAGACAGTGTCTATGGACAGAGTAACACACACAAAATACTGGAGGAACTCAGCAGGACAGACAGTGTCTACGGACAGAGTAACACGCACAAAATGCTGGAGGAACTCAGCAGTTCAGAGAGTGTCTATGGACAGAGTAACACACACAAAATTCTGGAGGAACTCAGCAGGTCAGACAGTGTCTATGGTCAGAGTAAGACACAAATTGCTGGAGGAACTCAGCAGGGCGGACAGTGTCTATGGACAGAGTAACACACACAAAGTGCTGGAGGAATTCAGCAGGTCAGATAGTGTCTATGGTCAGAGTAACACACACAAAATGCTGGAGGAACTCAGCAGGTCAGACAGTGTCTATGGACGGAGTAACACACACAAAATGCCGGAGGAACTCAGCAGGTCAGACAGTGTCTATGGTCAGAGTAACACACACAAAATGCTGGAGGAACTCAGCAGGTCAGACAGTGTCTATGGTCAGAGTAACACATACAAAATGCTGGAGGAACTCAGCAGGTCAGACAGTGTCTGTAGTCAGAGTATCACAAAATGCTGGAGGAACTCAGCAGGTCAGACAGTGTCTATGGACGGAGTAACACACACAAAATGCCGGAGGAACTCAGCAGGTCAGACAGTGTCTATGGTCAGAGTAACACACACAATATGCTGGAGGAACTCAGCAGGTCAGACAGTGTCTATGGTCAGAGTAACACACACAAAATGCTGGAGGAACTCAGCAGGTCAGACAGTGTCTATGGTCAGAGTAACACACAAAATGCTGGAGGAACTCAGTAGGTCAGACAGTGTCTATGGACAGAGTAACACACACAAAATACTGGAGGAACTCAGCAGGTCAGACAGTGTCTACGGACAGAGTAACACGCACAAAATGCTGGAGGAACTCAGCAGTTCAGAGAGTGTCTATGGACAGAGTAACACACACAAAATTCTGGAGGAACTCAGCAGGTCAGACAGTGTCTATGGTCAGAGTAAGACACAAATTGCTGGAGGAACTCAGCAGGGCGGACAGTGTCTATGGACAGAGTAACACACACAAAGTGCTGGAGGAACTCAGCAGGTCAGATAGTGTCTATGGTCAGAGTAACACACACAAAATGCTGGAGGAACTCAGCAGGTCAGACAGTGTCTATGGACAGAGTAACACACACAAAGTGCTGGAGGAACTCAGCAGGTCAGACAGTGTCTATGGTCAGAGTAACACATACAAAATGCTGGAGGAACTCAGCAGGTCAGACAGTGTCTATGGTCAGAGTAACACACACAAAATGCTGGAGGAACTCAGCAGGTCAGACAGTGTCTATGGTCAGAGTAACACACACAAAATGCTGGAGGAACACAGCAGGTCAGACAGTGTCTATGGACAGAGTAACACACACAAAATGCTGGAGGAACACAGCAGGTCAGACAGTGTCTATGGACAGAGTAACACACACAAAATGCTGGACGAACTCAGCTGGTCAGACAGTGTCTATGGTCAGAGTAACACATACAAAATGCTGGAGGAACTCAGCAGGACAGACAGTGTCTATGTTCAGAGTAACACACACAAAATGCTGGAGGAACACAGCAGGTCAGACAGTGTCTATGGACAGAGTAACACACACAAAATGCTGGAGGAACTCAGCAGGTCAGACAGCGTCTATGGTCAGAGTAACACACACAAAATGCTGGAGGAACTCAGCAGGTCAGACAGTGTCTACGGACAGAGTAACACACACAAAATGCTGGAAGAACACAGCAGGTCAGACAGTGTCTGTGTTCAGAGTAACACAGACAAAATGATGGAGGAACTCAGCAGGTCAGACAGTGTCTATTGTCACTGTAACACACACAAAATGCTGGAGAAACTCAGCAGGTCAGACAGTGTCTATGGACAGAGTAACACACACAAAATGCTGGAGGAACTCAGCAGGTCAGACAGTGTTTATGGTCAGAGTAACACATACAAAATGCTGGAGGAACTCAGCAGGTCAGACAGTGTCTGTAGTCAGAGTATCACAAAATGCTGGAGGAACTCAGCAGGTCAGACAGTGTCTATGGACGGAGTAACACACACAAAATGCCGGAGGAACTCAGCAGGTCAGACAGTGTCTATGGTCAGAGTAACACACACAAAATGCTGGAGGAACTCAGCAGGTCAGACAGTGTCTATGGTCAGAGTAACACACACAAAATGCTGGAGGAACTCAGCAGGTCAGACAGTGTCTATGGTCAGAGTAACACACAAAATGCTGGAGGAACTCAGCAGGTCAGACAGTGTCTATGGACAGAGTAACACACACAAAATACTGGAGGAACTCAGCAGGACAGACAGTGTCTACGGACAGAGTAACACGCACAAAATGCTGGAGGAACTCAGCAGTTCAGAGAGTGTCTATGGACAGAGTAACACACACAAAATTCTGGAGGAACTCAGCAGGTCAGACAGTGTCTATGGTCAGAGTAAGACACAAATTGCTGGAGGAACTCAGCAGGGCGGACAGTGTCTATGGACAGAGTAACACACACAAAGTGCTGGAGGAACTCAGCAGGTCAGATAGTGTCTATGGTCAGAGTAACACACACAAAATGCTGGAGGAACTCAGCAGGTCAGACAGTGTCTATGGACAGAGTAACACACACAAAGTGCTGGAGGAACTCAGCAGGTCAGACAGTGTCTATGGTCAGAGTAACACATACAAAATGCTGGAGGAACTCAGCAGGTCAGACAGTGTCTATGGTCAGAGTAACACACACAAAATGCTGGAGGAACTCAGCAGGTCAGACAGTGTCTATGGTCAGAGTAACACACACAAAATGCTGGAGGAACACAGCAGGTCAGACAGTGTCTATGGACAGAGTAACACACACAAAATGCTGGAGGAACACAGCAGGTCAGACAGTGTCTATGGACAGAGTAACACACACAAAATGCTGGACGAACTCAGCTGGTCAGACAGTGTCTATGGTCAGAGTAACACATACAAAATGCTGGAGGAACTCAGCAGGACAGACAGTGTCTATGTTCAGAGTAACACACACAAAATGCTGGAGGAACACAGCAGGTCAGACAGTGTCTATGGACAGAGTAACACACACAAAATGCTGGAGGAACTCAGCAGGTCAGACAGCGTCTATGGTCAGAGTAACACACACAAAATGCTGGAGGAACTCAGCAGGTCAGACAGTGTCTACGGACAGAGTAACACACACAAAATGCTGGAAGAACACAGCAGGTCAGACAGTGTCTGTGTTCAGAGTAACACAGACAAAATGATGGAGGAACTCAGCAGGTCAGACAGTGTCTATTGTCACTGTAACACACACAAAATGCTGGAGAAACTCAGCAGGTCAGACAGTGTCTATGGACAGAGTAACACACACAAAATGCTGGAGGAACTCAGCAGGTCAGACAGTGTTTATGGTCAGAGTAACACATACAAAATGCTGGAGGAACTCAGCAGGTCAGACAGTGTCTGTAGTCAGAGTATCACAAAATGCTGGAGGAACTCAGCAGGTCAGACAGTGTCTATGGACGGAGTAACACACACAAAATGCCGGAGGAACTCAGCAGGTCAGACAGTGTCTATGGTCAGAGTAACACACACAAAATGCTGGAGGAACTCAGCAGGTCAGACAGTGTCTATGGTCAGAGTAACACACACAAAATGCTGGAGGAACTCAGCAGGTCAGACAGTGTCTATGGTCAGAGTAACACACAAAATGCTGGAGGAACTCAGCAGGTCAGACAGTGTCTATGGACAGAGTAACACACACAAAATACTGGAGGAACTCAGCAGGACAGACAGTGTCTACGGACAGAGTAACACGCACAAAATGCTGGAGGAACTCAGCAGTTCAGAGAGTGTCTATGGACAGAGTAACACACACAAAATTCTGGAGGAACTCAGCAGGTCAGACAGTGTCTATGGTCAGAGTAAGACACAAATTGCTGGAGGAACTCAGCAGGGCGGACAGTGTCTATGGACAGAGTAACACACACAAAGTGCTGGAGGAATTCAGCAGGTCAGATAGTGTCTATGGTCAGAGTAACACACACAAAATGCTGGAGGAACTCAGCAGGTCAGACAGTGTCTATGGACGGAGTAACACACACAAAATGCCGGAGGAACTCAGCAGGTCAGACAGTGTCTATGGTCAGAGTAACACACACAAAATGCTGGAGGAACTCAGCAGGTCAGACAGTGTCTATGGTCAGAGTAACACATACAAAATGCTGGAGGAACTCAGCAGGTCAGACAGTGTCTGTAGTCAGAGTATCACAAAATGCTGGAGGAACTCAGCAGGTCAGACAGTGTCTATGGACGGAGTAACACACACAAAATGCCGGAGGAACTCAGCAGGTCAGACAGTGTCTATGGTCAGAGTAACACACACAATATGCTGGAGGAACTCAGCAGGTCAGACAGTGTCTATGGTCAGAGTAACACACACAAAATGCTGGAGGAACTCAGCAGGTCAGACAGTGTCTATGGTCAGAGTAACACACAAAATGCTGGAGGAACTCAGTAGGTCAGACAGTGTCTATGGACAGAGTAACACACACAAAATACTGGAGGAACTCAGCAGGTCAGACAGTGTCTACGGACAGAGTAACACGCACAAAATGCTGGAGGAACTCAGCAGTTCAGAGAGTGTCTATGGACAGAGTAACACACACAAAATTCTGGAGGAACTCAGCAGGTCAGACAGTGTCTATGGTCAGAGTAAGACACAAATTGCTGGAGGAACTCAGCAGGGCGGACAGTGTCTATGGACAGAGTAACACACACAAAGTGCTGGAGGAACTCAGCAGGTCAGATAGTGTCTATGGTCAGAGTAACACACACAAAATGCTGGAGGAACTCAGCAGGTCAGACAGTGTCTATGGACAGAGTAACACACACAAAGTGCTGGAGGAACTCAGCAGGTCAGACAGTGTCTATGGTCAGAGTAACACATACAAATGCTGGAGGAACTCAGCAGGTCAGACAGTGTCTATGGTCAGAGTAACACACACAAAATGCTGGAGGAACTCAGCAGGTCAGACAGTGTCTATGGTCAGAGTAACACACACAAAATGCTGGAGGAACACAGCAGGTCAGACAGTGTCTATGGACAGAGTAACACACACAAAATTCTGGACGAACTCAGCTGGTCAGACAGTGTCTATGGTCAGAGTAACACATACAAAATGCTGGAGGAACTCAGCAGGTCAGACAGTGTCTATGTTCAGAGTAACACACACAAAATGCTGGAGGAACACAGCAGGTCAGACAGTGTCTATGGACAGAGTAACACACACAAAATGCTGGAGGAACTCAGCAGGTCAGACAGTGTCTACGGACAGAGTAACACACACAAAATGCTGGAAGAACACAGCAGGTCAGACAGTGTCTGTGTTCAGAGTAACACACACAAAATGATGGAGGAACTCAGCAGGTCAGACAGTGTCTATTGTCACTGTAACACACACAAAATGCTGGAGAAACTCAGCAGGTCAGACAGTGTCTATGGACAGAGTAACACACACAAAATGCTGGAGGAACTCAGCAGGTCAGACAGTGTCTATGGACGTAGTAACACACACAAAATGCTGGAGGAACTCAGCAGGTCAGACAGTGTCTATGGTCAGAGTAACACACACAAAATGCTGGAGGAACACAGCAGGTCAGACAGTGTCTATGGACAGAGTAACACACACAAAATGCTGGAGGAACTCAGCTGGTCAGACAGTGTCTATGGACAGAGTAACACACACAAAGTGCTGGAGGATCTCAGCAGGTCAGATAGTGTCTATGGTCAGAGTAACACACACAAAATGCTGGAGGAACTCAGCAGGTCAGACAGTGTCTATGGACAGAGTAACACACACAAAATGCTGGAGGAACTCAGCAGGTCAGACAGTGTCTATGGACGGAGTAACAGACACAAAATGCTGGAGGAACTCACCAGGTCAGACAGTGTCTAAGGACAGAGTAACACACACAAAATGCTGCAGGATCTCAGCAGGTCAGACAGTGTCTATGGTCAGAGTAACACATACAAAATGCTGGAGGAACTCAGCAGGTCAGACAGTGTCTACGGACAGAGTAACACACACAAAATGCTGGAGGAACTCAGCAGGTCAGACAGTGTCTATGGACGGAGTAACACACACAAAATGCTGGAGGAACTCAGCAGGTCAGACAGTGTCTATGTTCAGAGTAACACACACAAAATGCTGGAGGAACTCAGCAGGTCAGACAGTGTCTATGGTCAGAGTAACACATACAAAATGCTGGAGGAACTCAGCAGGTCAGACAGTGTCTACGGACAGAGTAACACACACAAAATGCTGGAGGAACTCAGCAGGTCAGACAGTGTCTACGGACAGAGTAACACAGACAAAATGCTGGAGGAACTCAGTAGGTCAGACAGTGTCTACGGACAGAGTAACACACAGAAAATGCTGGAAGAACACAGCAGGTCAGACAGTGTCTGTGGTCAGAGTAACACACACAAAATGATGGAGGAACTCAGCAGGTCAGACAATGTCTATTGTCACTGTAACACACACAAAATGCTGGAGGAACTCAGCAGGTCCGACAGTGTCTACGGACAGAGTAACACACACAAAATGCTGGAGGAACTCAGCAGGTCAGACAGTGTCTACGGACAGAGTAACACACACAAAATGCTGGAAGAACACAGCAGGTCAGACAGTGTCTGTGGTCAGAGTAACACACAGAAAATGATGGAGGAACTCAGCAGGTCAGACAATGTCTATTGTCACTGTAACACACACAAAATGCTGGAGGAACTCAGCAGGTCCGACAGTGTGTACGGACAGAGTAACTCAGACAAAATGCTGGAGGTACTCAGCAGGTCAGACAGTGTCTATGGTCAGAGTAACACACACAAAATGCTGGAGGAACTCAGCAGGTCAGACAGTGTCTATGGTCAGAGTAACACATACAAAATGCTGGAGGAACTCAGCAGGTCAGACAGTGTCTATGGTCAGAGTAACACACACAAAATGCTGGAGGAACTCCGCAGGTCAGAGAGTGTCTATGGACAGAGTAACACACACAAAATGCTGGAGGAACTCAGCAGGTCAGACAGTGTCTATTGTCACAGTAATACACACAAAATGCTGGAGGAACTCAGCAGGTCAGACAGTGTCTATGGACAGAGTAATACACACAAAATGCTGGAATAACTCAGCAGGTCAGACAGTGTCTATGGTCAGAGTAACACACAAAATGCTGGAGGAACTCAGCAGGTCAGACAGTGTCTATGGTCAGACTAACACATACAAAATGCTGGAGGAACTCAGCAGGTCAGACAGTGTCTATGGTCACAGTAACACACACAAAATGCTGGAGAAACTCAGCAGGTCAGACAGTGTCTATGGACAGAGTAACACACACAAAATGCTGGAGGAACTCAGCAGGTCAGACAATGTCTATGGACGGAGTAACACACACAAAATGCCGGAGGAACTCAGCAGGTAAGACAGTGTCTATGGACGGAGTAACACACACAAAATGGCCGGAGGAACTCAGCAGGTCAGACAGTGTCAATGGACGTAGTAACACACACAAAATGCTGGAGGAACTCAGCAGGTCAGACAGTGTCTATGGACAGAGTAACACACACAAAGTGCTGGAGGAACTCAGCAGGTCAGACAGTGTCTATGGTCAGAGTAACACACACAAAATGCTGGAGGAACACAGCAGGTCAGACAGTGTCTATGGACAGAGTAACACACACAAAATGCTGGAGGAACTCAGCTGGTCAGACAGTGTCTACGGACAGAGTAACACGCACAAAATGCTGGAGGAACTCAGCAGGTCAGAGAGTGTCTATGGACAGAGTAACACACACAAAATGCCGGAGGAACTCAGCAGGTCAGACAGTGTCTATGGACGTAGTAACACACACAAAGTGCTGGAGGAACTCAGCAGGTCAGACAGTGTCTATGGTCAGAGTAACACATACAAAATGCTGGAGGAACTCAGCAGGTCAGACAGTGTCTATGGTCAGAGTAACACACACAAAATGCTGGAGGAACTCAGCAGGTCAGACAGTGTCTGTCGTCAGAGTATCACAAAATGCTGGAGGAACTCAGCAGGTCAGACAGTGTCTATGGACGGAGTAACACACACAAAATGCCGGAGGAACTCAGCAGGTCAGACAGTGTCTATGGTCAGAGTAACACACACAAAATGCTGGAGGAACTCAGCAGGTCAGACAGTGTCTATGGTCAGAGTAACACATACAAAATGCTGGAGGAACTCAGCAGGTCAGACAGTGTCTGTAGTCAGAGTATCACAAAATGCTGGAGGAACTCAGCAGGTCAGACAGTGTCTATGGACGGAGTAACACACACAAAATGCCGGAGGAACTCAGCAGGTCAGACAGTGTCTATGGTCAGAGTAACACACACAAAATGCTGGAGGAACTCAGCAGGTCAGACAGTGTCTATGGTCAGAGTAACACACACAAAATGCTGGAGGAACTCAGCAGGTCAGACAGTGTCTATGGTCAGAGTAACACACAAAATGCTGGAGGAACTCAGCAGGTCAGACAGTGTCTATGGACAGAGTAACACACACAAAATACTGGAGGAACTCAGCAGGTCAGACAGTGTCTACGGACAGAGTAACACGCACAAAATGCTGGAGGAACTCAGCAGTTCAGAGAGTGTCTATGGACAGAGTAACACACACAAAATTCTGGAGGAACTCAGCAGGTCAGACAGTGTCTATGGTCAGAGTAAGACACAAATTGCTGGAGGAACTCAGCAGGGCGGACAGTGTCTATGGACCGAGTAACACACACAAAGTGCTGGAGGAACTCAGCAGGTCAGATAGTGTCTATGGTCAGAGTAACACACACAAAATGCTGGAGGAACTCAGCAGGTCAGACAGTGTCTATGGACAGAGTAACACACACAAAGTGCTGGAGGAACTCAGCAGGTCAGACAGTGTCTATGGTCAGAGTAACACATACAAAATGCTGCAGGAACTCAGCAGGTCAGACAGTGTCTATGATCAGAGTAACACACACAAAATGCTGGAGGAACTCAGCAGGTCAGACAGTGTCTATGGTCAGAGTAACACACACAAAATGCTGGAGGAACACAGCAGGTCAGACAGTGTCTATGGACAGAGTAACACACACAAAATGCTGGACGAACTCAGCTGGTCAGACAGTGTCTATGGTCAGAGTAACACATACAAAATGCTGGAGGAACTCAGCAGGTCAGACAGTGTCTATGTTCAGAGTAACACACACAAAATGCTGGAGGAACACAGCAGGTCAGACAGTGTCTATGGACAGAGTAACACACACAAAATGCTGGAGGAACTCAGCAGGTCAGACAGCGTCTGTGTTCAGAGTAACACACACAAAATGATGGAGGAACTCAGCAGGTCAGACAGTGTCTATTGTCACTGTAACACACAAAATGCTGGAGAAACTCAGCAGGTCAGACAGTGTCTATGGACAGAGTAACACACACAAAATGCTGGAGCAACTCAGCAGGTCAGACAGTGTTTATGGTCAGAGTAACACATACAAAATGCTGGAGGAACTCAGCAGGTCAGACAGTGTCTGTAGTCAGAGTATCACAAAATGCTGGAGGAACTCAGCAGGTCAGACAGTGTCTATGGACGGAGTAACACACACAAAATGCCGGAGGAACTCAGCAGGTCAGACAGTGTCTATGGTCAGAGTAACACACACAAAATGCTGGAGGAACTCAGCAGGTCAGACAGTGTCTATGGTCAGAGTAACACACACAAAATGCTGGAGGAACTCAGCAGGTCAGACAGTGTCTATGGTCAGAGTAACACACAAAATGCTGGAGGAACTCAGCAGGTCAGACAGTGTCTATGGACAGAGTAACACACACAAAATACTGGAGGAACTCAGCAGGACAGACAGTGTCTACGGACAGAGTAACACGCACAAAATACTGGAGGAACTCAGCAGTTCAGAGAGTGTCTATGGACAGAGTAACACACACAAAATTCTGGAGGAACTCAGCAGGTCAGACAGTGTCTATGGTCAGAGTAAGACACAAATTGCTGGAGGAACTCAGCAGGGCGGACAGTGTCTATGGACAGAGTAACACACACAAAGTGCTGGAGGAACTCAGCAGGTCAGATAGTGTCTATGGTCAGAGTAACACACACAAAATGCTGGAGGAACTCAGCAGGTCAGACAGTGTCTATGGACGGAGTAACACACACAAAATGCCGGAGGAACTCAGCAGGTCAGACAGTGTCTATGGTCAGAGTAACACACACAAAATGCTGGAGGAACTCAGCAGGTCAGACAGTGTCTATGGTCAGAGTAACACATACAAAATGCTGGAGGAACTCAGCAGGTCAGACAGTGTCTGTAGTCAGAGTATCACAAAATGCTGGAGGAACTCAGCAGGTCAGACAGTGTCTATGGACGGAGTAACACACACAAAATGCCGGAGGAACTCAGCAGGTCAGACAGTGTCTATGGTCAGAGTAACACACACAAAATGCTGGAGGAACTCAGCAGGTCAGACAGTGTCTATGGTCAGAGTAACACACACAAAATGCTGGAGGAACTCAGCAGGTCAGACAGTGTCTATGGTCAGAGTAACACACAAAATGCTGGAGGAACTCAGTAGGTCAGACAGTGTCTATGGACAGAGTAACACACACAAAATACTGGAGGAACTCAGCAGGTCAGACAGTGTCTACGGACAGAGTAACACGCACAAAATGCTGGAGTAACTCAGCAGTTCAGAGAGTGTCTATGGACAGAGTAACACACACAAAATTCTGGAGGAACTCAGCAGGTCAGACAGTGTCTATGGTCAGAGTAAGACACAAATTGCTGGAGGAACTCAGCAGGGCGGACAGTGTCTATGGACAGAGTAACACACACAAAGTGCTGGAGGAACTCAGCAGGTCAGATAGTGTCTATGGTCAGAGTAACACACACAAAATGCTGGAGGAACTCAGCAGGTCAGACAGTGTCTATGGACAGAGTAACACACACAAAGTGCTGGAGGAACTCAGCAGGTCAGACAGTGTCTATGGTCAGAGTAACACACACAAAATGCTGGAGGAACTCAGCAGGTCAGACAGTGTCTATGGTCAGAGTAACACACACAAAATGCTGGAGGAACACAGCAGGTCAGACAGTGTCTATGGACAGAGTAACACACACAAAATGCTGGACGAACTGAGCTGGTCAGACAGTGTCTATGGTCAGAGTAACACATACAAAATGCTGGAGGAACTCAGCAGGTCAGACAGTGTCTATGTTCAGAGTAACACACACAAAATGCTGGAGGAACACAGCAGGTCAGACAGTGTCTATGGACAGAGTAACACACACAAAATGCTGGAGGAACTCAGCAGGTCAGACAGCGTCTATGGTCAGAGTAACACACAAAATGCTGGAGGAACTCAGCAGGTCAGACAGTGTCTACGGACAGAGTAACACACACAAAATGCTGGAAGAACACAGCAGGTCAGACAGTGTCTGTGTTCAGAGTAACACACACAAAATGATGGAGGAACTCAGCAGGTCAGACAGTGTCTATTGTCACTGTAACACACACAAAATGCTGGAGAAACTCAGCAGGTCAGACAGTGTCTATGGACAGAGTAACACACACAAAATGCTGGAGGAACTCAGCAGGTCAGACAGTGTCTATGGACGTAGTAACACACACAAAATGCTGGAGGAACTCAGCAGGTCAGACAGTGTCTATGGTCAGAGTAACACACACAAAATGCTGGAGGAACACAGCAGGTCAGACAGTGTCTATGGACAGAGTAACACACACAAAATGCTGGAGGAACTCAGCTGGTCAGACAGTGTCTATGGACAGAGTAACACACACAAAGTGCTGGAGGATCTCAGCAGGTCAGATAGTGTCTATGGTCAGAGTAACACACACAAAATGCTGGAGGAACTCAGCAGGTCAGACAGTGTCTATGGACAGAGTAACACACACAAAATGCTGCAGGATCTCAGCAGGTCAGACAGTGTCTATGGTCAGAGTAACACATACAAAATGCTGGAGGAACTCAGCAGGTCAGACAGTGTCTACGGACAGAGTAACACACACAAAATGCTGGAGGAACTCAGCAGGTCAGACAGTGTCTATGGACGGAGTAACACACACAAAATGATGGAGGAACTCAGCAGGTCAGACAGTGTCTATGTTCAGAGTAACACACACAAAATGCTGGAGGAACTCAGCAGGTCAGACAGTGTCTATGGTCAGAGTAACACATACAAAATGCTGGAGGAACTCAGCAGGTCAGACAGTGTCTACGGACAGAGTAACACACACAAAATGCTGGAGGAACTCAGCAGGTCAGACAGTGTCTACGGACAGAGTAACACACACAAAATGCTGGAGGAACTCAGTAGGTCAGACAGTGTCTACGGACAGAGTAACACACAGAAAATGCTGGAAGAACACAGCAGGTCAGACAGTGTCTGTGGTCAGAGTAACACACACAAAATGATGGAGGAACTCAGCAGGTCAGACAATGTCTATTGTCACTGTAACACACACAAAATGCTGGAGGAACTCAGCAGGTCCGACAGTGTCTACGGACAGAGTAACACACACAAAATGCTGGAGGAACTCAGCAGGTCAGACAGTGTCTACGGACAGAGTAACACACACAAAATGCTGGAAGAACACAGCAGGTCAGACAGTGTCTGTGGTCAGAGTAACACACAGAAAATGATGGAGGAACTCAGCAGGTCAGACAATGTCTATTGTCACTGTAACACACACAAAATGCTGGAGGAACTCAGCAGGTCCGACAGTGTCTACGGACAGAGTAACTCAGACAAAATGCTGGAGGAACTCAGCAGGTCAGACAGTGTCTATGGTCAGAGTAACACACACAAAATGCTGGAGGAACTCAGCAGGTCAGACAGTGTCTATGGTCAGAGTAACACATACAAAATGCTGGAGGAACTCAGCAGGTCAGACAGTGTCTATGGTCAGAGTAACACACACAAAATGCTGGAGGAACTCCGCAGGTCAGAGAGTGTCTATGGACAGAGTAACACACACAAAATGCTGGAGGAACTCAGCAGGTCAGACAGTGTCTATTGTCACAGTAATACACACAAAATGCTGGAGGAACTCAGCAGGTCAGACAGTGTCTATGGACAGAGTAATACACACAAAATGCTGGAATAACTCAGCAGGTCAGACAGTGTCTATGGTCAAAGTAACACACAAAATGCTGGAGGAACTCAGCAGGTCAGACAGTGTCTATGGTCAGACTAACACATACAAAATGCTGGAGGAACTCAGCAGGTCAGACAGTGTCTATGGTCACAGTAACACACACAAAATGCTGGAGAAACTCAGCAGGTCAGACAGTGTCTATGGACAGAGTAACACACACAAAATGCTGGAGGAACTCAGCAGGTCAGACAATGTCTATGGACGGAGTAACACACACAAAATGCCGCAGGAACTCAGCAGGTCAGACAGTGTCTATGGACGGAGTAACACACACAAAATGGCCGGAGGAACTCAGCAGGTCAGACAGTGTCTATGGACGTAGTAACACACACAAAATGCTGGAGGAACTCAGCAGGTCAGACAGTGTCTATGGACAGAGTAACACACACAAAGTGCTGGAGGAACTCAGCAGGTCAGACAGTGTCTATGGTCAGAGTAACACACACAAAATGCTGGAGGAACACAGCAGGTCAGACAGTGTCTATGGACAGAGTAACACACACAAAATGCTGGAGGAACTCAGCTGGTCAGACAGTGTCTACGGACAGAGTAACACGCACAAAATGCTGGAGGAACTCAGCAGGTCAGAGAGTGTCTATGGACAGAGTAACACACACAAAATGCCGGAGGAACTCAGCAGGTCAGACAGTGTCTATGGACGTAGTAACACACACAAAATGCTGGAGGAACTCAGCAGGTCAGACAGTGTCTATGGACAGAGTAACACACACAAAGTGCTGGAGGAACTCAGCAGGTCAGACAGTGTCTATGGTCAGAGTAACACACACAAAATGCTGGAGGATCTCAGCAGGTCAGACAGTGTCTACCGACAGAGTAACACACAAAATGCTGGAGGAACTCAGCAGGTCAGACAGTGTCTATGGTCAGAGTAAAACATACAAAATGCTGGAGGAACTCAGCAGGTCAGACAGTGTCTGTAGTCAGAGTATCACAAAATGCTGGAGGAACTCAGCAGGTCAGACAGTGTCTATGGACGGAGTAACACACACAAAATGCCGGAGGAACTCAGCAGGTCAGACAGTGTCTATGGTCAGAGTAACACGCACAAAATGCTGGAGGAACTCAGCAGTTCAGAGAGTTTCTATGGACAGAGTAACACACACAAAATGCTGGAGGAACTCAGCAGGTCAGAGAGTGTCTATGGTCAGAGTAACACACAAATTGCTGGAGGAACTCAGCAGGGCGGACAGTGTCTATGGTCAGAGTAACACACACAAAATGCTGGAGGAACTCAGCAGGTCAGACAGTGTCTATTGTCACTGTAACACACACAAAATGCTGGAGGAACTCAGCAGGTCCGACAGTGTCTACGGACAGAGTAACTCAGACAAAATGCTGGAGGAACTCAGCAGGTCAGACAGTGTCTATGGTCAGAGTAACACACACAAAATGCTGGAGGAACTCAGCAGGTCAGACAGTGTCTATGGTCAGAGTAACACATACAAAATGCTGGAGGAACTCAGCAGGTCAGACAGTGTCTATGGTCAGAGTAACACACACAAAACGCTGGAGGAACTCCGCAGGTCAGAGAGTGTCTATGGACAGAGTAACACACACAAAATGCTGGAGGAACTCAGCAGGTCAGACAGTGTCTATGGTCAGAGTAACACACAAAATGCTGGAGGAACTCAGCAGGTCACGCAGTGTCTATGGTCAGAGTAACACATACAAAATGCTGGAGGAACTCAGCAGGTCAGACAGTGTCTATGGTCACAGTAACACACACAAAATGCTAGAGAAACTCAGCAGGTCAGACAGTGTCTATGGACAGAGTAACACACACAAAATGCTGGAGGAACTCAGCAGGTCAGACAGTGTCTATGGACGGAGTAACACACACAAAATGCCGGAGGAACTCAGCAGGTCAGACAGTGTCTATGGACGGAGTAACACACACAAAATGCCTGAGGAACTCAGCAGGTCAGACAGTGGCTATGGACGTAGTAACACACAAAAAATGCTGGAGGAACTCAGCAGGTCAGACAGTGTCTATGGACAGAGTAACACACACAAAGTGCTGGAGGAACTCAGCAGGTCAGACAGTGTCTATGGTCAGAGTAACACACACAAAATGCTGGAGGAACACAGCAGGTCAGACAGTGTCTATGGACAGAGTAACACACACAAAATGCTGGAGGAACTCAGCTGGTCAGACAGTGTCTACGGACAGAGTAACACGCACAAAATGCTGGAGGAACTCAGCAGGTCAGAGAGTGTCTATGGACAGAGTAACACACACAAAATGCTGGAGGAACTCAGCTGGTCAGACAGTGTCTATGGACAGAGTAACACACACAAAATGCTGGAGGAACTCAGCAGGTCAGACAGTGTCTATGGTCAGAGTAACACACACAAAATGCTGGAGGAACTCAGCAGGTCAGACAGTGTCTATGGTCAGAGTAACACATACAAAATGCTGGAGGAACTCAGCAGGTCAGACAGTGTCTATGGTCAGAGTAACACACACAAAATGCTGGAGGAACTCAGCAGGTCAGACAGTGTCTACGGACAGAGTAACACACACAAAATGCTGGAGGAACTCAGCAGGTCAGACAGCGTCTATGGACAGAGTAACACACACAAAATACTGGAGGAACTCAGCAGGTCAGACAGTGTCTACGGAGAGAGTAACACGCACAAAATGCTGGAGGAACTCAGCAGTTCAGAGAGTGTCTATGGACAGAGTAACACACACAAAATGCTGGAGGAACTCAGCAGGTCAGACAGTGTCTATGGTCAGAGTAACACACAAATTGCTGGAGGAACTCAGCAGGTCAGACAGTGTCTATGGACAGAGTAACACACACAAAGTGCTGGAGGAACTCAGCAGGTCAGATAGTGTCTATGGTCAGAGTAATACACACAAAATGCTGGAGGAACTCAGCAGGTCAGACAGTGTCTATGGACAGAGTAACACACACAAAGTGCTGGAGGAACTCAGCAGGTCAGACAGTGTCTATGGTCAGAGTAACACATACAAAATGCTGGAGGAACTCAGCAGGTCAGACAGTGTCTACGGTCAGAGTAACACACACAAAATGCTGGAGGAACTCAGCCGTTCAGACAGTGTCTGTCGTCAGAGTATCACAAAATGCTGGAGGAACTCAGCAGGTCAGACAGTGTCTATGGTCAGAGTAACACACACAAAATGCTGGAGGAACTCAGCAGGTCAGACAGTGTCTATGGTCAGAGTAACACATACAAAATGCTGGAGGAACTCAGCAGGTCAGACAGTGTCTATGGACAGAGTAACACACACAAAATGCTGGAGGAACTCAGCAGGTCAGACAGTGTCTACGGACAGAGTAACACACACAAAATGCTGGAGGAACTCAGCAGGTCAGACAGTGTCTATGGACGGAGTAACACACACAAAATGATGGAGGAACTCAGCAGGTCAGACAGTGTCTATGGTCAGAGTAACACACACAAAATGCTGGAGGAACTCAGCAGGTCAGACAGTGTCTATGGTCAGAGTAACACATACAAAATGCTGGAGGAACTCAGCAGGTCAGACAGTGTCTACGGACAGAGTAACACACACAAAATGAAGGAGGAACTCAGCAGGTCAGACAGTGTCTACGGACAGAGTAACACACACAAAATGCTGGAAGAACACAGCAGGTCAGACAGTGTCTGTGGTCAGAGTAACACACACAAAATGATGGAGGAACTCAGCAGGTCAGACAATGTCTATTGTCAATGTAACACACACAAAATGCTGGAGGAACTCAGCAGGTCCGACAGTGTCTACGGACAGAGTAACTCAGACAAAATGCTGGAGGAACTCAGCAGGTCAGACAGTGTCTTTGGACAGAGAAACACACACAAAATGCTGGAGGAACTCAGCAGGTCAGACAGTGTCTATGGTCAGAGTAACACATACAAAATGCTGGAGGAACTCAGCAGGTCAGACAGTGTCTATGGTCAGAGTAACACACACAAAATGCTGGAGGAACTCCGCAGGTCAGAGAGTGTCTATGGACAGAGTAACACACACAAAATGCTGTAGGAACTCAGCAGGTCAGACAGTGTCTATGGTCAGAGTAACACACAAAATGCTGGAGGAACTCAGCAGGTCAGACAGTGTCTATGGTCAGAGTAACACATACAAAATGCTGGAGGAACTCAGCAGGTCAGACAGTGTCTATGGTCACAGTAACACACACAAAATGCTGGAGAAACTCAGCAGGTCAGACAGTGTCTATGGATAGAGTAACACACACAAAATGCTGGAGGAACTCAGCAGGTCAGACAGTGTCTATGGACGGAGTAACACACACAAAATGCCGGAGGAACTCAGCAGGTCAGACAGTGTCTATGGACGGAGTAACACACACAAAATGCCGGAGGAACTCAGCAGGTCAGACAGTGTCTATGGTCAGAGTAACACACAGAAAATGCTGGAGGAACTCAGCAGGTCAGACAGTGTCTATGGTCAGAGTAACACACACAAAATGCTGGAGGAACTCAGCAGGTCAGACAGTGTCTATGGTCAGAGTAACACACACAAAATGCTGGAGGAACTCAGCAGGTCAGACAGTGTCTATGGACGTAGTAACACACACAAAGTGCTGGAGGAACTCAGCAGGTCAGACAGTGTCTATGGACAGAGTAACACACACAAAATACTGGAGGAACTCAGCAGGTCAGACAGTGTCTACGGAGAGAGTAACACGCACAAAATGCTGGAGGAACTCAGCAGTTCAGAGAGTGTCTATGGACAGAGTAACACACACAAAATGCTGGAGGAACTCAGCAGGTCAGACAGTGTCTATGGTCAGAGTAACACACAAATTGCTGGAGGAACTCAGCAGGTCAGACAGTGTCTATGGACAGAGTAACACACACAAAGTGCTGGAGGAACTCAGCAGGTCAGATAGTGTCTATGGTCAGAGTAATACACACAAAATGCTGGAGGAACTCAGCAGGTCAGACAGTGTCTATGGACAGAGTAACACACACAAAGTGCTGGAGGAACTCAGCAGGTCAGACAGTGTCTATGGTCAGAGTAACACATACAAAATGCTGGAGGAACTCAGCAGGTCAGACAGTGTCTATGGTCAGAGTAACACACACAAAATGCTGGAGGAACTCAGCCGTTCAGACAGTGTCTGTCGTCAGAGTATCACAAAATGCTGGAGGAACTCAGCAGGTCAGACAGTGTCTATGGTCAGAGTAACACACACAAAATGCTGGAGGAACTCAGCAGGTCAGACAGTGTCTATGGTCACAGTAACACATACAAAATGCTGGAGGAACTCAGCAGGTCAGACAGTGTCTATGGACAGAGTAACACACACAAAATGCTGGAGGAACTCAGCAGGTCAGACAGTGTCTACGGACAGAGTAACACACACAAAATGCTGGAGGAACTCAGCAGGTCAGACAGTGTCTATGGACGGAGTAACACACACAAAATGATGGAGGAACTCAGCAGGTCAGACAGTGTCTATGGTCAGAGTAACACACACAAAATGCTGGAGGAACTCAGCAGGTCAGACAGTGTCTATGGTCAGAGTAACACATACAAAATGCTGGAGGAACTCAGCAGGTCAGACAGTGTCTACGGACAGAGTAACACACACAAAATGAAGGAGGAACTCAGCAGGTCAGACAGTGTCTACGGACAGAGTAACACACACAAAATGCTGGAAGAACACAGCAGGTCAGACAGTGTCTGTGGGCAGAGTAACACACACAAAATGATGGAGGAACTCAGCAGGTCAGACAATGTCTATTGTCACTGTAACACACACAAAATGCTGGAGGAACTCAGCAGGTCCGACAGTGTCTACGGACAGAGTAACTCAGACAAAATGCTGGAGGAACTCAGCAGGTCAGACAGTGTCTTTGGACAGAGAAACACACACAAAATGCTGGAGGAACTCAGCAGGTCAGACAGTGTCTATGGTCAGAGTAACACATACAAAATGCTGGAGGAACTCAGCAGGTCAGACAGTGTCTATGGTCAGAGTAACACACACAAAATGCTGGAGGAACTCCGCAGGTCAGAGAGTGTCTATGGACAGAGTAACACACACAAAATGCTGTAGGAACTCAGCAGGTCAGACAGTGTCTATGGTCAGAGTAACACACAAAATGCTGGAGGAACTCAGCAGGTCAGACAGTGTCTATGGTCAGAGTAACACATACAAAATGCTGGAGGAACTCAGCAGGTCAGACAGTGTCTATGGTCACAGTAACACACACAAAATGCTGGAGAAACTCAGCAGGTCAGACAGTGTCTATGGACAGAGTAACACACACAAAATGCTGGAGGAACTCAGCAGGTCAGACAGTGTCTATGGACGGAGTAACACACACAAAATGCCGGAGGAACTCAGCAGGTCAGACAGTGTCTATGGACGGAGTAACACACACAAAATGCCGGAGGAACTCAGCAGGTCAGACAGTGTCTATGGTCAGAGTAACACACAGAAAATGCTGGAGGAACTCAGCAGGTCAGACAGTGTCTATGGTCAGAGTAACACACACAAAATGCTGGAGGAACTCAGCAGGTCAGACAGTGTCTATGGTCAGAGTAACACACACAAAATGCTGGAGGAACTCAGCAGGTCAGACAGTGTCTATGGACGTAGTAACACACACAAAGTGCTGGAGGAACTCAGCAGGTCAGACAGTGTCTATGGACAGAGTAACACACACAAAGTGCTGGAGGAACTCAGCAGGTCAGACAGTGTCTATGGTCAGAGTAACACACACAAAATGCTGGAGGAACACAGCAGGTCAGACAGTGTCTATGGACAGAGTAACACACACAAAATGCTGGAGGAACTCAGCTGGTCAGACAGTGTCTACGGACAGAGTAACACTCACAAAATGCTGGAGGAACTCAGCAGGTCAGAGAGTGTCTATGGACAGAGTAACACACACAAAATGCTGGAGGAACTCAGCTGGTCAGACAGTGTCTATGGACAGAGTAACACACACAAAATGCTGGAGGAACTCAGCAGGTCAGACAGTGTCTATGGTCAGAGT
The DNA here is from genome assembly GCF_030144855.1 of Hypanus sabinus. Classification (NCBI taxonomy): domain Eukaryota; kingdom Metazoa; phylum Chordata; class Chondrichthyes; order Myliobatiformes; family Dasyatidae; genus Hypanus; species Hypanus sabinus. Next base: position 277,989 of record NW_026781410.1, on the reverse strand, counting down.
AACACACACAAAATGCTGGAGGAACTCAGCAGGTCAGACAGTGTCTATGGTCAGAGTAACACATACAAAATGCTGGAGGAACTCAGCAGGTCAGACAGTGTCTATGGTCAGAGTAACACACACAAAATGCTGGAGGAACTCAGCAGGTCAGACAGTGTCTACGGACAGAGTAACACACACAAAATGCTGGAGGAACTCAGCAGGTCAGACAGTGTCTATGGACAGAGTAACACACACAAAATACTGGAGGAACTCAGCAGGTCAGACAGTATCTACGGACAGAGTAACACGCACAAAATGCTGGAGGAACTCAGCAGTTCAGAGAGTGTCTATGGACAGAGTAACACACACAAAATGCTGGAGGAACTCAGCAGGTCAGACAGTGTCTATGGTCAGAGTAACACACAAATACCTGGAGGAACTCAGCAGGGCGGACAGTGTCTATGGACAGAGTAACACACACAAAGTGCTGGAGGAACTCAGCAGGTCAGATAGTGTCTATGGTCAGAGTAACACACACAAAATGCTGGAGGAACTCAGCAGGTCAGACAGTGTCTATGGACAGAGTAACACACACAAAGTGCTGGAGGAACTCAGCAGGTCAGACAGTGTCTATGGTCAGAGTAACACATACAAAATGCTGGAGGAACTCAGCAGGTCAGACAGTGTCTATGGACAGAGTAACACACACAAAATGCTGGAGGAACTCAGCAGGTCAGACAGTGTCTGTCGTCAGAGTATCACAAAATGCTGGAGGAACTCAGCAGGTCAGACAGTGTCTACGGACGGAGTAACACACACAAAATGCCGGAGGAACTCAGCAGGTCAGACAGTGTCTATGGTCAGAGTAACACACACAAAGTGCTGGAGGAACTCAGCAGGTCAGACAGTGTCTATGGTCAGAGTAACACATACAAAATGCTGGAGGAACTCAGCAGGTCAGACAGTGTCTATGGTCAGAGTAACACACACAAAGTGCTGGAGGAACTCAGCAGGTCAGACAGTGTCTATGGACGGAGTAACACACACAAAATGCCGGAGGAACTCAGCAGGTCAGACAGTGTCTATGGTCAGAGTAACACACAGAAAATGCTGGAGGAACTCAGCAGGTCAGACAGTGTCTATGGTCAGAGTAACACACACAAAATGCTGGAGGAACTCAGCAGGTCAGACAGTGTCTATGGTCAGAGTAACACACACAAAATGCTGGAGGAACTCAGCAGGTCAGACAGTGTCTATGGACGTAGTAACACACACAAAGTGCTGGAGGAACTCAGCAGGTCAGACAGTGTCTATGGACAGAGTAACACACACAAAATACTGGAGGAACTCAGCAGGTCAGACAGTGTCTACGGAGAGAGTAACACGCACAAAATGCTGGAGGAACTCAGCAGTTCAGAGAGTGTCTATGGACAGAGTAACACACACAAAATGCTGGAGGAACTCAGCAGGTCAGACAGTGTCTATGGTCAGAGTAACACACAAATTGCTGGAGGAACTCAGCAGGTCAGACAGTGTCTATGGACAGAGTAACACACACAAAGTGCTGGAGGAACTCAGCAGGTCAGATAGTGTCTATGGTCAGAGTAATACACACAAAATGCTGGAGGAACTCAGCAGGTCAGACAGTGTCTATGGACAGAGTAACACACACAAAGTGCTGGAGGAACTCAGCAGGTCAGACAGTGTCTATGGTCAGAGTAACACATACAAAATGCTGGAGGAACTCAGCAGGTCAGACAGTGTCTATGGTCAGAGTAACACACACAAAATGCTGGAGGAACTCAGCCGTTCAGACAGTGTCTGTCGTCAGAGTATCACAAAATGCTGGAGGAACTCAGCAGGTCAGACAGTGTCTATGGTCAGAGTAACACACACAAAATGCTGGAGGAACTCAGCAGGTCAGACAGTGTCTATGGTCACAGTAACACATACAAAATGCTGGAGGAACTCAGCAGGTCAGACAGTGTCTATGGACAGAGTAACACACACAAAATGCTGGAGGAACTCAGCAGGTCAGACAGTGTCTACGGACAGAGTAACACACACAAAATGCTGGAGGAACTCAGCAGGTCAGACAGTGTCTATGGACGGAGTAACACACACAAAATGATGGAGGAACTCAGCAGGTCAGACAGTGTCTATGGTCAGAGTAACACACACAAAATGCTGGAGGAACTCAGCAGGTCAGACAGTGTCTATGGTCAGAGTAACACATACAAAATGCTGGAGGAACTCAGCAGGTCAGACAGTGTCTACGGACAGAGTAACACACACAAAATGAAGGAGGAACTCAGCAGGTCAGACAGTGTCTACGGACAGAGTAACACACACAAAATGCTGGAAGAACACAGCAGGTCAGACAGTGTCTGTGGTCAGAGTAACACACACAAAATGATGGAGGAACTCAGCAGGTCAGACAATGTCTATTGTCACTGTAACACACACAAAATGCTGGAGGAACTCAGCAGGTCCGACAGTGTCTACGGACAGAGTAACTCAGACAAAATGCTGGAGGAACTCAGCAGGTCAGACAGTGTCTTTGGACAGAGAAACACACACAAAATGCTGGAGGAACTCAGCAGGTCAGACAGTGTCTATGGTCAGAGTAACACATACAAAATGCTGGAGGAACTCAGCAGGTCAGACAGTGTCTATGGTCAGAGTAACACACACAAAATGCTGGAGGAACTCCGCAGGTCAGAGAGTGTCTATGGACAGAGTAACACACACAAAATGCTGTAGGAACTCAGCAGGTCAGACAGTGTCTATGGTCAGAGTAACACACAAAATGCTGGAGGAACTCAGCAGGTCAGACAGTGTCTATGGTCAGAGTAACACATACAAAATGCTGGAGGAACTCAGCAGGTCAGACAGTGTCTATGGTCACAGTAACACACACAAAATGCTGGAGAAACTCAGCAGGTCAGACAGTGTCTATGGACAGAGTAACACACACAAAATGCTGGAGGAACTCAGCAGGTCAGACAGTGTCTATGGACGGAGTAACACACACAAAATGCCGGAGGAACTCAGCAGGTCAGACAGTGTCTATGGACGGAGTAACACACACAAAATGCCGGAGGAACTCAGCAGGTCAGACAGTGTCTATGGTCAGAGTAACACACAGAAAATGCTGGAGGAACTCAGCAGGTCAGACAGTGTCTATGGTCAGAGTAACACACACAAAATGCTGGAGGAACTCAGCAGGTCAGACAGTGTCTATGGTCAGAGTAACACACACAAAATGCTGGAGGAACTCAGCAGGTCAGACAGTGTCTATGGACGTAGTAACACACACAAAGTGCTGGAGGAACTCAGCAGGTCAGACAGTGTCTATGGACAGAGTAACACACACAAAGTGCTGGAGGAACTCAGCAGGTCAGACAGTGTCTATGGTCAGAGTAACACACACAAAATGCTGGAGGAATACAGCAGGTCAGACAGTGTCTATGGACAGAGTAACACACACAAAATGCTGGAGGAACTCAGCTGGTCAGACAGTGTCTACGGACAGAGTAACACTCACAAAATGCTGGAGGAACTCAGCAGGTCAGAGAGTGTCTATGGACAGAGTAACACACACAAAATGCTGGAGGAACTCAGCTGGTCAGACAGTGTCTATGGACAGAGTAACACACACAAAATGCTGGAGGAACTCAGCAGGTCAGACAGTGTCTATGGTCAGAGTAACACACACAAAATGCTGGAGGAACTCAGCAGGTCAGACAGTGTCTATGGTCAGAGTAACACATACAAAATGCTGGAGGAACTCAGCAGGTCAGACAGTGTCTATGGTCAGAGTAACACACACAAAATGCTGGAGGAACTCAGCAGGTCAGACAGTGTCTACGGACAGAGTAACACACACAAAATGCTGGAGGAACTCAGCAGGTCAGACAGTGTCTATGGACAGAGTAATACACACAAAATACTGGAGGAACTCAGCAGGTCAGACAGTATCTACGGACAGAGTAACACGCACAAAATGCTGGAGGAACTCAGCAGTTCAGAGAGTGTCTATGGACAGAGTAACACACACAAAATGCTGGAGGAACTCAGCAGGTCAGACAGTGTCTATGGTCAGAGTAACACACAAATACCTGGAGGAACTCAGCAGGGCGGACAGTGTCTATGGACAGAGTAACACACACAAAGTGCTGGAGGAACTCAGCAGGTCAGATAGTGTCTATGGTCAGAGTAACACACACAAAATGCTGGAGGAACTCAGCAGGTCAGACAGTGTCTATGGACAGAGTAACACACACAAAGTGCTGGAGGAACTCAGCAGGTCAGACAGTGTCTATGGTCAGAGTAACACATACAAAATGCTGGAGGAACTCAGCAGGTCAGACAGTGTCTATGGACAGAGTAACACACACAAAATGCTGGAGGAACTCAGCAGGTCAGACAGTGTCTGTCGTCAGAGTATCACAAAATGCTGGAGGAACTCAGCAGGTCAGACAGTGTCTATGGACGGAGTAACACACACAAAATGCCGGAGGAACTCAGCAGGTCAGACAGTGTCTATGGTCAGAGTAACACACACAAAGTGCTGGAGGAACTCAGCAGGTCAGACAGTGTCTATGGTCAGAGTAACACATACAAAATGCTGGAGGAACTCAGCAGGTCAGACAGTGTCTATGGTCAGAGTAACACACACAAAGTGCTGGAGGAACTCAGCAGGTCAGATAGTGTCTATGGTCAGAGTAATACACACAAAATGCTGGAGGAACTCAGCAGGTCAGACAGTGTCTATGGACAGAGTAACACACACAAAGTGCTGGAGGAACTCAGCAGGTCAGACAGTGTCTATGGTCAGAGTAACACATACAAAATGCTGGAGGAACTCAGCAGGTCAGACAGTGTCTATGGTCAGAGTAACACACACAAAATGCTGGAGGAACTCAGCCGTTCAGACAGTGTCTGTCGTCAGAGTATCACAAAATGCTGGAGGAACTCAGCAGGTCAGACAGTGTCTATGGTCAGAGTAACACACACAAAATGCTGGAGGAACTCAGCAGGTCAGACAGTGTCTATGGTCACAGTAACACATACAAAATGCTGGAGGAACTCAGCAGGTCAGACAGTGTCTATGGACAGAGTAACACACACAAAATGCTGGAGGAACTCAGCAGGTCAGACAGTGTCTACGGACAGAGTAACACACACAAAATGCTGGAGGAACTCAGCAGGTCAGACAGTGTCTATGGACGGAGTAACACACACAAAATGATGGAGGAACTCAGCAGGTCAGACAGTGTCTATGGTCAGAGTAACACACACAAAATGCTGGAGGAACTCAGCAGGTCAGACAGTGTCTATGGTCAGAGTAACACATACAAAATGCTGGAGGAACTCAGCAGGTCAGACAGTGTCTACGGACAGAGTAACACACACAAAATGAAGGAGGAACTCAGCAGGTCAGACAGTGTCTACGGACAGAGTAACACACACAAAATGCTGGAAGAACACAGCAGGTCAGACAGTGTCTGTGGGCAGAGTAACACACACAAAATGATGGAGGAACTCAGCAGGTCAGACAATGTCTATTGTCACTGTAACACACACAAAATGCTGGAGGAACTCAGCAGGTCCGACAGTGTCTACGGACAGAGTAACTCAGACAAAATGCTGGAGGAACTCAGCAGGTCAGACAGTGTCTTTGGACAGAGAAACACACACAAAATGCTGGAGGAACTCAGCAGGTCAGACAGTGTCTATGGTCAGAGTAACACATACAAAATGCTGGAGGAACTCAGCAGGTCAGACAGTGTCTATGGTCAGAGTAACACACACAAAATGCTGGAGGAACTCCGCAGGTCAGAGAGTGTCTATGGACAGAGTAACACACACAAAATGCTGTAGGAACTCAGCAGGTCAGACAGTGTCTATGGTCAGAGTAACACACAAAATGCTGGAGGAACTCAGCAGGTCAGACAGTGTCTATGGTCAGAGTAACACATACAAAATGCTGGAGGAACTCAGCAGGTCAGACAGTGTCTATGGTCACAGTAACACACACAAAATGCTGGAGAAACTCAGCAGGTCAGACAGTGTCTATGGACAGAGTAACACACACAAAATGCTGGAGGAACTCAGCAGGTCAGACAGTGTCTATGGACGGAGTAACACACACAAAATGCCGGAGGAACTCAGCAGGTCAGACAGTGTCTATGGACGGAGTAACACACACAAAATGCCGGAGGAACTCAGCAGGTCAGACAGTGTCTATGGTCAGAGTAACACACAGAAAATGCTGGAGGAACTCAGCAGGTCAGACAGTGTCTATGGTCAGAGTAACACACACAAAATGCTGGAGGAACTCAGCAGGTCAGACAGTGTCTATGGTCAGAGTAACACACACAAAATGCTGGAGGAACTCAGCAGGTCAGACAGTGTCTATGGACGTAGTAACACACACAAAGTGCTGGAGGAACTCAGCAGGTCAGACAGTGTCTATGGACAGAGTAACACACACAAAGTGCTGGAGGAACTCAGCAGGTCAGACAGTGTCTATGGTCAGAGTAACACACACAAAATGCTGGAGGAACACAGCAGGTCAGACAGTGTCTATGGACAGAGTAACACACACAAAATGCTGGAGGAACTCAGCTGGTCAGACAGTGTCTACGGACAGAGTAACACTCACAAAATGCTGGAGGAACTCAGCAGGTCAGAGAGTGTCTATGGACAGAGTAACACACACAAAATGCTGGAGGAACTCAGCTGGTCAGACAGTGTCTATGGACAGAGTAACACACACAAAATGCTGGAGGAACTCAGCAGGTCAGACAGTGTCTATGGTCAGAGTAACACACACAAAATGCTGGAGGAACTCAGCAGGTCAGACAGTGTCTATGGTCAGAGTAACACATACAAAATGCTGGAGGAACTCAGCAGGTCAGACAGTGTCTATGGTCAGAGTAACACACACAAAATGCTGGAGGAACTCAGCAGGTCAGACAGTGTCTACGGACAGAGTAACACACACAAAATGCTGGAGGAACTCAGCAGGTCAGACAGTGTCTATGGACAGAGTAACACACACAAAATACTGGAGGAACTCAGCAGGTCAGACAGTATCTACGGACAGAGTAACACGCACAAAATGCTGGAGGAACTCAGCAGTTCAGAGAGTGTCTATGGACAGAGTAACACACACAAAATGCTGGAGGAACTCAGCAGGTCAGACAGTGTCTATGGTCAGAGTAACACACAAATACCTGGAGGAACTCAGCAGGGCGGACAGTGTCTATGGACAGAGTAACACACACAAAGTGCTGGAGGAACTCAGCAGGTCAGATAGTGTCTATGGTCAGAGTAACACACACAAAATGCTGGAGGAACTCAGCAGGTCAGACAGTGTCTATGGACAGAGTAACACACACAAAGTGCTGGAGGAACTCAGCAGGTCAGACAGTGTCTATGGTCAGAGTAACACATACAAAATGCTGGAGGAACTCAGCAGGTCAGACAGTGTCTATGGACAGAGTAACACACACAAAATGCTGGAGGAACTCAGCAGGTCAGACAGTGTCTGTCGTCAGAGTATCACAAAATGCTGGAGGAACTCAGCAGGTCAGACAGTGTCTACGGACGGAGTAACACACACAAAATGCCGGAGGAACTCAGCAGGTCAGACAGTGTCTATGGTCAGAGTAACACACACAAAGTGCTGGAGGAACTCAGCAGGTCAGACAGTGTCTATGGTCAGAGTAACACATACAAAATGCTGGAGGAACTCAGCAGGTCAGACAGTGTCTATGGTCAGAGTAACACACACAAAGTGCTGGAGGAACTCAGCAGGTCAGACAGTGTCTATGGACGGAGTAACACACACAAAATGCCGGAGGAACTCAGCAGGTCAGACAGTGTCTATGGTCAGAGTAACACACAGAAAATGCTGGAGGAACTCAGCAGGTCAGACAGTGTCTATGGTCAGAGTAACACACACAAAATGCTGGAGGAACTCAGCAGGTCAGACAGTGTCTATGGTCAGAGTAACACACACAAAATGCTGGAGGAACTCAGCAGGTCAGACAGTGTCTATGGACGTAGTAACACACACAAAGTGCTGGAGGAACTCAGCAGGTCAGACAGTGTCTATGGACAGAGTAACACACACAAAATACTGGAGGAACTCAGCAGGTCAGACAGTGTCTACGGAGAGAGTAACACGCACAAAATGCTGGAGGAACTCAGCAGTTCAGAGAGTGTCTATGGACAGAGTAACACACACAAAATGCTGGAGGAACTCAGCAGGTCAGACAGTGTCTATGGTCAGAGTAACACACAAATTGCTGGAGGAACTCAGCAGGTCAGACAGTGTCTATGGACAGAGTAACACACACAAAGTGCTGGAGGAACTCAGCAGGTCAGATAGTGTCTATGGTCAGAGTAATACACACAAAATGCTGGAGGAACTCAGCAGGTCAGACAGTGTCTATGGACAGAGTAACACACACAAAGTGCTGGAGGAACTCAGCAGGTCAGACAGTGTCTATGGTCAGAGTAACACATACAAAATGCTGGAGGAACTCAGCAGGTCAGACAGTGTCTATGGTCAGAGTAACACACACAAAATGCTGGAGGAACTCAGCCGTTCAGACAGTGTCTGTCGTCAGAGTATCACAAAATGCTGGAGGAACTCAGCAGGTCAGACAGTGTCTATGGTCAGAGTAACACACACAAAATGCTGGAGGAACTCAGCAGGTCAGACAGTGTCTATGGTCACAGTAACACATACAAAATGCTGGAGGAACTCAGCAGGTCAGACAGTGTCTATGGACAGAGTAACACACACAAAATGCTGGAGGAACTCAGCAGGTCAGACAGTGTCTACGGACAGAGTAACACACACAAAATGCTGGAGGAACTCAGCAGGTCAGACAGTGTCTATGGACGGAGTAACACACACAAAATGATGGAGGAACTCAGCAGGTCAGACAGTGTCTATGGTCAGAGTAACACACACAAAATGCTGGAGGAACTCAGCAGGTCAGACAGTGTCTATGGTCAGAGTAACACATACAAAATGCTGGAGGAACTCAGCAGGTCAGACAGTGTCTACGGACAGAGTAACACACACAAAATGAAGGAGGAACTCAGCAGGTCAGACAGTGTCTACGGACAGAGTAACACACACAAAATGCTGGAAGAACACAGCAGGTCAGACAGTGTCTGTGGTCAGAGTAACACACACAAAATGATGGAGGAACTCAGCAGGTCAGACAATGTCTATTGTCACTGTAACACACACAAAATGCTGGAGGAACTCAGCAGGTCCGACAGTGTCTACGGACAGAGTAACTCAGACAAAATGCTGGAGGAACTCAGCAGGTCAGACAGTGTCTTTGGACAGAGAAACACACACAAAATGCTGGAGGAACTCAGCAGGTCAGACAGTGTCTATGGTCAGAGTAACACATACAAAATGCTGGAGGAACTCAGCAGGTCAGACAGTGTCTATGGTCAGAGTAACACACACAAAATGCTGGAGGAACTCCGCAGGTCAGAGAGTGTCTATGGACAGAGTAACACACACAAAATGCTGTAGGAACTCAGCAGGTCAGACAGTGTCTATGGTCAGAGTAACACACAAAATGCTGGAGGAACTCAGCAGGTCAGACAGTGTCTATGGTCAGAGTAACACATACAAAATGCTGGAGGAACTCAGCAGGTCAGACAGTGTCTATGGTCACAGTAACACACACAAAATGCTGGAGAAACTCAGCAGGTCAGACAGTGTCTATGGACAGAGTAACACACACAAAATGCTGGAGGAACTCAGCAGGTCAGACAGTGTCTATGGACGGAGTAACACACACAAAATGCCGGAGGAACTCAGCAGGTCAGACAGTGTCTATGGACGGAGTAACACACACAAAATGCCGGAGGAACTCAGCAGGTCAGACAGTGTCTATGGTCAGAGTAACACACAGAAAATGCTGGAGGAACTCAGCAGGTCAGACAGTGTCTATGGTCAGAGTAACACACACAAAATGCTGGAGGAACTCAGCAGGTCAGACAGTGTCTATGGTCAGAGTAACACACACAAAATGCTGGAGGAACTCAGCAGGTCAGACAGTGTCTATGGACGTAGTAACACACACAAAGTGCTGGAGGAACTCAGCAGGTCAGACAGTGTCTATGGACAGAGTAACACACACAAAGTGCTGGAGGAACTCAGCAGGTCAGACAGTGTCTATGGTCAGAGTAACACACACAAAATGCTGGAGGAATACAGCAGGTCAGACAGTGTCTATGGACAGAGTAACACACACAAAATGCTGGAGGAACTCAGCTGGTCAGACAGTGTCTACGGACAGAGTAACACTCACAAAATGCTGGAGGAACTCAGCAGGTCAGAGAGTGTCTATGGACAGAGTAACACACACAAAATGCTGGAGGAACTCAGCTGGTCAGACAGTGTCTATGGACAGAGTAACACACACAAAATGCTGGAGGAACTCAGCAGGTCAGACAGTGTCTATGGTCAGAGTAACACACACAAAATGCTGGAGGAACTCAGCAGGTCAGACAGTGTCTATGGTCAGAGTAACACATACAAAATGCTGGAGGAACTCAGCAGGTCAGACAGTGTCTATGGTCAGAGTAACACACACAAAATGCTGGAGGAACTCAGCAGGTCAGACAGTGTCTACGGACAGAGTAACACACACAAAATGCTGGAGGAACTCAGCAGGTCAGACAGTGTCTATGGACAGAGTAATACACACAAAATACTGGAGGAACTCAGCAGGTCAGACAGTATCTACGGACAGAGTAACACGCACAAAATGCTGGAGGAACTCAGCAGTTCAGAGAGTGTCTATGGACAGAGTAACACACACAAAATGCTGGAGGAACTCAGCAGGTCAGACAGTGTCTATGGTCAGAGTAACACACAAATACCTGGAGGAACTCAGCAGGGCGGACAGTGTCTATGGACAGAGTAACACACACAAAGTGCTGGAGGAACTCAGCAGGTCAGATAGTGTCTATGGTCAGAGTAACACACACAAAATGCTGGAGGAACTCAGCAGGTCAGACAGTGTCTATGGACAGAGTAACACACACAAAGTGCTGGAGGAACTCAGCAGGTCAGACAGTGTCTATGGTCAGAGTAACACATACAAAATGCTGGAGGAACTCAGCAGGTCAGACAGTGTCTATGGACAGAGTAACACACACAAAATGCTGGAGGAACTCAGCAGGTCAGACAGTGTCTGTCGTCAGAGTATCACAAAATGCTGGAGGAACTCAGCAGGTCAGACAGTGTCTATGGACGGAGTAACACACACAAAATGCCGGAGGAACTCAGCAGGTCAGACAGTGTCTATGGTCAGAGTAACACACACAAAGTGCTGGAGGAACTCAGCAGGTCAGACAGTGTCTATGGTCAGAGTAACACATACAAAATGCTGGAGGAACTCAGCAGGTCAGACAGTGTCTATGGTCAGAGTAACACACACAAAGTGCTGGAGGAACTCAGCAGGTCAGACAGTGTCTATGGTCAGAGTAACACATACAAAATGCTGGAGGAACTCAGCAGGTCAGACAGTGTCTACGGACAGAGTAACACTCACAAAATGCTGGAGGAACTCAGCAGGTCAGAGAGTGTCTATGGACAGAGTAACACACACAAAATGCTGGAGGAACTCAGCTGGTCAGACAGTGTCTATGGACAGAGTAACACACACAAAATGCTGGAGGAACTCAGCAGGTCAGACAGTGTCTATGGTCAGAGTAACACACACAAAATGCTGGAGGAACTCAGCAGGTCAGACAGTGTCTATGGTCAGAGTAACACATACAAAATGCTGGAGGAACTCAGCAGGTCAGACAGTGTCTATGGTCAGAGTAACACACACAAAATGCTGGAGGAACTCAGCAGGTCAGACAGTGTCTACGGACAGAGTAACACACACAAAATGCTGGAGGAACTCAGCAGGTCAGACAGTGTCTATGGACAGAGTAACACACACAAAATACTGGAGGAACTCAGCAGGTCAGACAGTATCTACGGACAGAGTAACACGCACAAAATGCTGGAGGAACTCAGCAGTTCAGAGAGTGTCTATGGACAGAGTAACACACACAAAATGCTGGAGGAACTCAGCAGGTCAGACAGTGTCTATGGTCAGAGTAACACACAAATACCTGGAGGAACTCAGCAGGGCGGACAGTGTCTATGGACAGAGTAACACACACAAAGTGCTGGAGGAACTCAGCAGGTCAGATAGTGTCTATGGTCAGAGTAACACACACAAAATGCTGGAGGAACTCAGCAGGTCAGACAGTGTCTATGGACAGAGTAACACACACAAAGTGCTGGAGGAACTCAGCAGGTCAGACAGTGTCTATGGTCAGAGTAACACATACAAAATGCTGGAGGAACTCAGCAGGTCAGACAGTGTCTATGGACAGAGTAACACACACAAAATGCTGGAGGAACTCAGCAGGTCAGACAGTGTCTGTCGTCAGAGTATCACAAAATGCTGGAGGAACTCAGCAGGTCAGACAGTGTCTATGGACGGAGTAACACACACAAAATGCCGGAGGAACTCAGCAGGTCAGACAGTGTCTATGGTCAGAGTAACACACACAAAGTGCTGGAGGAACTCAGCAGGTCAGACAGTGTCTATGGTCAGAGTAACACATACAAAATGCTGGAGGAACTCAGCAGGTCAGACAGTGTCTGTAGTCAGAGTATCACAAAATGCTGGAGGAACTCAGCAGGTCAGACAGTGTCTATGGACGGAGTAACACACACAAAATGCCGGAGGAACTCAGCAGGTCAGACAGTGTCTATTGTCACAGTAACACACACAAAATGCTGGAGGAACTCAGCAGGTCAGACAGTGTCTATGGTCAGAGTAACACACACAAAATGCTGGAGGAACTCAGCAGGTCAGACAGTGTCTATGGTCAGAGTAACACACAAAATGCTGGAGGAACTCAGCATGTCAGACAGTGTCTATGGACAGAGTAACACACACAAAATACTGGAGGAACTCAGCAGGTCAGACAGTGTCTACGGACAGAGTAACACGCACAAAATTCTGGAGGAACTCAGCAGTTCAGAGAGTGTCTATGGACAGAGTAACTCACACAAAATTCTGGAGGAACTCAGCAGGTCAGACAGTGTCTATGGTCAGAGTAAGACACAAATTGCTGGAGGAACTCAGCAGGGCGGACAGTGTCTATGGACAGAGTAACACACACAAAGTGCTGGAGGAACTCAGCAGGTCAGATAGTGTCTATGGTCAGAGTAACACACACAAAATGCTGGAGGAACTCAGCAGGTCAGACAGTGTCTATGGACAGAGTAACACACACAAAGTGCTGGAGGAACTCAGCAGGTCAGACAGTGTCTATGGTCAGAGTAACACATACAAAATGCTGGAGGAACTCAGCAGGTCAGACAGTGTCTATGGTCAGAGTAACACACACTAAATGCTGGAGGAACTCTGCAGGTCAGACAGTGTCTATGGTCAGAGTAACACACACAAAATGCTGGAGGAACACAGCAGGTCAGACAGTGTCTATGGACAGAGTAACACACACAAAATGCTGGACGAACTCAGCTGGTCAGACAGTGTCTATGGTCAGAGTAACACATACAAAATGCTGGAGGAACTCAGCAGGTCAGACAGTGTCTATGTTCAGAGTAACACACACAAAATGCTGGAGGAACACAGCAGGTCAGACAGTGTCTATGGACAGAGTAACACACACAAAATGCTGGAGGAACTCAGCAGGTCAGACAGCGTCTATGGTCAGAGTAACACACACAAAATGCTGGAGGAACTCAGCAGGTCAGACAGTGTCTACGGACAGAGTAACACACACAAAATGCTGGAAGAACACAGCAGGTCAGACAGTGTCTGTGTTCAGAGTAACACACACAAAATGATGGAGGAACTCAGCAGGTCAGACAGTGTCTATGGTCAGAGTAACACATACAAAATGCTGGAGGAACTCAGCAGGTCAGACAGTGTCTATGGTCAGAGTAACACACACAAAATGCTGGAGGAACTCCGCAGGTCAGAGAGTGTCTATGGACAGAGTAACACACACAAAATGCTGTAGGAACTCAGCAGGTCAGACAGTGTCTATGGTCAGAGTAACACACAAAATGCTGGAGGAACTCAGCAGGTCAGACAGTGTCTATGGTCAGAGTAACACATACAAAATGCTGGAGGAACTCAGCAGGTCAGACAGTGTCTATGGTCACAGTAACACACACAAAATGCTGGAGAAACTCAGCAGGTCAGACAGTGTCTATGGACAGAGTAACACACACAAAATGCTGGAGGAACTCAGCAGGTCAGACAGTGTCTATGGACGGAGTAACACACACAAAATGCCGGAGGAACTCAGCAGGTCAGACAGTGTCTATGGACGGAGTAACACACACAAAATGCCGGAGGAACTCAGCAGGTCAGACAGTGTCTATGGTCAGAGTAACACACAGAAAATGCTGGAGGAACTCAGCAGGTCAGACAGTGTCTATGGTCAGAGTAACACACACAAAATGCTGGAGGAACTCAGCAGGTCAGACAGTGTCTATGGACGTAGTAACACACACAAAATGCTGGAGGAACTCAGCAGGTCAGACAGTGTCTATGGACAGAGTAACACACACAAAGTGCTGGAGGAACTCAGCAGGTCAGACAGTGTCTATGGTCAGAGTAACACACACAAAATGCTGGAGGAACACAGCAGGTCAGACAGTGTCTATGGACAGAGTAACACACACAAAATGCTGGAGGAACTCAGCTGGTCAGACAGTGTCTACGGACTGAGTAACACGCACAAAATGCTGGAGGAACTCAGCAGGTCAGAGAGTGTCTATGGACAGAGTAACACACACAAAATGCTGGAGGAACTCAGCTGGTCAGACAGTGTCTATGGACAGAGTAACACACACAAAATGCTGGAGGAACTCAGCAGGTCAGACAGTGTCTATGGTCAGAGTAACACACACAAAATGCTGGAGGAACTCAGCAGGTCAGACAGTGTCTATGGTCAGAGTAACACACACAAAATGCTGGAGGAACTCAGCAGGTCAGACAGTGTCTACGGACAGAGTAACACACACAAAATGCTGGAGGAACTCAGCAGGTCAGACAGTGTCTATGGACAGAGTAACACACACAAAATACTGGAGGAACTCAGCAGGTCAGACAGTATCTACGGACAGAGTAACACGCACAAAATGCTGGAGGAACTCAGCAGTTCAGAGAGTGTCTATGGACAGAGTAACACACACAAAATGCTGGAGGAACTCAGCAGGTCAGACAGTGTCTATGGTCAGAGTAACACACAAATACCTGGAGGAACTCAGCAGGGCGGACAGTGTCTATGGACAGAGTAACACACACAAAGTGCTGGAGGAACTCAGCAGGTCAGATAGTGTCTATGGTCAGAGTAACACACACAAAATGCTGGAGGAACTCAGCAGGTCAGACAGTGTCTATGGACAGAGTAACACACACAAAGTGCTGGAGGAACTCAGCAGGTCAGACAGTGTCTATGGTCAGAGTAACACATACAAAATGCTGGAGGAACTCAGCAGGTCAGACAGTGTCTATGGTCAGAGTAACACACAAAATGCTGGAGGAACTCAGCAGGTCAGACAGTGTCTATGGACAGAGTAACACACACAAAATACTGGAGGAACTCAGCAGGTCAGACAGTGTCTACGGACAGAGTAACACGCACAAAATGCTGGAGGAACTCAGCAGTTCAGAGAGTGTCTATGGACAGAGTAACACACACAAAATTCTGGAGGAACTCAGCAGGTCAGACAGTGTCTATGGTCAGAGTAAGACACAAATTGCTGGAGGAACTCAGCAGGGCGGACAGTGTCTATGGACAGAGTAACACACACAAAGTGCTGGAGGAACTCAGCAGGTCAGATAGTGTCTATGGTCAGAGTAACACACACAAAATGCTGGAGGAACTCAGCAGGTCAGACAGTGTCTATGGACAGAGTAACACACACAAAGTGCTGGAGGAACTCAGCAGGTCAGACAGTGTCTATGATCAGAGTAACACATACAAAATGCTGGAGGAACTCAGCAGGTCAGACAGTGTCTATGGTCAGAGTAACACACACAAAATGCTGGAGGAACTCAGCAGGTCAGACAGTGTCTATGGTCAGAGTAACATACACAAAATGCTGGAGGAACACAGCAGGTCAGACAGTGTCTATGGACAGAGTAACACACACAAAATGCTGGACGAACTCAGCTGGTCAGACAGTGTCTATGGTCAGAGTAACACATACAAAATGCTGGAGGAACTCAGCAGGTCAGACAGTGTCTATGTTCAGAGTAACACACACAAAATGCTGGAGGAACACAGCAGGTCAGACAGTGTCTATGGACAGAGTAACACACACAAAATGCTGGAGGAACTCAGCAGGTCAGACAGCGTCTATGGTCAGAGTAACACACACAAAATGCTGGAGGAACTCAGCAGGTCAGAGAGTGTCTATGGACAGAGTAACACACACAAAATGCTGGAGGAACTCAGCTGGTCAGACAGTGTCTATGGACAGAGTAACACACACAAAATGCTGGAGGAACTCAGCAGGTCAGACAGTGTCTATGGTCAGAGTAACACACACAAAATGCTGGAGGAACTCAGCAGGTCAGACAGTGTCTATGGTCAGAGTAACACATACAAAATGCTGGAGGAACTCAGCAGGTCAGACAGTGTCTATGGTCAGAGTAACACACACAAAATGCTGGAGGAACTCAGCAGGTCAGACAGTGTCTACGGACAGAGTAACACACACAAAATGCTGGAGGAACTCAGCAGGTCAGACAGTGTCTATGGACAGAGTAACACACACAAAATACTGGAGGAACTCAGCAGGTCAGACAGTATCTACGGACAGAGTAACACGCACAAAATGCTGGAGGAACTCAGCAGTTCAGAGAGTGTCTATGGACAGAGTAACACACACAAAATGCTGGAGGAACTCAGCAGGTCAGACAGTGTCTATGGTCAGAGTAACACACAAATACCTGGAGGAACTCAGCAGGGCGGACAGTGTCTATGGACAGAGTAACACACACAAAGTGCTGGAGGAACTCAGCAGGTCAGATAGTGTCTATGGTCAGAGTAACACACACAAAATGCTGGAGGAACTCAGCAGGTCAGACAGTGTCTATGGACAGAGTAACACACACAAAGTGCTGGAGGAACTCAGCAGGTCAGACAGTGTCTATGGTCAGAGTAACACATACAAAATGCTGGAGGAACTCAGCAGGTCAGACAGTGTCTATGGTCAGAGTAACACACAAAATGCTGGAGGAACTCAGCAGGTCAGACAGTGTCTATGGACAGAGTAACACACACAAAATACTGGAGGAACTCAGCAGGTCAGACAGTGTCTACGTACAGAGTAACACGCACAAAATGCTGGAGGAACTCAGCAGTTCAGAGAGTGTCTATGGACAGAGTAACACACACAAAATTCTGGAGGAACTCAGCAGGTCAGACAGTGTCTATGGTCAGAGTAAGACACAAATTGCTGGAGGAACTCAGCAGGGCGGACAGTGTCTATGGACAGAGTAACACACACAAAGTGCTGGAGGAACTCAGCAGGTCAGATAGTGTCTATTGTCAGAGTAACACACACAAAATGCTGGAGGAACTCAGCAGGTCAGACAGTGTCTATGGACAGAGTAACACACACAAAGTGCTGTAGGAACTCAGCAGGTCAGACAGTGTCTATGGTCAGAGTAACACATACAAAATGCTGGAGGAACTCAGCAGGTCAGACAGTGTCTATGGTCAGAGTAACACACACAAAATGCTGGAGGAACTCAGCAGGTCAGACAGTGTCTATGGTCAGAGTAACATACACAAAATGCTGGAGGAACACAGCAGGTCAGACAGTGTCTATGGACAGAGTAACACACACAAAATGCTGGACGAACTCAGCTGGTCAGACAGTGTCTATGGTCAGAGTAACACATACAAAATGCTGGAGGAACTCAGCAGGTCAGACAGTGTCTATGTTCAGAGTAACACACACAAAATGCTGGAGGAACACAGCAGGTCAGACAGTGTCTATGGACAGAGTAACACACACAAAATGCTGGAGGAACTCAGCAGGTCAGACAGCGTCTATGGTCAGAGTAACACACACAAAATGCTGGAGGAACTCAGCAGGTCAGACAGTGTCTACGGACAGAGTAACACACACAAAATGCTGGAAGAACACAGCAGGTCAGACAGTGTCTGTGTTCAGAGTAACACACACAAAATGATGGAGGAACTCAGCAGGTCAGACAGTGTCTATTGTCACTGTAACACACACAAAATGCTGGAGAAACTCAGCAGGTCAGACAGTGTCTATGGACAGAGTAACACACACAAAATGCTGGAGGAACTCAGCAGGTCAGACAGTGTCTATGGTCAGAGTAACACATACAAAATGCTGGAGGAACTCAGCAGGTCAGACAGTGTCTGTAGTCAGAGTATCACAAAATGCTGGAGGAACTCAGCAGGTCAGACAGTGTCTATGGACGGAGTAACACACACAAAATGCCGGAGGAACTCAGCAGGTCAGACAGTGTCTATGGTCAGAGTAACACACACAAAATGCTGGAGGAACTCAGCAGGTCAGACAGTGTCTATGGTCAGAGTAACACACACAAAATGCTGGAGGAACTCAGCAGGTCAGACAGTGTCTATGGACGGAGTAACACACACAAAATGCCGGAGGAACTCAGCAGGTCAGACAGTGTCTATGGTCAGAGTAACACACACAAAATGCTGGAGGAACTCAGCAGGTCAGACAGTGTCTATGGTCAGAGTAACACATACAAAATGCTGGAGGAACTCAGCAGGTCAGACAGTGTCTGTAGTCAGAGTATCACAAAATGCTGGAGGAACTCAGCAGGTCAGACGGTGTCTATGGACGGAGTAACACACACAAAATGCCGGAGGAACTCAGCAGGTCAGACAGTGTCTATGGTCAGAGTAACACACACAAAATGCTGGAGGAACTCAGCAGGTCAGACAGTGTCTATGGTCAGAGTAACACACACAAAATGCTGGAGGAACTCAGCAGGTCAGACAGTGTCTATGGTCAGAGTAACACACAAAATGCTGGAGGAACTCAGCAGGTCAGACAGTGTCTATGGACAGAGTAACACACACAAAATACTGGAGGAACTCAGCAGGTCAGACAGTGTCTACGGACAGAGTAACACGCACAAAATGCTGGAGGAACTCAGCAGTTCAGAGAGTGTCTATGGACAGAGTAACACACACAAAATTCTGGAGGAACTCAGCAGGTCAGACAGTGTCTATGGTCAGAGTAAGACACAAATTGCTGGAGGAACTCAGCAGGGCGGTCAGTGTCTATGGACAGAGTAACACACACAAAGTGCTGGAGGAACTCAACAGGTCAGATAGTGTCTATGGTCAGAGTAACACACACAAAATGCTGGAGGAACTCAGCAGGTCAGACAGTGTCTATGGACAGAGTAACACACACAAAGTGCTGGAGGAACTCAGCAGGTCAGACAGTGTCTATGGTCAGAGTAACACACACAAAATGCTGGAGGAACTCAGCAGGTCAGACAGTGTCTATGGTCAGAGTAACACACACAAAATGCTGGAGGAACTCAGCTGGTCAGACAGTGTCTATGGTCAGAGTAACACACAAAATGCTGGAGGAACTCAGCAGGTCAGACAGTGTCTATGGACAGAGTAACACACACAAAATACTGGAGGAACTCAGCAGGTCAGACAGTGTCTACGGACAGAGTAACACGCACAAAATGCTGGAGGAACTCAGCAGGTCAGACAGTGTCTATGGTCAGAGTAAGACACAAATTGCTGGAGGAACTCAGCAGGGCGGACAGTGTCTATGGACAGAGTAACACACACAAAGTGCTGGAGGAACTCAGCAGGTCAGATAGTGTCTATGGTCAGAGTAACACACACAAAATGCTGGAGGAACTCAGCAGGTCAGACAGTGTCTATGGTCAGAGTAACACACACAAAATGCTGGAGGAACTCAGCAGGTCAGACAGTGTCTATGGTCAGAGTAACACATACAAAATGCTGGAGGAACTCAGCAGGTCAGACAGTGTCTGTAGTCAGAGTATCACAAAATGCTGGAGGAACTCAGCAGGTCAGACAGTGTCTATGGTCAGAGTAACACACACAAAATGCTGGAGGAACTCAGCAGGTCAGACAGTGTCTATGGTCAGAGTAACACACACAAAATGCTGGAGGAACTCAGCAGGTCAGACAGTGTCTATGGACGGAGTAACACACACAAAATGCCGGAGGAACTCAGCAGGTCAGACAGTGTCTATGGTCAGAGTAACACACACAAAATGCTGGAGGAACTCAGCAGGTCAGACAGTGTCTATGGTCAGAGTAACACATACAAAATGCTGGAGGAACTCAGCAGGTCAGACAGTGTCTGTAGTCAGAGTATCACAAAATGCTGGAGGAACTCAGCAGGTCAGACAGTGTCTATGGACGGAGTAACACACACAAAATGCCGGAGGAACTCAGCAGGTCAGACAGTGTCTATGGTCAGAGTAACACACACAAAATGCTGGAGGAACTCAGCAGGTCAGACAGTGTCTATGGTCAGAGTAACACACACAAAATGCTGGAGGAACTCAGCAGGTCAGACAGTGTCTATGGTCAGAGTAACACACAAAATGCTGGAGGAACTCAGCAGGTCAGACAGTGTCTATGGACAGAGTAACACACACAAAATACTGGAGGAACTCAGCAGGTCAGACAGTGTCTACGGACAGAGTAACACGCACAAAATGCTGGAGGAACTCAGCAGTTCAGAGAGTGTCTATGGACAGAGTAACACACACAAAATTCTGGAGGAACTCAGCAGGTCAGACAGTGTCTATGGTCAGAGTAAGACACAAATTGCTGGAGGAACTCAGCAGGGCGGACAGTGTCTATGGACAGAGTAACACACACAAAGTGCTGGAGGAACTCAGCAGGTCAGATAGTGTCTATGGTCAGAGTAACACACACAAAATGCTGGAGGAACTCAGCAGGTCAGACAGTGTCTATGGACAGAGTAACACACACAAAGTGCTGGAGGAACTCAGCAGGTCAGACAGTGTCTATGGTCAGAGTAACACATACAAAATGCTGGAGGAACTCAGCAGGTCAGACAGTGTCTATGGTCAGAGTAACACACACAAAATGCTGGAGGAACTCAGCAGGTCAGACAGTGTCTATGGTCAGAGTAACACACACAAAATGCTGGAGGAACACAGCAGGTCAGACAGTGTCTATGGACAGAGTAACACACACAAAATGCTGGACGAACTCAGCTGGTCAGATAGTGTCTATGGTCAGAGTAACACATACAAAATGCTGGAGGAACTCAGCAGGTCAGACAGTGTTTATGTTCAGAGTAACACACACAAAATGCTGGAGGAACACAGCAGGTCAGACAGTGTCTATGGACAGAGTAACACACACAAAATGCTGGAGGAACTCAGCAGGTCAGACAGCGTCTATGGTCAGAGTAACACACACAAAATGCTGGAGGAACTCAGCAGGTCAGACAGTGTCTACGGACAGAGTAACACACACAAAATGCTGGAAGAACACAGCAGGTCAGACAGTGTCTGTGTTCAGAGTAACACACACAAAATGATGGAGGAACTCAGCAGGTCAGACAGTGTCTATTGTCACTGTAACACACACAAAATGCTGGAGAAACTCAGCAGGTCAGACAGTGTCTATGGACAGAGTAACACACACAAAATGCTGGAGGAACTCAGCAGGTCAGACAGTGTCTATGGACGTAGTAACACACACAAAATGCTGGAGGAACTCAGCAGGTCAGACAGTGTCTATGGTCAGAGTAACACACACAAAATGCTGGAGGAACACAGCAGGTCAGACAGTGTCTATGGACAGAGTAACACACACAAAATGCTGGAGGAACTCAGCTGGTCAGACAGTGTCTACGGACAGAGTAACACGCACAAAATGCTGGAGGAACTCAGCAGGTCAGAGAGTGTCTATGGACAGAGTAACACACACAAAATGCTGGAGGAACTCAGCTGGTCAGACAGTGTATATGGACAGAGTAACACACACAAAATGCTGGAGGAACTCAGCAGGTCAGACAGTGTTTATGGTCAGAGTAACACACACAAAATGCTGGAGGAACTCAGCAGGTCAGACAGTGTCTATGGTCAGAGTAACACATACAAAATGCTGGAGGAACTCAGCAGGTCAGACAGTGTCTATGGTCAGAGTAACACACACAAAATGCTGGAGGAACTCAGCAGGTCAGACAGTGTCTACGGACAGAGTAACACACACAAAATGCTGGAGGAACTCAGCAGGTCAGACAGTGTCTATGGACAGAGTAACACACACAAAATACTGGAGGAACTCAGCAGGTCAGACAGTGTCTACGGACAGAGTAACACGCACAAAATGCTGGAGGAACTCAGCAGTTCAGAGAGTGTCTATGGACAGAGTAACACACACAAAATGCTGGAGGAACTCAGCAGGTCAGACAGTGTCTATGATCAGAGTAACACACAAATTGCTGGAGGAACTCAGCAGGACGGACAGTGTCTATGGACAGAGTAACACACACAAAATGCTGGAGGAACTCAGCAGGTCAGACAGTGTCTATGGTCAGAGTAACACACACAAAATTCTGGAGGAACTCAGCAGGTCAGACAGTGTCTATGGTCAGAGTAACACACAAAATGCTGGAGGAACTCAGCAGGTCAGACAGTGTCTACGGACAGAGTAACACACACAAAATATTGGAGGAACTCAGCAGGTCAGACAGTGTCTATGGTCAGAGTAACACACAAATTGCTGGAGGAACTCAGCAGGGCGGACAGTGTCTATGAACAGAGTAACACACACAAAGTGCTGGAGGAACTCAGCAGGTCAGACAGTGTCTATGGTCAGAGTAACACATACAAAATGCTGGAGGAACTGAGCAGGTCAGACAGTGTCTAAGGTCAGAGTAACACACACAAAATGCTGGAGGAACTCAGCAGGTCAGAGAGTGTCTATGGTCAGAGTATCACACACAAAATGCTGGAGGAACTCAGCAGGTCAGACAGTGTCTATGGTCACAGTAACACACACAAAATGCTGGAGGAACTCAGCAGGTCAGACAGTGTCTATGGTCAGAGTAACACACACAAAATGCTGGAGGAACTCAGCAGGTCAGACAGTGTCTATGGTCAGAGTAACACATACAAAATGCTGGAGGAACTCAGCAGGTCAGACAGTGTCTATGGTCACAGTAACACACACAAAATGCTGGAGAAACTCAGCAGGTCAGACAGTGTCTATGGACAGAGTAACACACACAAAATGCCGGAGGAACTCAGCAGGTCAGACAGTGTCTATGGACGGAGTAACACACAAAAAATGCCGGAGGAACTCAGCAGGTCAGACAGTGTCTATGGACGGAGTAACACACACAAAATGCCAGAGGAACTCAGCAGGTCAGACAGTGTCTATGGACGGAGTAACACACACAAAATGCTGGAGGAACTCAGCAGGTCAGACAGTGTCTATGGTCAGAGTAAGACACAAATTGCTGGAGGAACTCAGCAGGGCGGACAGTGTCTATGGACAGAGTAACACACACAAAGTGCTGGAGGAACTCAGCAGGTCAGATAGTGTCTATGGTCAGAGTAACACACACAAAATGCTGGAGGAACTCAGCAGGTCAGACAGTGTCTATGGACAGAGTAACACACACAAAGTGCTGGAGGAACTCAGCAGGTCAGACAGTGTCTATGGTCAGAGTAACACATACAAAATGCTGGAGGAACTCAGCAGGTCAGACAGTGTCTATGGTCAGAGTAACACACACAAAATGCTGGAGGAACTCAGCAGGTCAGACAGTGTCTATGGTCAGAGTAACACACACAAAATGCTGGAGGAACACAGCAGGTCAGACAGTGTCTATGGACAGAGTAACACACACAAAATGCTGGACGAACTCAGCTGGTCAGACAGTGTCTATGGTCAGAGTAACACATACAAAATGCTGGAGAACTCAGCAGGTCAGACAGTGTCTATGTTCAGAGTAACACACACAAAATGCTGGAGGAACACAGCAGGTCAGACAGTGTATATGGACAGAGTAACACACACAAAATGCTGGAGGAACTCAGCAGGTCAGACAGCGTCTATGGTCAGAGTAACACACACAAAATGCTGGAGGAACTCAGCAGGTCAGACAGTGTCTACGGACAGAGTAACACGCACAAAATGCTGGAGGAACTCAGCAGTTCAGAGAGTGTCTATGGACAGAGTAACACACACAAAATTCTGGAGGAACTCAGCAGGTCAGACAGTGTCTATGGTCAGAGTAAGACACAAATTGCTGGAGGAACTCAGCAGGGCGGACAGTGTCTATGGACAGAGTAACACACACAAATTGCTGGAGGAACTCAGCAGGTCAGATAGTGTCTATGGTCAGAGTAACACACACAAAATGCTGGAGGAACTCAGCAGGTCAGACAGTGTCTATGGTCAGAGTAACACACACAAAATGCTGGAGGAACTCAGCAGGTCAGACAGTGTCTATGGTCAGAGTAACACATACAAAATGCTGGAGGAACTCAGCAGGTCAGACAGTGTCTGTAGTCAGAGTATCACAAAATGCTGGAGGAACTCAGCAGGTCAGACAGTGTCTATGGTCAGAGTAACACACACAAAATGCTGGAGGAACTCAGCAGGTCAGACAGTGTCTATGGTCAGAGTAACACACACAAAATGCTGGAGGAACTCAGCAGGTCAGACAGTGTCTATGGACGGAGTAACACACACAAAATGCCGGAGGAACTCAGCAGGTCAGACAGTGTCTATGGTCAGAGTAACACACACAAAATGCTGGAGGAACTCAGCAGGTCAGACAGTGTCTATGGTCAGAGTAACACACACAAAATGCTGGAGGAACTCAGCAGGTCAGACAGTGTCTATGGTCAGAGTAACACACAAAATGCTGGAGGAACTCAGCAGGTCAGACAGTGTCTATGGACAGAGTAACACACACAAAATACTGGAGGAACTCAGCAGGTCAGACAGTGTCTACGGACAGAGTAACACGCACAAAATGCTGGAGGAACTCAGCAGTTCAGAGAGTGTCTATGGACAGAGTAACACACACAAAATTCTGGAGGAACTCAGCAGGTCAGACAGTGTCTATGGTCAGAGTAAGACACAAATTGCTGGAGGAACTCAGCAGGTCAGACAGTGTCTATGGTCAGAGTAACACATACAAAATGCTGGAGGAACTCAGCAGGTCAGACAGTGTCTGTAGTCAGAATATCACAAAATGCTGGAGGAACTCAGCAGGTCAGACAGTGTCTATGGTCAGAGTAACACACACAAAATGCTGGAGGAACTCAGCAGGTCAGACAGTGTCTATGGTCAGAGTAACACACACAAAATGCTGGAGGAACTCAGCAGGTCAGACAGTGTCTATGGACGGAGTAACACACACAAAATGCCGGAGGAACTCAGCAGGTCAGACAGTGTCTATGGTCAGAGTAACACACACAAAATGCTGGAGGAACTCAGCAGGTCAGACAGTGTCTATGGTCAGAGTAACACATACAAAATGCTGGAGGAACTCAGCAGGACAGACAGTGTCTGTAGTCAGAGTATCACAAAATGCTGGAGGAACTCAGCAGGTCAGACAGTGTCTATGGACGGAGTAACACACACAAAATGCCGGAGGAACTCAGCAGGTCAGACAGTGTCTATGGTCAGAGTAACACACACAAAATGCTGGAGGAACTCAGCAGGTCAGACAGTGTCTATGGTCAGAGTAACACACACAAAATGCTGGAGGAACTCAGCAGGTCAGACAGTGTCTATGGTCAGAGTAACACACAAAATGCTGGAGGAACTCAGCAGGTCAGACAGTGTCTATGGACAGAGTAACACACACAAAATACTGGAGGAACTCAGCAGGTCAGACAGTGTCTACGGACAGAGTAACACGCACAAAATGCTGGAGGAACTCAGCAGTTCAGAGAGTGTCTATGGACAGAGTAACACACACAAAATTCTGGAGGAACTCAGCAGGTCAGACAGTGTCTATGGTCAGAGTAAGACACAAATTGCTGGAGGAACTCAGCAGGGCGGACAGTGTCTATGGACAGAGTAACACACACAAAGTGCTGGAGGAACTCAGCAGGTCAGATAGTGTCTATGGTCAGAGTAACACACACAAAATGCTGGAGGAACTCAGCAGGTCAGACAGTGTCTATGGACAGAGTAACACACACAAAGTGCTGGAGGAACTCAGCAGGTCAGACAGTGTCTATGGTCAGAGTAACACATACAAAATGCTGGAGGAACTCAGCAGGTCAGACAGTGTCTATGGTCAGAGTAACACACACAAAATGCTGGAGGAACTCAGCAGGTCAGACAGTGTCTATGGTCAGAGTAACACACACAAAATGCTGGAGGAACACAGCAGGTCAGACAGTGTCTATGGACAGAGTAACACACACAAAATGCTGGACGAACTCAGCTGGTCAGATAGTGTCTATGGTCAGAGTAACACATACAAAATGCTGGAGGAACTCAGCAGGTCAGACAGTGTTTATGTTCAGAGTAACACACACAAAATGCTGGAGGAACACAGCAGGTCAGACAGTGTCTATGGACAGAGTAACACACACAAAATGCTGGAGGAACTCAGCAGGTCAGACAGCGTCTATGGTCAGAGTAACACACACAAAATGCTGGAGGAACTCAGCAGGTCAGACAGTGTCTACGGACAGAGTAACACACACAAAATGCTGGAAGAACACAGCAGGTCAGACAGTGTCTGTGTTCAGAGTAACACACACAAAATGATGGAGGAACTCAGCAGGTCAGACAGTGTCTATTGTCACTGTAACACACACAAAATGCTGGAGAAACTCAGCAGGTCAGACAGTGTCTATGGACAGAGTAACACACACAAAATGCTGGAGGAACTCAGCAGGTCAGACAGTGTCTATGGACGTAGTAACACACACAAAATGCTGGAGGAACTCAGCAGGTCAGACAGTGTCTATGGTCAGAGTAACACACACAAAATGCTGGAGGAACACAGCAGGTCAGACAGTGTCTATGGACAGAGTAACACACACAAAATGCTGGAGGAACTCAGCTGGTCAGACAGTGTCTACGGACAGAGTAACACGCACAAAATGCTGGAGGAACTCAGCAGGTCAGAGAGTGTCTATGGACAGAGTAACACACACAAAATGCTGGAGGAACTCAGCTGGTCAGACAGTGTCTATGGACAGAGTAACACACACAAAATGCTGGAGGAACTCAGCAGGTCAGACAGTGTTTATGGTCAGAGTAACACACACAAAATGCTGGAGGAACTCAGCAGGTCAGACAGTGTCTATGGTCAGAGTAACACATACAAAATGCTGGAGGAACTCAGCAGGTCAGACAGTGTCTATGGTCAGAGTAACACACACAAAATGCTGGAGGAACTCAGCAGGTCAGACAGTGTCTACGGACAGAGTAACACACACAAAATGCTGGAGGAACTCAGCAGGTCAGACAGTGTCTATGGACAGAGTAACACACACAAAATACTGGAGGAACTCAGCAGGTCAGACAGTGTCTACGGACAGAGTAACACGCACAAAATGCTGGAGGAACTCAGCAGTTCAGAGAGTGTCTATGGACAGAGTAACACACACAAAATGCTGGAGGAACTCAGCAGGTCAGACAGTGTCTATGATCAGAGTAACACACAAATTGCTGGAGGAACTCAGCAGGACGGACAGTGTCTATGGACAGAGTAACACACACAAAATGCTGGAGGAACTCAGCAGGTCAGACAGTGTCTATGGTCAGAGTAACACACACAAAATTCTGGAGGAACTCAGCAGGTCAGACAGTGTCTATGGTCAGAGTAACACACAAAATGCTGGAGGAACTCAGCAGGTCAGACAGTGTCTACGGACAGAGTAACACAAACAAAATACTGGAGGAACTCAGCAGGTCAGACAGTGTCTATGGTCAGAGTAACACACAAATTGCTGGAGGAACTCAGCAGGGCGGACAGTGTCTATGAACAGAGTAACACACACAAAGTGCTGGAGGAACTCAGCAGGTCAGACAGTGTCTATGGTCAGAGTAACACATACAAAATGCTGGAGGAACTGAGCAGGTCAGACAGTGTCTAAGGTCAGAGTAACACACACAAAATGCTGGAGGAACTCAGCAGGTCAGAGAGTGTCTATGGTCAGAGTATCACACACAAAATGCTGGAGGAACTCAGCAGGTCAGACAGTGTCTATGGTCACAGTAACACACACAAAATGCTGGAGGAACTCAGCAGGTCAGACAGTGTCTATGGTCAGAGTAACACACACAAAATGCTGGAGGAACTCAGCAGGTCAGACAGTGTCTATGGTCAGAGTAACACATACAAAATGCTGGAGGAACTCAGCAGGTCAGAAAGTGTCTATGGTCACAGTAACACACACAAAATGCTGGAGAAACTCAGCAGGTCAGACAGTGTCTATGGACAGAGTAACACACACAAAATGCCGGAGGAACTCAGCAGGTCAGACAGTGTCTATGGACGGAGTAACACACACAAAATGCCGGAGGAACTCAGCAGGTCAGACAGTGTCTATGGACGGAGTAACACACACAAAATGCCGGAGGAACTCAGCAGGTCAGACAGTGTCTATGGACGGAGTAACACACACAAAATGCTGGAGGAACTCAGCAGGTCAGACAGTGTCTATGGTCAGAGTAAGACACAAATTGCTGGAGGAACTCAGCAGGGCGGACAGTGTCTATGGACAGAGTAACACACACAAAGTGCTGGAGGAACTCAGCAGGTCAGATAGTGTCTATGGTCAGAGTAACACACACAAAATGCTGGAGGAACTCAGCAGGTCAGACAGTGTCTATGGACAGAGTAACACACACAAAGTGCTGGAGGAACTCAGCAGGTCAGACAGTGTCTATGGTCAGAGTAACACATACAAAATGCTGGAGGAACTCAGCAGGTCAGACAGTGTCTATGGTCAGAGTAACACACACAAAATGCTGGAGGAACTCAGCAGGTCAGACAGTGTCTATGGTCAGAGTAACACACACAAAATGCTGGAGGAACACAGCAGGTCAGACAGTGTCTATGGACAGAGTAACACACACAAAATGCTGGACGAACTCAGCTGGTCAGACAGTGTCTATGGTCAGAGTAACACATACAAAATGCTGGAGAACTCAGCAGGTCAGACAGTGTCTATGTTCAGAGTAACACACACAAAATGCTGGAGGAACACAGCAGGTCAGACAGTGTATATGGACAGAGTAACACACACAAAATGCTGGAGGAACTCAGCAGGTCAGACAGCGTCTATGGTCAGAGTAACACACACAAAATGCTGGAGGAACTCAGCAGGTCAGACAGTGTCTACGGACAGAGTAACACACACAAAATGCTGGAAGAACACAGCAGGTCAGACAGTGTCTGTGTTCAGAGTAACACACACAAAATGATGGAGGAACTCAGCAGGTCAGACAGTGTCTATTGTCACTGTAACACACACAAAATGCTGGAGAAACTCAGCAGGTCAGACAGTGTCTATGGACAGAGTAACACACACAAAATGCTGGAGGAACTCAGCAGGTCAGACAGTGTCTATGGACGTAGTAACACAAACAAAATGCTGGAGGAACTCAGCAGGTCAGACAGTGTCTATGGTCAGAGTAACACACACAAAATGCTGGAGGAACACAGCAGGTCAGACAGTGTCTATGGACAGAGTAACACACACAAAATGCTGGAGGAACTCAGCTGGTCAGACAGTGTCTACGGACAGAGTAACACGCACAAAATGCTGGAGGAACTCAGCAGGTCAGAGAGTGTCTATGGACAGAGTAACACACACAAAATGCTGGAGGAACTCAGCTGGTCAGACAGTGTCTATGGACAGAGTAACACACACAAAATGCTGGAGGAACTCAGCAGGTCAGACAGTGTCTATGGTCAGAGTAACACACACAAAATGCTGGAGGAACTCAGCAGGTCAGACAGTGTCTATGGTCAGAGTAACACATACAAAATGCTGGAGGAACTCAGCAGGTCAGACAGTGTCTATGGTCAGAGTAACACACACAAAATGCTGGAGGAACTCAGCAGGTCAGACAGTGTCTACGGACAGAGTAACACACACAAAATGCTGGAGGAACTCAGCAGGTCAGACAGTGTCTATGGACAGAGTAACACACACAAAATACTGGAGGAACTCAGCAGGTCAGACAGTGTCTACGGACAGAGTAACACGCACAAAATGCTGGAGGAACTCAGCAGTTCAGAGAGTGTCTATGGACAGAGTAACACACACAAAATGCTGGAGGAACTCAGCAGGTCAGACAGTGTCTATGATCAGAGTAACACACAAATTGCTGGAGGAACTCAGCAGGACGGACAGTGTCTATGGACAGAGTAACACACACAAAATGCTGGAGGAACTCAGCAGGTCAGACAGTGTCTATGGTCAGAGTAACACACACAAAATTCTGGAGGAACTCAGCAGGTCAGACAGTGTCTATGGTCAGAGTAACACACAAAATGCTGGAGGAACTCAGCAGGTCAGACAGTGTCTACGGAAAGAGTAACACACACAAAATACTGGAGGAACTCAGCAGGTCAGACAGTGTCTATGGTCAGAGTAACACACAAATTGCTGGAGGAACTCAGCAGGGCGGACAGTGTCTATGAACAGAGTAACACACACAAAGTGCTGGAGGAACTCAGCAGGTCAGACAGTGTCTATGGTCAGAGTAACACATACAAAATGCTGGAGGAACTCAGCAGGTCAGACAGTGTCTAAGGTCAGAGTAACACACACAAAATGCTGGAGGAACTCAGCAGGTCAGAGAGTGTCTATGGTCAGAGTATCACACACAAAATGCTGGAGGAACTCAGCAGGTCAGACAGTGTCTATGGTCACAGTAACACACACAAAATGCTGGAGGAACTCAGCAGGTCAGACAGTGTCTATGGTCAGAGTAACACACACAAAATGCTGGAGGAACTCAGCAGGTCAGACAGTGTCTATGGTCAGAGTAACACATACAAAATGCTGGAGGAACTCAGCAGGTCAGACAGTGTCTATGGTCACAGTAACACACACAAAATGCTGGAGAAACTCAGCAGGTCAGACAGTGTATATGGACAGAGTAACACACACAAAATGCCGGAGGAACTCAGCAGGTCAGACAGTGTCTATGGACGGAGTAACACACACAAAATGCCGGAGGAACTCAGCAGGTCAGACAGTGTCTATGGACGGAGTAACACACACAAAATGCCGGAGGAACTCAGCAGGTCAGACAGTGTCTATGGACGGAGTAACACACACAAAATGCTGGAGGAACTCAGCAGGTCAGACAGTGTCAATGGTCAGAGTAACACACACAAAATGCTGGAGGAACTCAGCAGGTCAGACAGTGTCTATGGTCAGAGTAACACACACAAAATGCTGGAGGAACTCAGCAGGTCAGACAGTGTCTATGGTCAGAGTAACACACACAAAGTGCTGGAGGAACTCAGCAGGTCAGACAGTGTCTATGGTCAGAGTAACACACACTAAATGCTGGAGGAACTCAGCAGGTCAGACAGTGTCTATGGACAGAGTAACACACACAAAATGCTGGAGGTACTCAGCAGGTCAGAGAGTGTCTATGGTCAGAGTAACACACACAAAATGCTGGAGGAACTCAGCAGGTCAGAGAGTGTCTATGGTCAGAGTAACACACACAAAATGCTGGAGGAACTCAGCAGGTCAGAGAGTGTCTATGGATAGAGTAACACACACAAAATGCTGGAGGAACTCAGCAGTTTAGACAGTGTCTGTGTTCAGAGTAACACACACAAAATGATGGAGGAACTCAGCAGGTCAGACAGTGTCTATGGTCAGAGAAACACACACAAAATGCTGGAATAACTCAGCAGGTCAGACAGTGTCTATGGTCAGAGTAACACACACAAAATGCTGGAGGAACTCAGCAGGTCAGACAGTGTGTACGGACAGAGTAACACACACAAAATGCTGGAGGAACTCAGCAGGTCAGACAGTGTCTATGGACAGAGTAACACACACAAAGTGCTGGAGGAACTCAGCAGGTCAGACAGTGTCTATGGTCAGAGTAACACACACAAAATGCTGGAGGAACACAGCAGGTCAGACAGTGTCTATGGTCAGAGTAACACACAAAATGCTGGAGGAACTCAGCAGGTCAGACAGTGTCTATGTTCACAGCAACACACAAAATGCTGGAGGAACTCAGCAGGTCAGACAGTGTCTGTAGTCAGAGTATCACAAAATGCTGGAGGAACTCAGCAGGTCAGACAGTGTCTATGGACGGAGTAAAACACACAAAATGCCGGAGGAACTCAGCAGGTCAGACAGTGTCTATGGTCAGAGTAACACACACAAAATGCTGGAGGAACTCAGCAGGTCAGACAGTGTCTATGGTCAGAGTAACACATACAAAATGCTGGAGGAACTCAGCAGGTCAGACAGTGTCTGTAGTCAGAGTATCACAAAATGCTGGAGGAACTCAGCAGGTCAGACAGTGTCTATGGACGGAGTAACACACACAAAATGCCGGAGGAACTCAGCAGGTCAGACAGTGTCTATGGTCAGAGTAACACACACAAAATGCTGGAGGAACTCAGCAGGTCAGACAGTGTCTATGGTCAGAGTAACACACACAAAATGCTGGAGGAACTCAGCAGGTCAGACAGTGTCTATGGTCAGAGTAACACACAAAATGCTGGAGGAACTCAGCAGGTCAGACAGTGTCTATGGACAGAGTAACACACACAAAATACTGGAGGAACTCAGCAGGTCAGACAGTGTCTACGGACAGAGTAACACGCACAAAATGCTGGAGGAACTCAGCAGTTCAGAGAGTGTCTATAGACAGAGTAACACACACAAAATTCTGGAGGAACTCAGCAGGTCAGACAGTGTCTACGGTCAGAGTAAGACACAAATTGCTGGAGGAACTCAGCAGGGCGGACAGTGTCTATGGACAGAGTAACACACACAAAGTGCTGGAGGAACTCAACAGGTCAGATAGTGTCTATGGTCAGAGTAACACACACAAAATGCTGGAGGAACTCAGCAGGTCAGACAGTGTCTATGGACAGAGTAACACACACAAAGTGCTGGAGGAACTCAGCAGGTCAGACAGTGTCTATGGTCAGAGTAACACACACAAAATGCTGGAGGAACTCAGCAGGTCAGACAGTGTCTATGGTCAGAGTAACACACACAAAATGCTGGAGGAACTCAGCAGGTCAGACAGTGTCTATGGTCAGAGTAACACACAAAATGCTGGAGGAACTCAGCAGGTCAGACAGTGTCTATGGACAGAGTAACACACACAAAATACTGGAGGAACTCAGCAGGTCAGACAGTGTCTACGGACAGAGTAACACGCACAAAATGCTGGAGGAACTCAGCAGTTCAGAGAGTGTCTATGGACAGAGTAACACACACAAAATTCTGGAGGAACTCAGCAGGTCAGACAGTGTCTATGGTCAGAGTAAGACACAAATTGCTGGAGGAACTCAGCAGGGCGGACAGTGTCTATGGACAGAGTAACACACACAAAGTGCTGGAGGAACTCAGCAGGTCAGATAGTGTCTATGGTCAGAGTAACACACACAAAATGCTGGAGGAACTCAGCAGGTCAGACAGTGTCTATGGTCAGAGTAACAGACACAAAATGCTGGAGGAACTCAGCAGGTCAGACAGTGTCTATGGTCAGAGTAACACATACAAAATGCTGGAGGAACTCAGCAGGTCAGACAGTGTCTGTAGTCAGAGTATCACAAAATGCTGGAGGAACTCAGCAGGTCAGACAGTGTCTATGGTCAGAGTAACACACACAAAATGCTGGAGGAACTCAGCAGGTCAGACAGTGTCTATGGTCAGAGTAACACACACAAAATGCTGGAGGAACTCAGCAGGTCAGACAGTGTCTATGGACGGAGTAACACACACAAAATGCCGGAGGAACTCAGCAGGTCAGACAAGTGTCTATGGTCAGAGTAACACACACAAAAATGCTGGAGGAACTCAGCAGGTCAGACAGTGTCTATGGTCAGAGTAACACATACAAAATGCTGGAGGAACTCAGCAGGTCAGACAGTGTCTGTAGTCAGAGTATCACAAAATGCTGGAGGAACTCAGCAGGTCAGACAGTGTCTATGGACGGAGTAACACACACAAAATGCCGGAGGAACTCAGCAGGTCAGACAGTGTCTATGGTCAGAGTAACACACACAAAATGCTGGAGGAACTCAGCAGGTCAGACAGTGTCTATGGTCAGAGTAACACACACAAAATGCTGGAGGAACTCAGCAGGTCAGACAGTGTCTATGGTCAGAGTAAACACACAAAATGCTGGAGGAACTCAGCAGGTCAGACAGTGTCTATGGACAGAGTAACACACACAAAATACTGGAGGAACTCAGCAGGTCAGACAGTGTCTACGGACAGAGTAACACGCACAAAATGCTGGAGGAACTCAGCAGTTCAGAGAGTGTCTATGGACAGAGTAACACACACAAAATGCTGGAGGAACTCAGCAGGTCAGACAGTGTCTATGGTCAGAGTAAGACACAAATTGCTGGAGGAACTCAGCAGGGCGGACAGTGTCTATGGACAGAGTAACACACACAAAGTGCTGGAGGAACTCAGCAGGTCAGATAGTGTCTATGGTCAGAGTAACACACACAAAATGCTGGAGGAACTCAGCAGGTCAGACAGTGTCTATGGACAGAGTAACACACACAAAGTGCTGGAGGAACTCAGCAGGTCAGACAGTGTCTATGGTCAGAGTAACAGATACAAAATGCTGGAGGAACTCAGCAGGTCAGACAGTGTCTATGGTCAGAGTAACACACACAAAATGCTGGAGGAACTCAGCAGGTCAGACAGTGTCTATGGTCAGAGTAACACACACAAAATGCTGGAGGAACACAGCAGGTCAGACAGTGTCTATGGACAGAGTAACACACACAAAATGCTGGACGAACTCAGCTGGTCAGATAGTGTCTATGGTCAGAGTAACACATACAAAATGCTGGAGGAACTCAGCAGGTCAGACAGTGTCTATGTTCAGAGTAACACACACAAAATGCTGGAGGAACACAGCAGGTCAGACAGTGTCTATTGACAGAGTAACACACACAAAATGCTGGAGGAACTCAGCAGGTCAGACAGCGTCTATGGTCAGAGTAACACACACAAAATGCTGGAGGAACTCAGCAGGTCAGGACAGTGTCTACGGACAGAGTAACACACACAAAATGCTGGAAGAACACAGCAGGTCAGACAGTGTCCTGTGTTCAGAGTAACACACACAAAATGATGGAGGAACTCAGCAGGTCAGACAGTGTCTATTGTCACTGTAACACACACAAAATGCTGGAGAAACTCAGCAGGTCAGACAGTGTCTATGGACAGAGTAACACACACACAAAATGCTGGAGGAACTCAGCAGGTCAGACAGTGTCTATGGACGTAGTAACACACACAAAATGCTGGAGGAACTCAGCAGGTCAGACAGTGTCTATGGTCAGAGTAACACACACAAAATGCTGGAGGAACACAGCAGGTCAGACAGTGTCTATGGACAGAGTAACACACACAAAATGCTGGAGGAACTCAGCTGGTCAGACAGTGTCTACGGACAGAGTAACACACACAAAATGCTGGAGGAACTCAGCAGGTCAGAGAGTGTCTATGGACAGAGTAACACACACAAAATGATGGAGGAACTCAGCTGGTCACACAGTGTCTATGGACAGAGTAACACACACAAAATGCTGGTGGAACTCAGCAGGTCAGACAGTGTCTATGGTCAGAGTAACACACAAAAAAATGCTGGAGGAACTCAGCAGGTCAGACAGTGTCTATGGTCAGAGTAACACATACAAAATGCTGGAGGAACTCAGCAGGTCAGACAGTGTCTATGGTCAGAGTAACACACACAAAATGCTGGAGGAACTCAGCAGGTCAGACAGTGTCTACGGACAGAGTAACACACACAAAATGCTGGAGGAACTCAGCAGGTCAGACAGTGTCCTTGGACAGAGTAACACACACAAAATACTGGAGGAACTCAGCAGGTCAGACAGTGTCTACGGACAGAGTAACACGCACAAAATGCTGGAGGAACTCAGCAGTTCAGAGAGTGTCTATGGACAGAGTAACACACACAAAATGCTGGAGGAACTCAGCAGGTCAGACAGTGTCTATGATCAGAGTAACACACAAATTGCTGGAGGAACTCAGCAGGACGGACAGTGTCTATGGACAGAGTAACACACACAAAATGCTGGAGGAACTCAGCAGGTCAGACAGTGTCTATGGTCAGAGTAACACACACAAAATTCTGGAGGAACTCAGCAGGTCAGACAGTGTCTATGGTCAGAGTAACACACAAAATGCTGGAGGAACTCAGCAGGTCAGACAGTGTCTACGGACAGAGTAACACACACAAAATACTGGAGGAACTCAGCAGGTCAGACAGTGTCTATGGTCAGAGTAACACACAAATTGCTGGAGGAACTCAGCAGGGCGGACAGTGTCTATGAACAGAGTAACACACACAAAGTGCTGGAGGAACTCAGCAGGTCAGACAGTGTCTATGGTCAGAGTAACACATACAAAATGCTGGAGGAACTGAGCAGGTCAGACAGTGTCTAAGGTCAGAGTAACACACACAAAATGCTGGAGGAACTCAGCAGGTCAGAGAGTGTCTATGGTCAGAGTATCACACACAAAATGCTGGAGGAACTCAGCAGGTCAGACAGTGTCTATGGTCACAGTAACACACACAAAATGCTGGAGGAACTCAGCAGGTCAGACAGTGTCTATGGTCAGAGTAACACACACAAAATGCTGGAGGAACTCAGCAGGTCAGACAGTGTCTATGGTCAGAGTAACACATACAAAATGCTGGAGGAACTCAGCAGGTCAGACAGTGTCTATGGTCACAGTAACACACACAAAATGCTGGAGAAACTCAGCAGGTCAGACAGTGTGTATGGACAGAGTAACACACACAAAATGCCGGAGGAACTCAGCAGGTCAGACAGTGTCTATGGACGGAGTAACACACACAAAATGCCGGAGGAACTCAGCAGGTCAGACAGTGTCTATGGACGGAGTAACACACACAAAATGCCGGAGGAACTCAGCAGGTCAGACAGTGTCTATGGACGGAGTAACACACACAAAATGCTGGAGGAACTCAGCAGGTCAGACAGTGTCTATGGTCAGAGTAAGACACAAATTGCTGGAGGAACTCAGCAGGGCGGACAGTGTCTATGGACAGAGTAACACACACAAAGTGCTGGAGGAACTCAGCAGGTCAGATAGTGTCTATGGTCAGAGTAACACACACAAAATGCTGGAGGAACTCAGCAGGTCAGACAGTGTCTATGGACAGAGTAACACACACAAAGTGCTGGAGGAACTCAGCAGGTCAGACAGTGTCTATGGTCAGAGTAACACATACAAAATGCTGGAGGAACTCAGCAGGTCAGACAGTGTCTATGGTCAGAGTAACACACACAAAATGCTGGAGGAACTCAGCAGGTCAGACAGTGTCTATGGTCAGAGTAACACACACAAAATGCTGGAGGAACACAGCAGGTCAGACAGTGTCTATGGACAGAGTAACACACACAAAATGCTGGACGAACTCAGCTGGTCAGACAGTGTCTATGGTCAGAGTAACACATACAAAATGCTGGAGAACTCAGCAGGTCAGACAGTGTCTATGTTCAGAGTAACACACACAAAATGCTGGAGGAACACAGCAGGTCAGACAGTGTATATGGACAGAGTAACACACACAAAATGCTGGAGGAACTCAGCAGGTCAGACAGCGTCTATGGTCAGAGTAACACACACAAAATGCTGGAGGAACTCAGCAGGTCAGACAGTGTCTACGGACAGAGTAACACACACAAAATGCTGGAAGAACACAGCAGGTCAGACAGTGTCTGTGTTCAGAGTAACACACACAAAATGATGGAGGAACTCAGCAGGTCAGACAGTGTCTATTGTCACTGTAACACACACAAAATGCTGGAGAAACTCAGCAGGTCAGACAGTGTCTATGGACAGAGTAACACACACAAAATGCTGGAGGAACTCAGCAGGTCAGACAGTGTCTATGGACGTAGTAACACAAACAAAATGCTGGAGGAACTCAGCAGGTCAGACAGTGTCTATGGTCAGAGTAACACACACAAAATGCTGGAGGAACACAGCAGGTCAGACAGTGTCTATGGACAGAGTAACACACACAAAATGCTGGAGGAACTCAGCTGGTCAGACAGTGTCTACGGACAGAGTAACACGCACAAAATGCTGGAGGAACTCAGCAGGTCAGAGAGTGTCTATGGACAGAGTAACACACACAAAATGCTGGAGGAACTCAGCTGGTCAGACAGTGTCTATGGACAGAGTAACACACACAAAATGCTGGAGGAACTCAGCAGGTCAGACAGTGTCTATGGTCAGAGTAACACACACAAAATGCTGGAGGAACTCAGCAGGTCAGACAGTGTCTATGGTCAGAGTAACACATACAAAATGCTGGAGGAACTCAGCAGGTCAGACAGTGTCTATGGTCAGAGTAACACACACAAAATGCTGGAGGAACTCAGCAGGTCAGACAGTGTCTACGGACAGAGTAACACACACAAAATGCTGGAGGAACTCAGCAGGTCAGACAGTGTCTATGGACAGAGTAACACACACAAAATACTGGAGGAACTCAGCAGGTCAGACAGTGTCTACGGACAGAGTAACACGCAAAAAATGCTGGAGGAACTCAGCAGTTCAGAGAGTGTCTATGGACAGAGTAACACACACAAAATGCTGGAGGAACTCAGCAGGTCAGACAGTGTCTATGATCAGAGTAACACACAAATTGCTGGAGGAACTCAGCAGGACGGACAGTGTCTATGGACAGAGTAACACACACAAAATGCTGGAGGAACTCAGCAGGTCAGACAGTGTCTATGGTCAGAGTAACACACACAAAATTCTGGAGGAACTCAGCAGGTCAGACAGTGTCTATGGTCAGAGTAACACACAAAATGCTGGAGGAACTCAGCAGGTCAGACAGTGTCTACGGAAAGAGTAACACACACAAAATACTGGAGGAACTCAGCAGGTCAGACAGTGTCTATGGTCAGAGTAACACACAAATTGCTGGAGGAACTCAGCAGGGCGGACAGTGTCTATGAACAGAGTAACACACACAAAGTGCTGGAGGAACTCAGCAGGTCAGACAGTGTCTATGGTCAGAGTAACACATACAAAATGCTGGAGGAACTCAGCAGGTCAGACAGTGTCTAAGGTCAGAGTAACACACACAAAATGCTGGAGGAACTCAGCAGGTCAGAGAGTGTCTATGGTCAGAGTATCACACACAAAATTCTGGAGGAACTCAGCAGGTCAGACAGTGTCTATGGTCACAGTAACACACACAAAATGCTGGAGGAACTCAGCAGGTCAGACAGTGTCTATGGTCAGAGTAACACACACAAAATGCTGGAGGAACTCAGCAGGTCAGACAGTGTCTATGGTCAGAGTAACACATACAAAATGCTGGAGGAACTCAGCAGGTCAGACAGTGTCTATGGTCACAGTAACACACACAAAATGCTGGAGAAACTCAGCAGGTCAGACAGTGTATATGGACAGAGTAACACACACAAAATGCCGGAGGAACTCAGCAGGTCAGACAGTGTCTATGGACGGAGTAACACACACAAAATGCCGGAGGAACTCAGCAGGTCAGACAGTGTCTATGGACGGAGTAACACACACAAAATGCCGGAGGAACTCAGCAGGTCAGACAGTGTCTATGGACGGAGTAACACACACAAAATGCTGGAGGAACTCAGCAGGTCAGACAGTGTCAATGGTCAGAGTAACACACACAAAATGCTGGAGGAACTCAGCAGGTCAGACAGTGTCTATGGTCAGAGTAACACACACAAAATGCTGGAGGAACTCAGCAGGTCAGACAGTGTCTATGGTCAGAGTAACACACACAAAGTGCTGGAGGAACTCAGCAGGTCAGACAGTGTCTATGGTCAGAGTAACACACACTAAATGCTGGAGGAACTCAGCAGGTCAGACAGTGTCTATGGACAGAGTAACACACACAAAATGCTGGAGGTACTCAGCAGGTCAGAGAGTGTCTATGGTCAGAGTAACACACACAAAATGCTGGAGGAACTCAGCAGGTCAGAGAGTGTCTATGGATAGAGTAACACACACAAAATGCTGGAGGAACTCAGCCGTTTAGACAGTGTCTGTGTTCAGAGTAACACACACAAAATGATGGAGGAACTCAGCAGGTCAGACAGTGTCTATGGTCAGAGAAACACACACAAAATGCTGGAATAACTCAGCAGGTCAGACAGTGTCTATGGTCAGAGTAACACACACAAAATGCTGGAGGAACTCAGCAGGTCAGACAGTGTGTACGGACAGAGTAACACACACAAAATGCTGGAGGAACTCAGCAGGTCAGACAGTGTCTATGGACAGAGTAACACACACAAAGTGCTAGAGGAACTCAGCAGGTCAGACAGTGTCTATGGTCAGAGTAACACACACAAAATGCTGGAGGAACACAGCAGGTCAGACAGTGTCTATGGACAGAGTAACACAAACAAAATGCTGGAGGAACTCAGCTGGTCAGACAGTGTCTACGGACAGAGTAACACGCATAAAATGCTGGAGGAACTCAGCAGGTCAGAGAGTGTCTATGGACAGAGTAACACACACAAAATGCTGGAGGAACTCAGCTGGTCAGACAGTGTCTATGGACAGAGTAACACACACAAAATGCTGGAGGAACTCAGCATGTCAGACAGTGTCTATGGACAGAGTAACACACACAAAATGCTGGAGGTACTCAGCAGGTCAGAGAGTGTCTATGGTCAGAGTAACACACAAAATGCTGGAGGAACTCAGCAGGTCAGACAGTGTCTATGTTCACAGCAACACACACAAAATGCTGGAATAACTCAGCAGGTCAGACAGTGTCTACGGAGAGGGTAACACACAAAATGCTGGAGGATCTCAGCAGGTCAGACAGTGTCTATGGTCAGA
This sequence comes from Hypanus sabinus, assembly GCF_030144855.1. Taxonomy (NCBI): domain Eukaryota; kingdom Metazoa; phylum Chordata; class Chondrichthyes; order Myliobatiformes; family Dasyatidae; genus Hypanus; species Hypanus sabinus. The sequence goes on along the minus strand of NW_026781410.1, from coordinate 236,743 downwards.
GTAACACATACAAAATGCTGCAGGAACTCAGCAGGTCAGACAGTGTCTGTGTTCAGAGTAACACACACAAAATGATGGAGGAACTCAGCAGGTCAGACAGTGTCTATGGTCAGAGTAACACACACAAAATGATGGAGGAACTCAGCAGGTCAGACAGTGTCTATGGTCAGAGTAACACACACAAAATGCTGGAGGAACTCAGCAGGTCAGACAGTGTCTATGGTCAGAGTAACACACAAAATGTTGGAGGAACTCAGCAGGTCAGACAGTGTCTATGGACAGAGTAACACACACAAAATGCTGGAGGAACTCAGCAGGTCAGACAGTGTCTACGGACAGAGTAACACACACAAAATGCTGGAGGAACTCAGCAGGTCAGACAGTGTCTATGGACAGAGTAACACACACAAAGTGCTGGAGGAACTCAGCAGGTCAGACAGTGTCCATGGTCAGAGTAACACATACAAAATTCTGGAGGAACTCAGCAGGTCAGACAGTGTCTATGGTCAGAGTAACACACACAAAATGCTGGAGGAACTCAGCAGGTCAGAGAGTTTCTATGGTCAGAGTAACACACACAAAATGCTGTAGGAACTCAGCAGGTCAGACAGTGTCAATGGTCAGAGTAACACACACAAAATGCTGGAGGAACTCAGCAGGTCAGACAGTGTCTATGGTCAGAGTAACACACACAAAATGCTGGAGGAACTCGGCAGGTCAGACAGTGTCTATGGTCAGAGTAACACACACAAAGTGCTGAAGGAACTCAGCAGGTCAGACAGTGTCTATGGTCAGAGTAACACACACTAAATGCTGGAGGAACTCAGCAGGTCAGACAGTGTCTATGGACAGAGTAACACACACAAAATGCTGGAGGTACTCAGCAGGTCAGAGAGTGTCTATGGTCAGAGTAACACACACAAAATGCTGGAGGAACTCAGCAGGTCAGAGAGTGTCTATGGTCAGAGTAACACACACAAAATGCTGGAGGAACTCAGCAGGTCAGAGAGTGTCTATGGATAGAGTAACACACACAAAATGCTGGAGGAACTCAGCAGTTCAGACAGTGTCTGTGTTCAGAGTAACACACACAAAATGATGGAGGAACACAGCAGGTCAGACAGTGTCTATGGTCAGAGTAACACATACAAAATGCTGCAGGAACTCAGCAGGTCAGACAGTGTCTGTGTTCAGAGTAACACACACAAAATGATGGAGGAACTCAGCAGGTCAGACAGTGTCTACGGACAGAGTAACACACACAAAATGCTGGAGGAACTCAGCAGGTCAGACAGTGTCTATGGACAGAGTAACACGCACAAAATGCTGGAGGAACTCAGCAGGTCAGACAGTGTCTATGGACAGAGTAACACACACAAAGTGCTGGAGGAACTCAGCAGGTCAGACAGTGTCTATGGTCAGAGTAACACACAAATTGCTGGAGGATCTCAGCAGGTCAGACAGTGTCTATGGTCAGAGTAACACATACAAAATGCTGCAGGAACTCAGCAGGTCAGACAGTGTCTGTGTTCAGAGTAACACACACAAAATGATGGAGGAACTCAGCAGGTCAGACAGTGTCTACGGACAGAGTAACACACACAAAATGCTGGAGGAACTCAGCAGGTCAGACAGTGTCTATGGACAGAGTAACACGCACAAAATGCTGGAGGAACTCAGCAGGTCAGACAGTGTCTATGGACAGAGTAACACACACAAAGTGCTGGAGGAACTCAGCAGGTCAGACAGTGTCTATGGTCAGAGTAACACACACAAAATGCTGGAGGAACTCAGCAGGTCAGACAGTGTCTATGGTCAGAGTAACACACACAAAGTGCTGGAGGAACTCAGCAGGTCAGACAGTGTCTATGGTCAGAGTAACACACACTAAATGCTGGAGGAACTCAGCAGGTCAGACAGTGTCTATGGACAGAGTAACACACACAAAATGCTGGAGGTACTCAGCAGGTCAGAGAGTGTCTATGGTCAGAGTAACACACACAAAATGCTGGAGGAACTCAGCAGGTCAGAGAGTGTCTATGGTCAGAGTAACACGCACAAAATGCTGGAGGAACTCAGCATTTCAGAGAGTGTCTATGGACAGAGTAACACACACAAAATGCTGGAGGAACTCAGCTGGTCAGACAGTGTCTATGGACAGAGTAACACACACAAAATGCTGGAGGAACTCAGCAGGTCAGACAGTGTCTATGGTCAGAGTAACACACAAATTGCTGGAGGATCTCAGCAGGTCAGACATTGTCTATGGTCAGAGTAACACACACAAAATGCTGGAGGAACACAGCAGGTCAGACAGTGTCTATGGTCAGAGTAACACATACAAAATGCTGCAGGAACTCAGCAGGTCTGACAGTGTCTGTGTTCAGAGTAACACACACAAAATGATGGAGGAACTCAGCAGGTCAGACAGTGTCTATGGTCAGAGTAACACACACAAAATGCTGGAGGAACTCAGCAGGTCAGACAGTGTCTATGGTCAGAGTAACACACACAAAATGCTGGAGGAACTCAGCAGGTCAGAGAGTGTCTATGGATAGAGTAACACACACAAAATGCTGGAGGAACTCAGCAGTTCAGACAGTGTCTGTGTTCAGAGTAACACACACAAAATGATGGAGGAACTCAGCAGATCAGACAGTGTCTATGGTCAGAGAAACACACACAAAATGCTGGAATAACTCAGCAGGTCAGACAGTGTCTATGGTCAGAGTAACACACACAAAATGCTGGAGGAACTCAGCAGGTCAGACAGTGTGTACGGACAGAGTAACACACACAAAATGCTGGAGGAACTCAGCAGGTCAGACAGTGTCTATGGACAGAGTAACACACACAAAGTGCTGGAGGAACTCAGCAGGTCAGACAGTGTCTATGGTCAGAGTAACACACACAAAATGCTGGAGGAACACAGCAGGTCAGACAGTGTCTATGGACAGAGTAACACACACAAAATGCTGGAGGAACTCAGCTGGTCAGACAGTGTCTACGGACAGAGTAACACGCACAAAATGCTGGAGGAACTCAGCATTTCAGAGAGTGTCTATGGACAGAGTAACACACACAAAATGCTGGAGGAACTCAGCTGGTCAGACAGTGTCTATGGACAGAGTAACACACACAAAATGCTGGAGGAACTCAGCAGGTCAGACAGTGTCTATGGTCAGAGTAACACACAAATTGCTGGAGGAACTCAGCAGGTCAGACATTGTCTATGGTCAGAGTAACACACACAAAATGCTGGAGGAACTCAGCAGGTCAGACAGTGTCTATGGTCAGTGTAACACATACAAAATGCTGCAGGAACTCAGCAGGTCAGACAGTGTCTGTCTTCAGAGTAACACACACAAAATGATGGAGGAACTCAGCAGGTCAGACAGTGTCTATGGTCAGAGTAAAACACACAAAATGCTGGAGGAACTCAGCAGGTCAGACAGTGTCTATGGTCAGAGTAACACACAAAATGTTGGAGGAACTCAGCAGGTCAGACAGTGTCTATGGACAGAGTAACACACACAAAATGCTGGAGGAACTCAGCAGGTCAGACAGTGTCTACGGACAGAGTAACACACACAAAATGCTGGAGGAACTCAGCAGGTCAGACAGTGTCTATGGACAGAGTAACACGCACAAAATGCTGGAGGAACTCAGCAGGTCAGACAGTGTCTATGGACAGAGTAACACACACAAAGTGCTGGAGGAACTCAGCAGGTCAGACAGTGTCCATGGTCAGAGTAACACATACAAAATGCTGGAGGAACTCAGCAGGTCAGACAGTGTCTATGGTCAGAGTAACACACACAAAATGCTGGAGGAACTCAGCAGGTCAGAGAGTTTCTATGGTCAGAGTAACACACAGAAAATGCTGTAGGAACTCAGCAGGTCAGACAGTGTCAATGGTCAGAGTAACACACACAAAATGCTGGAGGAACTCAGCAGGTCAGACAGTGTCTATGGTCAGAGTAACACACACAAAATGCTGGAGGAACTCAGCAGGTCAGACAGTGTCTAAGGTCAGAGTAACACACACAAAGTGCTGGAGGAACTCAGCAGGTCAGACAGTGTCTATGGTCAGAGTAACACACACTAAATACTGGAGGAACTCAGCAGGTCAGACAGTGTCTATGGACAGAGTAACACACACAAAATGCTGGAGGTACTCAGCAGGTCAGAGAGTGTCTATGGTCAGAGTAACACACACAAAATGCTGGAGGAACTCAGCAGGTCAGAGAGTGTCTATGGTCAGAGTATCACATACAAAATGCTGGAGGAACTCAGCAGGTCAGAGAGTGTCTATGGATAGAGTAACACACACAAAATGCTGGAGGAACTCAGCAGTTCAGACAGTGTCTGTGTTCAGAGTAACACACACAAAATGATGGAGGAACTCAGCAGGTCAGACAGTGTCTATGGTCAGAGTAACACACACAAAATGCTGGAATAACTCAGCAGGTCAGACAGTGTCTATGGTCAGAGTAACACACACAAAATGCTGGAGGAACTCAGCAGGTCAGACAGTGTGTACGGACAGAGTAACACACACAAAATGCTGGAGGAACTCAGCAGGTCAGACAGTGTCTATTGTCACAGTAACACACACAAAATGCTGGAGGAACTCAGCAGGTCAGATAGTGTCTACGGACAGAGTAACACACACAGAATGCTGGAGGAACTCAGCAGGTCAGAGAGTGTCTATGGACAGAGTAACACACACAAAATGCTGGAGGAACTCAGCAGGTCAGACAGTGTCTATGGTCAGAGTAACACACACAAAATGCTGGAGGAACTCAGCAGGTCAGACAGTGTCTATGGTCAGAGTAACACACAAAATGTTGGAGGAACTCAGCAGGTCAGACAGTGTCTATGGACAGAGTAACACACACAAAATGCTGGAGGAACTCAGCAGGTCAGACAGTGTCTACGGACAGAGTAACACACACAAAATGCTGGAGGAACTCAGCAGGTCAGACAGTGTCTATGGACAGAGTAACACGCACAAAATGCTGGAGGAACTCAGCAAGTCAGACAGTGTCTATGGACAGAGTAACACACACAAAGTGCTGGAGGAACTCAGCAGGTCAGACAGTGTCCATGGTCAGAGTAACACATACAAAATGCTGGAGGAACTCAGCAGGTCAGACAGTGTCTATGGTCAGAGTAACACACACAAAATGCTGGAGGAACTCAGCAGGTCAGAGAGTTTCTATGGTCAGAGTAACACACAGAAAATGCTGTAGGAACTCAGCAGGTCAGACAGTGTCAATGGTCAGAGTAACACACACAAAATGCTGGAGGAACTCAGCAGGTCAGACAGTGTCTATGGTCAGAGTAACACACACAAAATGCTGGAGGAACTCAGCAGGTCAGACAGTGTCTATGGTCAGAGTAACACACACAAAGTGCTGGAGGAACTCAGCAGGTCAGACAGTGTCTATGGTCAGAGTAACACACACTAAATACTGGAGGAACTCAGCAGGTCAGACAGTGTCTATGGACAGAGTAACACACACAAAATGCTGGAGGTACTCAGCAGGTCAGAGAGTGTCTATGGTCAGAGTAACACACACAAAATGCTGGAGGAACTCAGCAGGTCAGAGAGTGTCTATGGTCAGAGTATCACATACAAAATGCTGGAGGAACTCAGCAGGTCAGAGAGTGTCTATGGATAGAGTAACACACACAAAATGCTGGAGGAACTCAGCAGTTCAGACAGTGTCTGTGTTCAGAGTAACACACACAAAATGATGGAGGAACTCAGCAGGTCAGACAGTGTCTATGGTCAGAGTAACACACACAAAATGCTGGAATAACTCAGCAGGTCAGACAGTGTCTATGGTCAGAGTAACACACACAAAATGCTGGAGGAACTCAGCAGGTCAGACAGTGTGTACGGACAGAGTAACACACACAAAATGCTGGAGGAACTCAGCAGGTCAGACAGTGTCTATTGTCACAGTAACACACACAAAATGCTGGAGGAACTCAGCAGGTCAGATAGTGTCTACGGACAGAGTAACACACACAGAATGCTGGAGGAACTCAGCAGGTCAGAGAGTGTCTATGGACAGAGTAACACACACAAAATGCTGGAGGAACTCAGCAGGTCAGACAGTGTCTATGGTCAGAGTAACACACACAAAATGCTGGAGGAACTCAGCAGGTCAGACAGTGTCTATGGTCAGAGTAACACACACAAAATGCTGGAGGAACTCAGCAGGTCAGACAGTGTCTATGGTCAGAGTAACACACACAAAATGCTGGAGGAACTCAGCAGGTCAGACAGTGTCTATGGTCAGAGTAACACACAAAATGCTGGAGGAACTCAGCAGGTCAGACAGTGTCTACGGACAGAGTAACACACACAAAATGCTGGAGGAACTCAGCAGGTCAGACAGTGTCTACGGACAGAGTAACACGCACAAAATGCTGGAGGAACTCAGCAGTTCAGAGAGTGTCTATGGACAGAGAAACACACAAATTGCTGGAGGAACACAGCAGGTCAGACAGTGTCTATGGACAGAGTAACACACACAAAATGCTGGAGGAACTCAGCTGGTCAGACAGTGTCTACGGACAGAGTAACACGCACAAAATGCTGGAGGAACTCAGCAGGTCAGACAGTGTCTATGGTCAGAGTAACACACAAATTGCTGGAGGAACACAGCAGGTCAGACAGTGTCTATGGACAGAGTAACACACACAAAATGCTGGAGGAACTCAGCTGGTCAGACAGTGTCTACGGACAGAGTAACACGCACAAAATGCTGGAGGAACTCAGCAGGTCAGACAATGTCTATGGACAGAGTAACACGCACAAAATGCTGGAGGAACTCAGCAGGTCAGACAGTGTCTATGGACAGAGTAACACACACAAAGTGCTGGAGGAACTCAGCAGGTCAGACCGTGTCCATGGTCAGAGTAACACATACAAAATGCTGGAGGAACTCAGCAGGTCAGACAGTGTCCATGGTCAGAGTAACACATACAAAATGTTGGAGGAACTCAGCAGGTCAGACAGTGTCTATGGTCAGAGTAACACACACAAAATGCAGGAGGAACTCAGCAGGTCAGAGAGTTTCTATGGTCAGAGTAACACACACAAAATGCTGGAGGAACTCAGCAGGTCAGACAGTGTCAATGGTCAGAGTAACACACACAAAATGATGGAGGAACTCAGCAGGTCAGACAGTGTCTATGGTCAGAGTAACACACACAAAATGCTGGAGGAACTCAGCAGGTCAGACAGTGTCTATGGTCAGAGTAACACACACAAAGTGCTGGAGGAACTCAGCAGGTCAGACAGTGTCTATGGTCAGAGTAACACACACTAAATGCTGGAGGAACTCAGCAGGTCAGACAGTGTCTATGGACAGAGTAACACACACAAAATGCTGGAGGTACTCAGCAGGTCAGAGAGTGTCTATTGTCAGAGTAACACACACAAAATGCTGGAGGAACTCAGCAGGTCAGAGAGTGTCTATGGTCAGAGTAACACACACAAAATGCTGGAGGAACTCAGCAGGTCAGAGAGTGTCTATGGATAGAGTAACACACACAAAATGCTGGAGGAACTCAGCAGTTCAGACAGTGTCTGTGTTCAGAGTAATACACACAAAATGATGGAGGAACTCAGCAGGTCAGACAGTGTCTATGGTCAGAGTAACACACACAAAATGCTGGAGGAACACAGCAGGTCAGACAGTGTCTATGGACAGAGTAACACACACAAAATGCTGGAGGAACTCAGCTGGTCAGACAGTGTCTACGGACAGAGTAACACACACAAAATGCTGGAGGAACTCAGCAGGTCAGAGAGTGTCTATGGACAGAGTAACACACACAAAATGCTGGAGGAACTCAGCAGGTCAGAGAGTTTCTATGGTCAGAGTAACACACAGAAAATGCTGTAGGAACTCAGCAGGTCAGACAGTGTCAATGGTCAGAGTAACACACACAAAATGCTGGAGGAACTCAGCAGGTCAGACAGTGTCTATGGTCAGAGTAACACACACAAAATGCTGGAGGAACTCAGCAGGTCAGACAGTGTCTATGGTCAGAGTAACACACACAAAGTGCTGGAGGAACTCAGCAGGTCAGACAGTGTCTATGGTCAGAGTAACACACACTAAATACTGGAGGAACTCAGCAGGTCAGACAGTGTCTATGGACAGAGTAACACACACAAAATGCTGGAGGTACTCAGCAGGTCAGAGAGTGTCTATGGTCAGAGTAACACACACAAAATGCTGGAGGAACTCAGCAGGTCAGAGAGTGTCTATGGTCAGAGTATCACATACAAAATGCTGGAGGAACTCAGCAGGTCAGAGAGTGTCTATGGATAGAGTAACACACACAAAATGCTGGAGGAACTCAGCAGGTCAGACAGTGTCTATGGTCAGAGTAACACACACAAAATGCTGGAGGAACTCAGCAGGTCAGACAGTGTCTATGGTCAGAGTAACACACACAAAGTGCTGGAGGAACTCAGCAGGTCAGACAGTGTCTATGGTCAGAGTAACACACACAAAATGCTGGAGGAACTCAGCAGGTCAGAGAGTTTCTATGGTCAGAGTAACACACAGAAAATGCTGTAGGAACTCAGCAGGTCAGACAGTGTCAATGGTCAGAGTAACACACACAAAATGCTGGAGGAACTCAGCAGGTCAGACAGTGTCTATGGTCAGAGTAACACACACAAAATGCTGGAGGAACTCAGCAGGTCAGACAGTGTCTATGGTCAGAGTAACACACACAAAGTGCTGGAGGAACTCAGCAGGTCAGACAGTGTCTATGGTCAGAGTAACACACACTAAATACTGGAGGAACTCAGCAGGTCAGACAGTGTCTATGGACAGAGTAACACACACAAAATGCTGGAGGTACTCAGCAGGTCAGAGAGTGTCTATGGTCAGAGTAACACACACAAAATGCTGGAGGAACTCAGCAGGTCAGAGAGTGTCTATGGTCAGAGTATCACATACAAAATGCTGGAGGAACTCAGCAGGTCAGAGAGTGTCTATGGATAGAGTAACACACACAAAATGCTGGAGGAACTCAGCAGTTCAGACAGTGTCTGTGTTCAGAGTAACACACACAAAATGATGGAGGAACTCAGCAGGTCAGACAGTGTCTATGGTCAGAGTAACACACACAAAATGCTGGAATAACTCAGCAGGTCAGACAGTGTCTATGGTCAGAGTAACACACACAAAATGCTGGAGGAACTCAGCAGGTCAGACAGTGTGTACGGACAGAGTAACACACACAAAATGCTGGAGGAACTCAGCAGGTCAGACAGTGTCTATTGTCACAGTAACACACACAAAATGCTGGAGGAACTCAGCAGGTCAGATAGTGTCTACGGACAGAGTAACACACACAGAATGCTGGAGGAACTCAGCAGGTCAGAGAGTGTCTATGGACAGAGTAACACACACAAAATGCTGGAGGAACTCAGCAGGTCAGACAGTGTCTATGGTCAGAGTAACACACACAAAATGCTGGAGGAACTCAGCAGGTCAGACAGTGTCTATGGTCAGAGTAACACACACAAAATGCTGGAGGAACTCAGCAGGTCAGACAGTGTCTATGGTCAGAGTAACACACACAAAATGCTGGAGGAACTCAGCAGGTCAGACAGTGTCTATGGTCAGAGTAACACACAAAATGCTGGAGGAACTCAGCAGGTCAGACAGTGTCTACGGACAGAGTAACACACACAAAATGCTGGAGGAACTCAGCAGGTCAGACAGTGTCTACGGACAGAGTAACACGCACAAAATGCTGGAGGAACTCAGCAGTTCAGAGAGTGTCTATGGACAGAGAAACACACAAATTGCTGGAGGAACACAGCAGGTCAGACAGTGTCTATGGACAGAGTAACACACACAAAATGCTGGAGGAACTCAGCTGGTCAGACAGTGTCTACGGACAGAGTAACACGCACAAAATGCTGGAGGAACTCAGCAGGTCAGACAGTGTCTATGGTCAGAGTAACACACAAATTGCTGGAGGAACACAGCAGGTCAGACAGTGTCTATGGACAGAGTAACACACACAAAATGCTGGAGGAACTCAGCTGGTCAGACAGTGTCTACGGACAGAGTAACACGCACAAAATGCTGGAGGAACTCAGCAGGTCAGACAATGTCTATGGACAGAGTAACACGCACAAAATGCTGGAGGAACTCAGCAGGTCAGACAGTGTCTATGGACAGAGTAACACACACAAAGTGCTGGAGGAACTCAGCAGGTCAGACCGTGTCCATGGTCAGAGTAACACATACAAAATGCTGGAGGAACTCAGCAGGTCAGACAGTGTCCATGGTCAGAGTAACACATACAAAATGTTGGAGGAACTCAGCAGGTCAGACAGTGTCTATGGTCAGAGTAACACACACAAAATGCAGGAGGAACTCAGCAGGTCAGAGAGTTTCTATGGTCAGAGTAACACACACAAAATGCTGGAGGAACTCAGCAGGTCAGACAGTGTCAATGGTCAGAGTAACACACACAAAATGATGGAGGAACTCAGCAGGTCAGACAGTGTCTATGGTCAGAGTAACACACACAAAATGCTGGAGGAACTCAGCAGGTCAGACAGTGTCTATGGTCAGAGTAACACACACAAAGTGCTGGAGGAACTCAGCAGGTCAGACAGTGTCTATGGTCAGAGTAACACACACTAAATGCTGGAGGAACTCAGCAGGTCAGACAGTGTCTATGGACAGAGTAACACACACAAAATGCTGGAGGTACTCAGCAGGTCAGAGAGTGTCTATTGTCAGAGTAACACACACAAAATGCTGGAGGAACTCAGCAGGTCAGACAGTGTCTATGGTCAGAGTAACACACACAAAATGCTGGAGGAACACAGCAGGTCAGACAGTGTCTATGGACAGAGTAACACACACAAAATGCTGGAGGAACTCAGCTGGTCAGACAGTGTCTACGGACAGAGTAACACACACAAAATGCTGGAGGAACTCAGCAGGTCAGAGAGTGTCTATGGACAGAGTAACACACACAAAATGCTGGAGGAACTCAGCAGGTCAGAGAGTTTCTATGGTCAGAGTAACACACAGAAAATGCTGTAGGAACTCAGCAGGTCAGACAGTGTCAATGGTCAGAGTAACACACACAAAATGCTGGAGGAACTCAGCAGGTCAGACAGTGTCTATGGTCAGAGTAACACACACAAAATGCTGGAGGAACTCAGCAGGTCAGACAGTGTCTATGGTCAGAGTAACACACACAAAGTGCTGGAGGAACTCAGCAGGTCAGACAGTGTCTATGGTCAGAGTAACACACACTAAATACTGGAGGAACTCAGCAGGTCAGACAGTGTCTATGGACAGAGTAACACACACAAAATGCTGGAGGTACTCAGCAGGTCAGAGAGTGTCTATGGTCAGAGTAACACACACAAAATGCTGGAGGAACTCAGCAGGTCAGAGAGTGTCTATGGTCAGAGTATCACATACAAAATGCTGGAGGAACTCAGCAGGTCAGAGAGTGTCTATGGATAGAGTAACACACACAAAATGCTGGAGGAACTCAGCAGGTCAGACAGTGTCTATGGTCAGAGTAACACACACAAAATGCTGGAGGAACTCAGCAGGTCAGACAGTGTCTATGGTCAGAGTAACACACACAAAGTGCTGGAGGAACTCAGCAGGTCAGACAGTGTCTATGGTCAGAGTAACACACACTAAATACTGGAGGAACTCAGCAGGTCAGACAGTGTCTATGGACAGAGTAACACACACAAAATGCTGGAGGTACTCAGCAGGTCAGAGAGTGTCTATGGTCAGAGTAACACACACAAAATGCTGGAGGAACTCAGCAGGTCAGAGAGTGTCTATGGTCAGAGTATCACATACAAAATGCTGGAGGAACTCAGCAGGTCAGAGAGTGTCTATGGATAGAGTAACACACACAAAATGCTGGAGGAACTCAGCAGTTCAGACAGTGTCTGTGTTCAGAGTAACACACACAAAATGATGGAGGAACTCAGCAGGTCAGACAGTGTCTATGGTCAGAGTAACACACACAAAATGCTGGAATAACTCAGCAGGTCAGACAGTGTCTATGGTCAGAGTAACACACACAAAATGCTGGAGGAACTCAGCAGGTCAGACAGTGTGTACGGACAGAGTAACACACACAAAATGCTGGAGGAACTCAGCAGGTCAGACAGTGTCTATTGTCACAGTAACACACACAAAATGCTGGAGGAACTCAGCAGGTCAGATAGTGTCTACGGACAGAGTAACACACACAGAATGCTGGAGGAACTCAGCAGGTCAGAGAGTGTCTATGGACAGAGTAACACACACAAAATGCTGGAGGAACTCAGCAGGTCAGACAGTGTCTATGGTCAGAGTAACACACACAAAATGCTGGAGGAACTCAGCAGGTCAGACAGTGTCTATGGTCAGAGTAACAGATACAAAAGGCTGGAGGAACTCAGCAGGTCAGACAGTGTCTATGGTCAGAGTAACACACACAAAATGCTGGAGGAACTCAGCAGGTCAGACAGTGTCTATGGTCAGAGTAACACACACAAAATGCTGGAGGAACTCAGCAGGTCAGACAGTGTCTATGGTCAGAGTAACACACAAAATGCTGGAGGAACTCAGCAGGTCAGACAGTGTCTACGGACAGAGTAACACACACAAAATGCTGGAGGAACTCAGCAGGTCAGACAGTGTCTACGGACAGAGTAACACTCACAAAATGCTGGAGGAACTCAGCAGTTCAGAGAGTGTCTATGGACAGAGAAACACACACAAAATGCTGGAGGAACTCAGCAGGTCAGACAGCGTCTACGGACAGAGTAACACACACAGAATGCTGGAGGAACTCAGCAGGTCAGACAGTGTCTATGGTCAGAGTAACACACAAATTGCTGGAGGAACACAGCAGGTCAGACAGTGTCTATGGACAGAGTAACACACACAAAATGCTGGAGGAACTCAGCTGGTCAGACAGTGTCTACGGACAGAGTAACACGCACAAAATGCTGGAGGAACTCAGCAGGTCAGACAATGTCTATGGACAGAGTAACACGCACAAAATGCTGGAGGAACTCAGCAGGTCAGACAGTGTCTATGGACAGAGTAACACACACAAAGTGCTGGAGGAACTCAGCAGGTCAGACCGTGTCCATGGTCAGAGTAACACATACAAAATGCTGGAGGAACTCAGCAGGTCAGACAGTGTCCATGGTCAGAGTAACACATACAAAATGCTGGAGGAACTCAGCAGGTCAGACAGTGTCTATGGTCAGAGTAACACACACAAAGTGCTGGAGGAACTCAGCAGGTCAGACAGTGTCTATGGTCAGAGTAACACACACTAAATGCTGGAGGAACTCAGCAGGTCAGACAGTGTCTATGGACAGAGTAACACACACAAAATGCTGGAGGTACTCAGCAGGTCAGAGAGTGTCTATTGTCAGAGTAACACACACAAAATGCTGGAGGAACTCAGCAGGTCAGAGAGTGTCTATGGTCCGAGTAACACACACAAAATGCTGGAGGAACTCAGCAGGTCAGAGAGTCTCTATGGATAGAGTAACACACAAAAAATGCTGGAGGAACTCAGCAGTTCAGACAGTGTCTGTGTTCAGAGTAACACACACAAAATGATGGAGGAACTCAGCAGGTCAGACAGTGTCTATGGTCAGAGAAACACACACAAAATGCTGGAATAACTCAGCAGGTCAGACAGTGTCTATGGTCAGAGTAACACACACAAAATGCTGAAGGAACTCAGCAGGTCAGACAGTGTGTACGGACAGAGTAACACACACAAAATGCTGGAGGAACTCAGCAGGTCAGACAGTGTCTATGGACAGAGTAACACACACAAAATGCTGGAGGAACTCAGCAGGTCAGACAGTGTCTATGGACAGAGTAACACGCACAAAATGCTGGAGGAACTCAGCAAGTCAGACAGTGTCTATGGACAGAGTAACACACACAAAGTGCTGGAGGAACTCAGCAGGTCAGACAGTGTCCATGGTCAGAGTAACACATACAAAATGCTGGAGGAACTCAGCAGGTCAGACAGTGTCTATGGTCAGAGTAACACACACAAAATGCTGGAGGAACTCAGCAGGTCAGAGAGTTTCTATGGTCAGAGTAACACACAGAAAATGCTGTAGGAACTCAGCAGGTCAGACAGTGTCAATGGTCAGAGTAACACACACAAAATGCTGGAGGAACTCAGCAGGTCAGACAGTGTCTATGGTCAGAGTAACACACACAAAATGCTGGAGGAACTCAGCAGGTCAGACAGTGTCTATGGTCAGAGTAACACACACAAAGTGCTGGAGGAACTCAGCAGGTCAGACAGTGTCTATGGTCAGAGTAACACACACTAAATACTGGAGGAACTCAGCAGGTCAGACAGTGTCTATGGACAGAGTAACACACACAAAATGCTGGAGGTACTCAGCAGGTCAGAGAGTGTCTATGGTCAGAGTAACACACACAAAATGCTGGAGGAACTCAGCAGGTCAGAGAGTGTCTATGGTCAGAGTATCACATACAAAATGCTGGAGGAACTCAGCAGGTCAGAGAGTGTCTATGGATAGAGTAACACACACAAAATGCTGGAGGAACTCAGCAGTTCAGACAGTGTCTGTGTTCAGAGTAACACACACAAAATGATGGAGGAACTCAGCAGGTCAGACAGCGTCTATGGTCAGAGTAACACACACAAAATGCTGGAATAACTCAGCAGGTCAGACAGTGTCTATGGTCAGAGTAACACACACAAAATGCTGGAGGAACTCAGCAGGTCAGACAGTGTGTACGGACAGAGTAACACACACAAAATGCTGGAGGAACTCAGCAGGTCAGACAGTGTCTATTGTCACAGTAACACACACAAAATGCTGGAGGAACTCAGCAGGTCAGATAGTGTCTACGGACAGAGTAACACACACAGAATGCTGGAGGAACTCAGCAGGTCAGAGAGTGTCTATGGACAGAGTAACACACACAAAATGCTGGAGGAACTCAGCAGGTCAGACAGTGTCTATGGTCAGAGTAACACACACAAAATGCTGGAGGAACTCAGCAGGTCAGACAGCGTCTATGGTCAGAGTAACACACACAAAATGCTGGAGGAACTCAGCAGGTCAGACAGTGTCTATGGTCAGAGTAACACACACAAAATGCTGGAGGAACTCAGCAGGTCAGTCAGTGTCTATGGTCAGAGTAACACACAAAATGCTGGAGGAACTCAGCAGGTCAGACAGTGTCTACGGACAGAGTAACACACACAAAATGCTGGAGGAACTCAGCAGGTCAGACAGTGTCTAAGGACAGAGTAACACGCACAAAATGCTGGAGGAACTCAGCAGTTCAGAGAGTGTCTATGGACAGAGAAACACACAAATTGCTGGAGGAACACAGCAGGTCAGACAGTGTCTATGGACAGAGTAACACACACAAAATGCTGGAGGAACTCAGCTGGTCAGACAGTGTCTACGGACAGAGTAACACGCACAAAATGCTGGAGGAACTCAGCAGGTCAGACAGTGTCTATGGTCAGAGTAACACACAAATTGCTGGAGGAACACAGCAGGTCAGACAGTGTCTATGGACAGAGTAACACACACAAAATGCTGGAGGAACTCAGCTGGTCAGACAGTGTCTACGGACAGAGTAACACGCACAAAATGCTGGAGGAACTCAGCAGGTCAGACAATGTCTATGGACAGAGTAACACGCACAAAATGCTGGAGGAACTCAGCAGGTCAGACAGTGTCTATGGACAGAGTAACACACACAAAGTGCTGGAAGAACTCAGCAGGTCAGACCGTGTCCATGGTCAGAGTAACACATACAAAATGCTGGAGGAACTCAGCAGGTCAGACAGTGTCCATGGTCAGAGTAACACATACAAAATGTTGGAGGAACTCAGCAGGTCAGACAGTGTCTATGGTCAGAGTAACACACACAAAATGCAGGAGGAACTCAGCAGGTCAGAGAGTTTCTATGGTCAGAGTAACACACACAAAATGCTGGAGGAACTCAGCAGGTCAGACAGTGTCAATGGTCAGAGTAACACACACAAAATGATGGAGGAACTCAGCAGGTCAGACAGTGTCTATGGTCAGAGTAACACACACAAAATGCTGGAGGAACTCAGCAGGTCAGACAGTGTCTATGGTCAGAGTAACACACACAAAGTGCTGGAGGAACTCAGCAGGTCAGACAGTGTCTATGGTCAGAGTAACACACACTAAATGCTGGAGGAACTCAGCAGGTCAGACAGTGTCTATGGACAGAGTAACACACACAAAATGCTGGAGGTACTCAGCAGGTCAGAGAGTGTCTATTGTCAGAGTAACACACACAAAATGCTGGAGGAACTCAGCAGGTCAGAGAGTGTCTATGGTCAGAGTAACACACACAAAATGCTGGAGGAACTCAGCAGGTCAGAGAGTGTCTATGGATAGAGTAACACACACAAAATGCTGGAGGAACTCAGCAGTTCAGACAGTGTCTGTGTTCAGAGTAACACACACAAAATGATGGAGGAACTCAGCAGGTCAGACAGTGTCTATGGTCAGAGTAACACACACAAAATGCTGGAGGAACACAGCAGGTCAGACAGTGTCTATGGACAGAGTAACACACACAAAATGCTGGAGGAACTCAGCTGGTCAGACAGTGTCTACGGACAGAGTAACACACACAAAATGCTGGAGGAACTCAGCAGGTCAGAGAGTGTCTATGGACAGAGTAACACACACAAAATGCTGGAGGAACTCAGCAGGTCAGAGAGTTTCTATGGTCAGAGTAACACACAGAAAATGCTGTAGGAACTCAGCAGGTCAGACAGTGTCAATGGTCAGAGTAACACACACAAAATGCTGGAGGAACTCAGCAGGTCAGACAGTGTCTATGGTCAGAGTAACACACACAAAATGCTGGAGGAACTCAGCAGGTCAGACAGTGTCTATGGTCAGAGTAACACACACAAAGTGCTGGAGGAACTCAGCAGGTCAGACAGTGTCTATGGTCAGAGTAACACACACTAAATACTGGAGGAACTCAGCAGGTCAGACAGTGTCTATGGACAGAGTAACACACACAAAATGCTGGAGGTACTCAGCAGGTCAGAGAGTGTCTATGGTCAGAGTAACACACACAAAATGCTGGAGGAACTCAGCAGGTCAGAGAGTGTCTATGGTCAGAGTATCACATACAAAATGCTGGAGGAACTCAGCAGGTCAGAGAGTGTCTATGGATAGAGTAACACACACAAAATGCTGGAGGAACTCAGCAGGTCAGACAGTGTCTATGGTCAGAGTAACACACACAAAATGCTGGAGGAACTCAGCAGGTCAGAGAGTGTCTATGGTCAGAGTAACACACACAAAGTGCTGGAGGAACTCAGCAGGTCAGACAGTGTCTATGGTCAGAGTAACACACACTAAATACTGGAGGAACTCAGCAGGTCAGACAGTGTCTATGGACAGAGTAACACACACAAAATGCTGGAGGTACTCAGCAGGTCAGAGAGTGTCTATGGTCAGAGTAACACACACAAAATGCTGGAGGAACTCAGCAGGTCAGAGAGTGTCTATGGTCAGAGTATCACATACAAAATGCTGGAGGAACTCAGCAGGTCAGAGAGTGTCTATGGATAGAGTAACACACACAAAATGCTGGAGGAACTCAGCAGTTCAGACAGTGTCTGTGTTCAGAGTAACACACACAAAATGATGGAGGAACTCAGCAGGTCAGACAGTGTCTATGGTCAGAGTAACACACACAAAATGCTGGAATAACTCAGCAGGTCAGACAGTGTCTATGGTCAGAGTAACACACACAAAATGCTGGAGGAACTCAGCAGGTCAGACAGTGTGTACGGACAGAGTAACACACACAAAATGCTGGAGGAACTCAGCAGGTCAGACAGTGTCTATTGTCACAGTAACACACACAAAATGCTGGAGGAACTCAGCAGGTCAGATAGTGTCTACGGACAGAGTAACACACACAGAATGCTGGAGGAACTCAGCAGGTCAGAGAGTGTCTATGGACAGAGTAACACACACAAAATGCTGGAGGAACTCAGCAGGTCAGACAGTGTCTATGGTCAGAGTAACACACACAAAATGCTGGAGGAACTCAGCAGGTCAGACAGTGTCTATGGTCAGAGTAACAGATACAAAAGGCTGGAGGAACTCAGCAGGTCAGACAGTGTCTATGGTCAGAGTAACACACACAAAATGCTGGAGGAACTCAGCAGGTCAGACAGTGTCTATGGTCAGAGTAACACACACAAAATGCTGGAGGAACTCAGCAGGTCAGACAGTGTCTATGGTCAGAGTAACACACAAAATGCTGGAGGAACTCAGCAGGTCAGACAGTGTCTACGGACAGAGTAACACACACAAAATGCTGGAGGAACTCAGCAGGTCAGACAGTGTCTACGGACAGAGTAACACGCACAAAATGCTGGAGGAACTCAGCAGTTCAGAGAGTGTCTATGGACAGAGAAACACACACAAAATGCTGGAGGAACTCAGCAGGTCAGACAGTGTCTACGGACAGAGTAACACACACAGAATGCTGGAGGAACTCAGCAGGTCAGACAGTGTCTATGGTCAGAGTAACACACAAATTGCTGGAGGAACACAGCAGGTCAGACAGTGTCTATGGACAGAGTAACACACACAAAATGCTGGAGGAACTCAGCTGGTCAGACAGTGTCTACGGACAGAGTAACACGCACAAAATGCTGGAGGAACTCAGCAGGTCAGACAATGTCTATGGACAGAGTAACACGCACAAAATGCTGGAGGAACTCAGCAGGTCAGACAGTGTCTATGGACAGAGTAACACACACAAAGTGCTGGAGGAACTCAGCAGGTCAGACCGTGTCCATGGTCAGAGTAACACATACAAAATGCTGGAGGAACTCAGCAGGTCAGACAGTGTCCATGGTCAGAGTAACACATACAAAATGCTGGAGGAACTCAGCAGGTCAGACAGTGTCTATGGTCAGAGTAACACACACAAAATGCAGGAGGAACTCAGCAGGTCAGAGAGTTTCTATGGTCAGAGTAACACACACAAAATGCTGGAGGAACTCAGCAGGTCAGACAGTGTCAATGGTCAGAGTAACACACACAAAATGATGGAGGAACTCAGCAGGTCAGACAGTGTCTATGGTCAGAGTAACACACACAAAATGCTGGAGGAACTCAGCAGGTCAGACAGTGTCTATGGTCAGAGTAACACACACAAAGTGCTGGAGGAACTCAGCAGGTCAGACAGTGTCTATGGTCAGAGTAACACACACTAAATGCTGGAGGAACTCAGCAGGTCAGACAGTGTCTATGGACAGAGTAACACACACAAAATGCTGGAGGTACTCAGCAGGTCAGAGAGTGTCTATTGTCAGAGTAACACACACAAAATGCTGGAGGAACTCAGCAGGTCAGAGAGTGTCTATGGTCAGAGTAACACACACAAAATGCTGGAGGAACTCAGCAGGTCAGAGAGTCTCTATGGATAGAGTAACACACAAAAAATGCTGGAGGAACTCAGCAGTTCAGACAGTGTCTGTGTTCAGAGTAACACACACAAAATGATGGAGGAACTCAGCAGGTCAGACAGTGTCTATGGTCAGAGAAACACACACAAAATGCTGGAATAACTCAGCAGGTCAGACAGTGTCTATGGTCAGAGTAACACACACAAAATGCTGGAGGAACTCAGCAGGTCAGACAGTGTGTACGGACAGAGTAACACACACAAAATGCTGGAGGAACTCAGCAGGTCAGACAGTGTCTATGGACAGAGTAACACACACAAAGTGCTGGAGGAACTCAGCCGGTCAGACAGTGTCTATGGTCAGAGTAACACACACAAAATGCTGGAGGAACACAGCAGGTCAGACAGTGTCTATGGACAGAGTAACACACACAAAATGCTGGAGGAACTCAGCTGGTCAGACAGTGTCTACGGACAGAGTAACACACACAAAATGCTGGAGGAACTCAGCAGGTCAGACAGTGTCAATGGTCAGAGTAACACAAACAAAATGCTGGAGGAACTCAGCAGGTCAGACAGTGTCTATGGTCAGAGTAACACACACAAAATGCTGGAGGAACTCAGCAGGTCAGACAGTGTCTATGGTCAGAGTAACACACACAAAGTGCTGGAGGAACTCAGCAGGTCAGACAGTGTCTATGGTCAGAGTAACACACACTAAATACTGGAGGAACTCAGCAGGTCAGACAGTGTCTATGGACAGAGTAACACACACAAAATGCTGGAGGTACTCAGCAGGTCAGAGAGTGTCTATGGTCAGAGTAACACACACAAAATGTTGGAGGAACTCAGCAGGTCAGAGAGTGTCTATGGTCAGAGTATCACATACAAAATGCTGGAGGAACTCAGCAGGTCAGAGAGTGTCTATGGATAGAGTAACACACACAAAATGCTGGAGGAACTCAGCAGTTCAGACAGTGTCTGTGTTCAGAGTAACACACAAAAAATGATGGAGGAACTCAGCAGGTCAGACAGTGTCTATGGTCAGAGTAACACACACAAAATGCTGGAATAACTCAGCAGGTCAGACAGTGTCTATGGTCAGAGTAACACACACAAAATGCTGGAGGAACTCAGCAGGTCAGACAGTGTGTACGGACAGAGTAACACACACAAAATGCTGGAGGAACTCAGCAGGTCAGACAGTGTCTATTGTCACAGTAACACACACAAAATGCTGGAGGAACTCAGCAGGTCAGATAGTGTCTACGGACAGAGTAACACACACAGAATGCTGGAGGAACTCAGCAGGTCAGAGAGTGTCTATGGACAGAGTAACACACACAAAATGCTGGAGGAACTCAGCAGGTCAGACAGTGTCTATGGTCAGAGTAACACACACAAAATGCTGGAGGAACTCAGCAGGTCAGACAGTGTCTATGGTCAGAGTAACAGATACAAAATGCTGGAGGAACTCAGCAGGTCAGACAGTGTCTATGGTCAGAGTAACACACAAAATGCTGGAGGAACTCAGCAGGTCAGACAGTGTCTATGGTCAGAGTAACACACACAAAATGCTGGAGGAACTCAGCAGGTCAGACAGTGTCTATGGTCAGAGTAACACACACAAAATGCTGGAGGAACTCAGCAGGTCAGACAGTGTCTATGGTCAGAGTAACACACAAAATGCTGGAGGAACTCAGCAGGTCAGACAGTGTCTACGGACAGAGTAACACACACAAAATGCTGGAGGAACTCAGCAGGTCAGACAGTGTCTACGGACAGAGTAACACGCACAAAATGCTGGAGGAACTCAGCAGTTCAGAGAGTGTCTATGGACAGAGAAACACACACAAAATGCTGGAGGAACTCAGCAGGTCAGACAGTGTCTACGGACAGAGTAACACACACAGAATGCTGGAGGAACTCAGCAGGTCAGACAGTGTCTATGGTCAGAGTAACACACAAATTGCTGGAGGAACACAGCAGGTCAGACAGTGTCTATGGACAGAGTAACACACACAAAATGCTGGAGGAACTCAGCTGGTCAGACAGTGTCTACGGACAGAGTAACACGCACAAAATGCTGGAGGAACTCAGCAGGTCAGACAATGTCTATGGACAGAGTAACACGCACAAAATGCTGGAGGAACTCAGCAGGTCAGACAGTGTCTATGGACAGAGTAACACACACAAAGTGCTGGAGGAACTCAGCAGGTCAGACCGTGTCCATGGTCAGAGTAACACATACAAAATGCTGGAGGAACTCAGCAGGTCAGACAGTGTCCATGGTCAGAGTAACACATACAAAATGCTGGAGGAACTCAGCAGGTCAGACAGTGTCTATGGTCAGAGTAACACACACAAAATGCAGGAGGAACTCAGCAGGTCAGAGAGTTTCTATGGTCAGAGTAACACACACAAAATGCTGGAGGAACTCAGCAGGTCAGACAGTGTCAATGGTCAGAGTAACACACACAAAATGATGGAGGAACTCAGCAGGTCAGACAGTGTCTATGGTCAGAGTAACACACACAAAATGCTGGAGGAACTCAGCAGGTCAGACAGTGTCTATGGTCAGAGTAACACACACAAAGTGCTGGTGGAACTCAGCAGGTCAGACAGTGTCTATGGTCAGAGTAACACACACTAAATGCTGGAGGAACTCAGCAGGTCAGACAGTGTCTATGGACAGAGTAACACACACAAAATGCTGGAGGTACTCAGCAGGTCAGAGAGTGTCTATTGTCAGAGTAACACACAGAAAATGCTGGAGGAACTCAGCAGGTCAGAGAGTGTCTATGGTCAGAGTAACACACACAAAATGCTGGAGGAACTCAGCAGGTCAGAGAGTGTCTATGGATAGAGTAACACACACAAAATGCTGGAGGAACTCAGCAGTTCATACAGTGTCTGTGTTCAGAGTAACACACACAAAATGATGGAGGAACTCAGCAGGTCAGACAGTGTCTATGGTCAGAGAAACACACACAAAATGCTGGAATAACTCAGCAGGTCAGACAGTGTCTATGGTCAGAGTTACACACACAAAATGCTGGAGGAACTCAGCAGGTCAGAAAGTGTGTACGGACAGAGTAACACACACAAAATGCTGGAGGAACTCAGCAGGTCAGACAGTGTCTATGGACAGAGTAACACACACAAAGTGCTGGAGGAACTCAGCAGGTCAGACAGTGTCTATGGTCAGAGTAACACACACAAAATGCTGGAGGAACACAGCAGGTCAGACAGTGTCTATGGACAGAGTAACACACACAAAATGCTGGAGGAACTCAGCTGGTCAGACAGTGTCTACGGACAGAGTAACACACACAAAATGCTGGAGGAACTCAGCAGGTCAGAGAGTGTCTATGGACAGAGTAACACACACAAAATGCTGGAGGAACTCAGCTGGTCAGACAGTGTCTATGGACAGAGTAACACACACAAAATGCTGGAGGAACTCAGCAGGTCAGACAGTGTCTATGGACAGAGTAACACACACAAAATGCTGGAGGTACTCAGCAGGTCAGAGAGTGTCTATGGTCAGAGTAACACACAAATTGCTGGAGGAACTCAGCAGGTCAGACAGTGTCTATGGTCAGAGTAACACATACAAAATGCTGCAGGAACTCAGCAGGTCAGACAGTGTCTGTGTTCACACAAAATGATGGAGGAACTCAGCAGGTCAGACAGTGTCTATGGTCAGAGTAACACACACAAAATGATGGAGGAACTCAGCAGGTCAGACAGTGTCTATGGTCAGAGTAACACACACAAAATGCTGGAGGAACTCAGCAGGTCAGACAGTGTCTATGGTCAGATGGTCAGAGTAACACACAAAATGTTGGAGGAACTCAGCAGGTCAGACAGTGTCTATGGACAGAGTAACACACACAAAATGCTGGAGGAACTCAGCAGGTCAGACAGTGTCTACGGACAGAGTAACACACACAAAATGCTGGAGGAACTCAGCAGGTCAGACAGTGTCTATGGACAGAGTAACACACACAAAGTGCTGGAGGAACTCAGCAGGTCAGACAGTGTCCATGGTCAGAGTAACACATACAAAATGCTGGAGGAACTCAGCAGGTCAGACAGTGTCTATGGTCAGAGTAACACACACAAAATGCTGGAGGAACTCAGCAGGTCAGAGAGTTTCTATGGTCAGAGTAACACACACAAAATGCTGTAGGAACTCAGCAGGTCAGACAGTGTCAATGGTCAGAGTAACACACACAAAATGCTGGAGGAACTCAGCAGGTCAGACAGTGTCTATGGTCAGAGTAACACACACAAAATGCTGGAGGAACTCGGCAGGTCAGACAGTGTCTATGGTCAGAGTAACACACACAAAGTGCTGAAGGAACTCAGCAGGTCAGACAGTGTCTATGGTCAGAGAAACACACACTAAATGCTGGAGGAACTCAGCAGGTCAGACAGTGTCTAAGGACAGAGTAACACACACAAAATGCTGGAGGTACTCAGCAGGTCAGAGAGTGTCTATGGTCAGAGTAACACACACAAAATGCTGGAGGAACTCAGCAGGTCAGAGAGTGTCTATGGTCAGAGTAACACACACAAAATGCTGGAGGAACTCAGCAGGTCAGAGAGTGTCTATGGATAGAGTAACACACACAAAATGCTGGAGGAACTCAGCAGTTCAGACAGTGTCTGTGTTCAGAGTAACACACACAAAATGATGGAGGAACTCAGCAGGTCAGACAGTGTCTATGGTCAGAGTAACACACACAAAATGCTGGAATAACTCAGCAGGTCAGACAGTGTCTATGGTCAGAGTAACACAGACAAAATGCTGGAGGAACTCAGCAGGTCAGACAGTGTGTACGGACAGAGTAACACACACAAAATGCTGGAGGAACTCAGCAGGTCAGACAGTGTCTATTGTCACAGTAACACACACAAAATGCTGGAGGAACTCAGCAGGTCAGATAGTGTCTACGGACAGAGTAACACACACAGAATGCTGGAGGAACTCAGCAGGTCAGAGAGTGTCTATGGACAGAGTAACACACACAAAATGCTGGAGGAACTCAACAGGTCAGACAGTGTCTACGGACAGAGTAACACACACAGAATGCTGGAGGAACTCAGCAGGTCAGACAGTGTCTATGGACAGAGTAACACACACAAAATGCTGGAGGAACTCAGCAGGTCAGACAGTGTCTACGGACAGAGTAACACACACAAAATGCTGGAGGAACTCAGCAGGTCAGACAGTGTCTATGGACAGAGTAACACGCACAAAATGCTGGAGGAACTCAGCAGGTCAGACAGTGTCTATGGACAGAGTAACACAACACAAAGTGCTGGAGGAACTCAGCAGGTCAGACAGTGTCTATGGTCAGAGTAACACACACAAAATGCTGGAGGAACTCAGCAGGTCAGACAGTGTCTATGGTCAGAGTAACACACACAAAGTGCTGGAGGAACTCAGCAGGTCAGACAGTGTCTATGGTCAGAGTAACACACACTAAATGCTGGAGGAACTCAGCAGGTCAGACAGTGTCTATGGACAGAGTAACACACACAAAATGCTGGAGGTACTCAGCAGGTCAGAGAGTGTCTATGGTCAGAGTAACACACACAAAATGCTGGAGGAACTCAGCAGGTCAGAGAGTGTCTATGGTCAGAGTAACACACACAAAATGCTGGAGGAACTCAGCAGGTCAGAGAGTGTCTATGGATAGAGTAACACACACAAAATGCTGGAGGAACTCAGCAGTTCAGACAGTGTCTGTGTTCAGAGTAACACACACAAAATGATGGAGGAACTCAGCAGGTCAGACAGTGTCTATGGTCAGAGAAACACACACAAAATGCTGGAATAACTCAGCAGGTCAGACAGTGTCTATGGTCAGAGTAACACACACAAAATGCTGGAGGAACTCAGCAGGTCAGACTGTGTGTACGGACAGAGTAACACACACAAAATGCGGGAGGAACTCAGCAGGTCAGACAGTGTCTATGGACAGAGTAACACACACAAAGTGCTGGAGGAACTCAGCAGGTCAGACAGTGTCTATGGTCAGAGCAACACACACAAAATGCTGGAGGAACACAGCAGGTCAGACAGTGTCTATGGACAGAGTAACACACACAAAATGCTGGAGGAACTCAGCTGGTCAGACAGTGTCTACGGACAGAGTAACACGCACAAAATGCTGGAGGAACTCAGCATTTCAGAGAGTGTCTATGGACAGAGTAACACACACAAAATGCTGGAGGAACTCAGCTGGTCAGACAGTGTCTATGGACAGAGTAACACACACAAAATGCTGGAGGAACTCAGCAGGTCAGACAGTGTCTATGGTCAGAGTAACACACAAATTGCTGGAGGATCTCAGCAGGTCAGACATTGTCTATGGTCAGAGTAACACACACAAAATGCTGGAGGAACACAGCAGGTCAGACAGTGTCTATGGTCAGAGTAACACATACAAAATGCTGCAGGAACTCAGCAGGTCAGACAGTGTCTGTGTTCAGAGTAACACACACAAAATGATGGAGGAACTCAGCAGGTCAGACAGTGTCTATGGTCAGAGTAACACACACAAAATGCTGGAGGAACTCAGCAGGTCAGACAGTGTCTATGGTCAGAGTAACACACACAAAATGCTGGAGGAACTCAGCAGGTCAGAGAGTGTCTATGGATAGAGTAACACACACAAAATGCTGGAGGAACTCAGCAGTTCAGACAGTGTCTGTGTTCAGAGTAACACACACAAAATGCTGGAGGAACTCAGCAGGTCAGACAGTGTATATGGTCAGAGAAACACACACAAAATGCTGGAATAACTCAGCAGGTCAGACAGTGTCTATGGTCAGAGTAACACACACAAAATGCTGGAGGAACTCAGCAGGTCAGACAGTGTGTACGGACAGAGTAACACACACAAAATGCTGGAGGAACTCAGCAGGTCAGACAGTGTCTATGGACAGAGTAACACACACAAAGTGCTGGAGGAACTCAGCAGGTCAGACAGTGTCTATGGTCAGAGTAACACACACAAAATGCTGGAGGAACACAGCAGGTCAGACAGTGTCTATGGACAGAGTAACACACACAAAATGCTGGAGGAACTCAGCTGGTCAGACAGTGTCTACGGACAGAGTAACACGCACAAAATGCTGGAGGAACTCAGCATTTCAGAGAGTGTCTATGGACAGAGTAACACACACAAAATGCTGGAGGAACTCAGCTGGTCAGACAGTGTCTATGGACAGAGTAACACACACAAAATGCTGGAGGAACTCAGCAGGTCAGATAGTGTCTATGGTCAGAGTAACACACAAATTGCTGGAGGAACTCAGCAGGTCAGACATTATCTATGGTCAGAGTAACACACACAAAATGCTGGAGGAACTCAGCAGGTCAGACAGTGTCTATGGTCAGTGTAACACATACAAAATGCTGCAGGAACTCAGCAGGTCAGACAGTGTCTGTGTTCAGAGTAACACACACAAAATGATGGAGGAACTCAGCAGGTCAGACAGTGTCTATGGTCAGAGTAACACACACAAAATGCTGGAGGAACTCAGCAGGTCAGACAGTGTCTATGGTCAGAGTAAAACACAAAATGTTGGAGGAACTCAGCAGGTCAGACAGTGTCTATGGACAGAGTAACACACACAAAATGCTGGAGGAACTCAGCAGGTCAGACAGTGTCTACGGACAGAGTAACACACACAAAATGCTGGAGGAACTCAGCAGGTCAGACAGTGTCTATGGACAGAGTAACACGCACAAAATGCTGGAGGAACTCAGCAGGTCAGACAGTGTCTACGGACAGAGTAACACACACAAAGTGCTGGAGGAACTCAGCAGGTCAGACAGTGTCCATGGTCAGAGTAACACATACAAAATGCTGGAGGAACTCAGCAGGTCAGACAGTGTCTATGGTCAGAGTAACACACACAAAATGCTGGAGGAACTCAGCAGGTCAGAGAGTTTCTATGGTCAGAGTAACACACAGAAAATGCTGTAGGAACTCAGCAGGTCAGACAGTGTCAATGGTCAGAGTAACACACACAAAATGCTGGAGGAACTCAGCAGGTCAGACAGTGTCTATGGTCAGAGTAACACACACAAAATGCTGGAGGAACTCAGCAGGTCAGACAGTGTCTATGGTCAGAGTAACACACACAAAGTGCTGGAGGAACTCAGCAGGTCAGACAGTGTCTATGGTCAGAGTAACACACACTAAATACTGGAGGAACTCAGCAGGTCAGACAGTGTCTATGGACAGAGTAACACACACAAAATGCTGGAGGTACTCAGCAGGTCAGAGAGTGTCTATGGTCAGAGTAACACACACAAAATGCTGGAGGAACTCAGCAGGTCAGAGAGTGTCTATGGTCAGAGTAACACACACAAAATGCTGGAGGAACTCAGCAGGTCAGAGAGTGTCTATGGATAGAGCAACACACACAAAATGCTGGAGGAACTCAGCAGTTCAGACAGTGTCTGTGTTCAGAGTAACACACACAAAATGATGGAGGAACTCAGCAGGTCAGACAGTGTCTATGGTCAGAGTAACACACACAAAATGCTGGAATAACTCAGCAGGTCAGACAGTGTCTATGGTCAGAGTAACACACACAAAATGCTGGAGGAACTCAGCAGGTCAGACAGTGTGTACGGACAGAGTAACACACACAAAATGCTGGAGGAACTCAGCAGGTCAGACAGTGTCTATTGTCACAGTAACACACACAAAATGCTGGAGGAACTCAGCAGGTCAGAGAGTGTCTATGGACAGAGTAACACACACAAAATGCTGCAGGAACTCAGCAGGTCAGACAGTGTCTATGGTCAGAGTAACACGCACAAAATGCTGGAGGAACTCAGCGGGTCAGACAGTGTCTATGGTCAGAGTAACACATACAAAAGGCTGGAGGAACTCAGCAGGTCAGACAGTGTCTATGGTCAGAGTAACACACACAAAATGCTGGAGGAACTCAGCAGGTCAGACAGTGTCTATGGTCAGAGTAACACACACAAAATGCTGGAGGAACTCAGCAGGTCAGACAGTGTCTATGGTCAGAGTAACACACAAAATGCTGGAGGAACTCAGCAGGTCAGACAGTGTCTATGGACAGAGTAACACACACAAAATGCTGGAGGAACTCAGCAGGTCAGACAGTGTCTACGGACAGAGTAACACGCACAAAATGCTGGAGGAACTCAGCAGTTCAGAGAGTGTCTATGGACAGAGTAACACACACAAAATGCTGGAGGAACTCAGCAGGTCAGACATTGTCTATGGACAGAGTAACACACACAGAATGCTGGAGGAACTCAGCAGGTCAGACAGTGTCTATGGTCAGAGTAACACACAAATTGCTGGAGGAACTCAGAAGGGCGGACAGTGTCTAGGGTCAGAGTAACACACACAAAGTGCTGGAGGAACTCAGCAGGTCAGACAGTGTCTATGGTCACAGTAACACACACAAAATGCTGGAGGAACTCAGCAGGTCAGAGAGTGTCTATGGTCAGAGTAACACACACAAAATGCTGGAGGAACTCCGCAGGTCAGAGAGTGTCTATGGACAGAGTAACACACACAAAATGCTGGAGGAACTCAGCAGGTCAGACAGTGTCTATTGTCACAGTAACACACACAAAATGAGGGAGGAACTCAGCAGGTCAGACAGTGTCTATGGACAGAGTAATACACACAAAATGCTGGAATAACTCAGCAGGTCAGACAGTGTCTACGGACAGAGTAACTCACACAAAATGCTGGAGGAACTCAGCAGGTCAGACAGTGTCTATGGTCAGAGTAACACACACAAAATGCTGGAGGAACTCAGCAGGTCAGACAGTGTGTACGGACAGAGTAACACACACAAAATGCTGGAGGAACTCAGCAGGTCAGACAGTGTCTATTGTCACAGTAACACACACAAAATGATGGAGGAACTCAGCAGGTCAGAGAGTGTCTATGGACAGAGTAACACACACAAAATGCTGGAGGAACTCAGCAGGTCAGACAGTGTCTATGGTCAGAGTAACACGCACAAAATGCTGGAGGAACTCAGCAGGTCAGACAGTGTCTATGGTCAGAGTAACACATACAAAAGGCTGGAGGAACTCAGCAGGTCAGACAGTGTCTATGGTCAGAGTAACACACACAAAATGCTGGAGGAACTCAGCAGGTCAGACAGTGTCTATGGTCAGAGTAACACACACAAAATGCTGGAGGAACTCAGCAGGTCAGACAGTGTCTATGGTCAGAGTAACACACAAAATGCTGGAGGAACTCAGCAGGTCAGACAGTGTCTATGGACAGAGTAACACACACAAAATGCTGGAGGAACTCAGCAGGTCAGACAGTGTCTACGGACAGAGTAACACGCACAAAATGCTGGAGGAACTCAGCAGTTCAGAGAGTGTCTATGGACAGAGTAACACACGCAAAATGCTGGAGGAACTCAGCAGGTCAGACAGTGTCTATGGACAGAGTAACACACACAGAATGCTGGAGGAACTCAGCAGGTCAGACAGTGTCTATGGTCAGAGTAACACACAAATTGCTGGAGGAACTCAGAAGGGCGGACAGTGTCTAGGGTCAGAGTAACACACACAAAGTGCTGGAGGAACTCAGCAGGTCAGACAGTGTCTATGGTCACAGTAACACACACAAAATGCTGGAGGAACTCAGCAGGTCAGAGAGTGTCTATGGTCAGAGTAACACACACAAAATGCTGGAGGAACTCCGCAGGTCAGAGAGTGTCTATGGACAGAGTAACACACACAAAATGCTGGAGGAACTCAGCAGGTCAGACAGTGTCTATTGTCACAGTAACACACACAAAATGAGGGAGGAACTCAGCAGGTCAGACAGTGTCTATGGACAGAGTAATACACACAAAATGCTGGAATAACTCAGCAGGTCAGACAGTGTCTACGGACAGAGTAACTCACACAAAATGCTGGAGGAACTCAGCAGGTCAGACAGTGTCTATGGTCAGAGTAACACACACAAAATGCTGGAGGAACTCAGCAGGTCAGACAGTGTGTACGGACAGAGTAACACACACAAAATGCTGGAGGAACTCAGCAGGTCAGACAGTGTCTATTGTCACAGTAACACACACAAAATGATGGAGGAACTCAGCAGGTCAGAGAGTGTCTATGGACAGAGTAACACACACAAAATGCTGGAGGAACTCAGCAGGTCAGACAGTGTCTATGGTCAGAGTAACACGCACAAAATGCTGGAGGAACTCAGCAGGTCAGACAGTGTCTATGGTCAGAGTAACACATACAAAAGGCTGGAGGAACTCAGCAGGTCAGACAGTGTCTATGGTCAGAGTAACACACACAAAATGCTGGAGGAACTCAGCAGGTCAGACAGTGTCTATGGTCAGAGTAACACACACAAAATGCTGGAGGAACTCAGCAGGTCAGACAGTGTCTATGGTCAGAGTAACACACAAAATGCTGGAGGAACTCAGCAGGTCAGACAGTGTCTATGGACAGAGTAACACACACAAAATGCTGGAGGAACTCAGCAGGTCAGACAGTGTCTACGGACAGAGTAACACGCACAAAATGCTGGAGGAACTCAGCAGTTCAGAGAGTGTCTATGGACAGAGTAACACACACAAAATGCTGGAGGAACTCAGCAGGTCAGACAGTGTCTATGGACAGAGTAACACACACAGAATGCTGGAGGAACTCAGCAGGTCAGACAGTGTCTATGGTCAGAGTAACACACAAATTGCTGGAGGAACTCAGAAGGGCGGACAGTGTCTAGGGTCAGAGTAACACACACAAAGTGCTGGAGGAACTCAGCAGGTCAGACAGTGTCTATGGTCACAGTAACACACACAAAATGCTGGAGGAACTCAGCAGGTCAGAGAGTGTCTATGGTCAGAGTAACACACACAAAATGCTGGAGGAACTCCGCAGGTCAGAGAGTGTCTATGGACAGAGTAACACACACAAAATGCTGGAGGAACTCAGCAGGTCAGACAGTGTCTATTGTCACAGTAACACACACAAAATGCTGGAGGAACTCAGCAGGTCAGACAGTGTCTATGGACAGAGTAATACACACAAAATGCTGGAATAACTCAGCAGGTCAGACAGTGTCTACGGACAGAGTAACTCACACAAAATGCTGGAGGAACTCAGCAGGTCAGACAGTGTCTATGGTCAGAGTAACACACACAAAATGCTGGAGGAACTCAGCAGGTCAGACAGTGTCTATGGTCAGAGTAACACATACAAAATGCTGGAGGAACTCAGCAGGTCAGACAGTGTCTATTGTCACAGTAACACACACAAAATGCTGGAGGATCTCAGCAGGTCAGACAGTGTCTATGGTCAGAGTAACACATACAAAATGCTGGAGGAACTCAGCAGGTCAGACAGTGTCTATGGTCAGAGTAACACACACAAAATGCTGGAGGAACTCAGCAGGTCAGACAGTGTCTATGGTCAGAGGAACACACACAAAATTCTGGAGGAACTCAGCAGGTCAGACAGTGTCTATGGTCAGAGTAACACACAAAATGCTGGAGGAACTCAGCAGGTCAGACTGTGTCTATGGTCAGAGTAACACATACAAAATGCAGGAGGAACTCAGCAGGTCAGACAGTGTCTACGGACAGAGTAACACACACAAAATGCTGGAGGAACTCAGCAGGTCAGACAGTGTCTCCGGACAGAGTAACACGCACAAAATGCTGGAGGAACTCAGCAGGTCAGACAGTGTCTGTGGTCAGAGTAACACACACAAAATGATGGAGGAACTCAGCAGGTCAGACAGTGTCTATGGACAGAGTAACACACACAAAATGCTGGAATAACTCAGCAGGTCAGACAGTGTCTACGGACAGAGTAACTCACACAAAATGCTGGAGGAACTCAGCAGGTAAGACAGTGTCTATGGTCAGAGTAACACACACAAAATGCTGGAGGAACTCAGCAGGTCAGACAGTGTCTATGGTCAGAGTAACACACACAAAATGCTGGAGGAACTCAGCAGGTCAGACAGTGTCTATGGACGGAGTAACAGACACAAAATGCTGGAGGAACTCAGCAGGTCAGACAGTGTCTAAGGACAGAGTAACACACACAAAATGCGGCAGGATCTCAGCAGGTCAGACAGTGTCTATGGACAGAGTAACACACACAAAATGCTGGAGGAACTCAGCAGGTCAGACAGTGTCTATGGTCAGAGTAACACACAAAAAATGCTGGAGGAACTCAGCAGGTCAGACAGTGTCTATGGACGGAGTAACCCACACAGAATGCTGGAGGAACTCAGCAGGTCAGACAGTGTCTATGGACAGAGTAACACACACAAAATGCTGGAGCAACTCAGCAGGTCAGACAGTGTCTATGGACGTAGTAACACACAAAATGCTGGAGGAACTCAGCAGGTCAGACACTGTCAATGGACGGAGTAACACACACAAAATTCTGGAGGAATTCAGCAGTTCAGACAGTGTTTGTGGACAGAGTAACACACACAAAATGATGGAGGAACTCAGCAGGTCAGACAGTGTCTATGGACAGAGTAACACACACAAAATGCTGGAATAACTCAGCAGGTCAGACAGTGTCTACGGACAGAGTAACTCACACAAAATGCTGGAGGAACTCAGCAGGTAAGACAGTGTCTATGGTCAGAGTAACACACACAAAATGCTGGAGGAACTCAGCAGGTCAGACAGTGTCTATGGTCAGAGTAACACACACAAAATGCTGGAGGAACTCAGCAGGTCAGACAGTGTCTATGGACGGAGTAACAGACACAAAATGCTGGAGGAACTCAGCAGGTCAGACAGTGTCTAAGGACAGAGTAACACACACAAAATGCTGCAGGATCTCAGCAGGTCAGACAGTGTCTATGGACAGAGTAACACACACAAAATGCTGGAGGAACTCAGCAGGTCAGACAATGTATATGGACAGAGTAACACACACAAAATGCTGGAGGAACTCTGCAGTTCCGATAGTGTCTATGGGCAGAGTAACACACACAAAATGCTGGAATAACTCAGCAGGTCAGACAGTGTCTATGGGCAGAGTAACACACACAAAATGCTGGAGGAACTCAGCAGGTCAGACAGTGTCTATGGTCAGAGTAACACACACAAAATGCTGGAGGAACTCAGCAGTTCAGACAGTGTCTGTGGACAGAGTAACACACAAAATGCTGGAGGAACTCAGCAGGTCCGATAGTGTCTATGGGCAGAGTAACACACACAAAATGCTGGAATAACTCAGCAGGTCAGACAGTGTCTATGGGCAGAGTAACACACACAAAATGCAGGAGGAACTCAGCAGGTCAGACAGTGTCTATGGTCAGAGTAACACACACAAAATGCTGGAATAACTCAGCAGGTCAGACCGTGTCTATGGTCAGAGTAACACAGACAAAATGCTGTAGGAACTCAGCAGTTCAGACAGCTTCTATGGACGGAGTAACACACACAAAATGCTGGAGGAACTCAGCAGGTCAGACAGTGTCTGTGGTCAGAGTAACACACACAAAATGATGGAGTAACTCAGCAGGTCAGACAGTGTCTACGGACAGAGTAACACACACAAAATGCTGTGGGAACACAGCAGGTCAGACAGTGTCTGTGGTCAGAGTAACACACACAAAATGATGGAGGAACTCAGCAGGTCAGACAGTGTCTACGGACAGAGAAACACACACAAAATGCTGGAGGAACTCAGCAGGTCAGACAGTGTCTCCGGACAGAGTAACACGCACAAAATGCTGGAGGAACTCAGCAGGTCAGACAGTGTCTGTGGTCAGAGTAACACACACAAAATGATGGAGGAACTCAGCAGGTCAGACAGTGTCTATGGTCAGAGTAACACACACAAAATGCTGGAGGAACTCAGCAGGTCAGACAGTGTCTATGGTCAGAGTAACACATACAAAATGCAGGTGGAACTCAGCAGGTCAGACAGTGTCTATGGTCAGAGTAACACATACAAAATGCTGGAGGAACTCAGCAGGTCAGACAGTGTCTATGGTCAGAGTAACACACACAAAATGCTGGAGGAAATCAGCAGGTCAGACACTGTCTATGGACAGAGTAACACACACAAAATGCTGGAGGAACTCAGCAGGTCAGACAGTGTCTATGGACAGAGTAACACACACAAAATGCTGGAGGAACTCAGCAGGTCAGACAGTGTCTACGGACAGAGTAACACGCACAAAATGCTGGAGGAACTCAGCAGTTCAGAGAGTGTCTATGGACTGAGTAGCACACACAAAATGCTGGAGGAACTCAGCAGGTCAGACAGTGTCTATGGACAGAGTAACACACACAGAATGCTGCAGGAACTCAGCAGGTCAGACAGTGTCTATGGACAGAGTAACACACACAGAATGCTGGTGGAACTCAGCAGGTCAGACAGTGTCTATGGACGGAGTAACACACACAAAATGCTGGAGGAAATCAGCAGGTCAGACAGTGTCTAAGGTCAGAGTAACACACACAAAGTGCTGGAGGAACTCAGCAGGTCAGACAGTGTCTATGGTCAGAGTAACACATACAAAATGCTCGAGGAACTCAGCAGGTCAGACAGTGTCTATGGTCAGAGTAACACACACAAAATGCTGGAGGAACTCCGCAGGTCAGAGAGTGTCTATGGACAGAGTAACACACACAAAATGCTGGAGGAACTCAGCAGGTCAGACAGTGTCTATTGTCACAGTAACACACACAAAATGCTGGAGGAACTCAGCAGGTCAGACAGTGTCTATGGACAGAGTAATACACACAAAATGCTGGAATAACTCAGCAGGTCAGACAGTGTCTACGGACAGAGTAACTCACACAAAATGCTGGAGGAACTCAGCAGGTCAGACAGTGTCTATGGTCAGAGTAACACACACAAAATGCTGGAATAACTCAGCAGGTCAGACAGTGTCTACGGACAGAGTAACTCACACAAAATGCTGGAGGAACTCAGCAGGTCAGACAGTGTCTATGGTCAGAGTAACACACACAAAGTGCTGGAGGAACTCAGCAGGTCAGACAGTGTCTATGGTCAGAGTAACACATACAAAATGCTGGAGGAACTCAGCAGGTCAGACAGTGTCTATGGTCAGAGTAACTCACACAAAATGCTGGAGGATCTCAGCAGGTCAGACAGTGTCTATGGTCAGAGTAACACATACAAAATGCTGGAGTAACTCAGCAGGTCAGACAGTGTCTATGGTCAGAGTAACACACACAAAATGCTGGAGGAACTCAGCAGGTCAGACAGTGTCTATGGTCAGAGGAACACACACAAAATTCTGGAGGAACTCAGCAGGTCAGACAGTGTCTATGGTCAGAGTAACACACAAAATGCTGGAGGAACTCAGCAGGTCAGACAGTGTCTATGGTCAGAGTAACACATACAAAATGCAGGAGGAACTCAGCAGGTCAGACAGTGGCTACGGACAGAGTAACACACACAAAATGCTGGAGGAACTCAGCAGGTCAGACAGAGTCTCCGGACAGAGTAACACGCACAAAATGCTGGAGGAACTCAGCAGGTCAGAGAGTGTCTATGGTCAGAGTAACACACACAAAATGCTGGAGGAACTCAACAGGTCCGATAGTGTCTATGGGCAGAGTAACACACACAAAATGCTGGAATAACTCAGCAGGTCAGACAGTGTCTATGGGCAGAGTAACACACACAAAATGCTGCAGGAACTCAGCAGGTCAGACAGTGTCTATGGTCAGAGTAACACACACAAAATGCTGGAATAACTCAGCAGGTCAGACCGTGTCTATGGTCAGAGTAACACAGACAAAATGCTGTAGGAACTCAGCAGTTCAGACAGCTTCTATGGACGGAGTAACACACACAAAATGCTGGAGGAACTCAGCAGGTCAGACAGTGTCTGTGGTCAGAGTAACACACACAAAATGATGGAGTAACTCAGCAGGTCAGACAGTGTCTACGGACAGAGTAACACACACAAAATGCTGTGGGAACACAGCAGGTCAGACAGTGTCTGTGGTCAGAGTAACACACACAAAATGATGGAGGAACTCAGCAGGTCAGACAGTGTCTACGGACAGAGTAACACACACAAAATGCTGGAGGAACTCAGCAGGTCAGACAGTGTCTCCGGACAGAGTAACACGCACAAAATGCTGGAGGAACTCAGCAGGTCAGACAGTGTCTGTGGTCAGAGTAACACACACAAAATGATGGAGGAACTCAGCAGGTCAGACAGTGTCTATGGTCAGAGTAACACACACAAAATGCTGGAGGAACTCAGCAGGTCAGACAGTGTCTATGGTCAGAGTAACACATACAAAATGCAGGTGGAACTCAGCAGGTCAGACAGTGTCTATGGTCAGAGTAACACATACAAAATGCTGGAGGAACTCAGCAGGTCAGACAGTGTCTATGGTCAGAGTAACACACACAAAATGCTGGAGGAAATCAGCAGGTCAGACAGTGTCTATGGTCAGAGTAACACAAAATGCTGGAGGAACTCAGCAGGTCAGACAGTGTCTATGGACAGAGTAACACACACAAAATGCTGGAGGAACTCAGCAGGTCAGACAGGGTCTACGGACAGAGTAACACGCACAAAATGCTGGAGGAACTCAGCAGTTCAGAGAGTGTCTATGGACTGAGTAGCACACACAAAATGCTGGAGGAACTCAGCAGGTCAGACAGTGTCTATGGACAGAGTAACACACACAGAATGCTGCAGGAACTCAGCAGGTCAGACAGTGTCTATGGACAGAGTAACACACACAGAATGCTGGTGGAACTCAGCAGGTCAGACAGTGTCTATGGACGGAGTAACACACACAAAATGCTGGAGGAAATCAGCAGGTCAGACAGTGTCTAAGGTCAGAGTAACACACACAAAGTGCTGGAGGAACTCAGCAGGTCAGACAGTGTCTATGGTCAGAGTAACACATACAAAATGCTCGAGGAACTCAGCAGGTCAGACAGTGTCTATGGTCAGAGTAACACACACAAAATGCTGGAGGAACTCCGCAGGTCAGAGAGTGTCTATGGACAGAGTAACACACACAAAATGCTGGAGGAACTCAGCAGGTCAGACAGTGTCTATTGTCACAGTAACACACACAAAATGCTGGAGGAACTCAGCAGGTCAGACAGTGTCTATGGACAGAGTAATACACACAAAATGCTGGAATAACTCAGCAGGTCAGACAGTGTCTACGGACAGAGTAACTCACACAAAATGCTGGAGGAACTCAGCAGGTCAGACAGTGTCTATGGTCAGAGTAACACACACAAAATGCTGGAATAACTCAGCAGGTCAGACAGTGTCTACGGACAGAGTAACTCACACAAAATGCTGGAGGAACTCAGCAGGTCAGACAGTGTCTATGGTCAGAGTAACACACACAAAATGCTGGAGGAACTCAGCAGGTCAGACAGTGTCTATGGTCAGAGTAACACATACAAAATGCTGGAGGAACTCAGCAGGTCAGACAGTGTCTATGGTCAGAGTAACACACACAAAATGCTGGAGGATCTCAGCAGGTCAGACAGTGTCTATGGTCAGAGTAACACATACAAAATGCTGGAGGAACTCAGCAGGTCAGACAGTGTCTATGGTCAGAGTAACACACACAAAATGCTGGAGGAACTCAGCAGGTCAGACAGTGTCTATGGTCAGAGGAACACACACAAAATTCTGGAGGAACTCAGCAGGTCAGACAGTGTCTATGGTCAGAGTAACACACAAAATGCTGGAGGAACTCAGCAGGTCAGACAGTGTCTATGGTCAGAGTAACACATACAAAATGCAGGAGGAACTCAGCAGGTCAGACAGTGGCTACGGACAGAGTAACACACACAAAATGCTGGAGGAACTCAGCAGGTCAGACAGTGTCTCCGGACAGAGTAACACGCACAAAATGCTGGAGGAACTCAGCAGGTCAGACAGTGTCTGTGGTCAGAGTAACACACACAAAATGATGGAGGAACTCAGCAGGTCAGACAGTGTCTATGGACAGAGTAACACACACAAAATGCTGGAATAACTCAGCAGGTCAGACAGTGTCTACGGACAGAGTAACTCACACAAAATGCTGGAGGAACTCAGCAGGTAAGACAGTGTCTATGGTCAGAGTAACACACACAAAATGCTGGAGGAACTCAGCAGGTCAGACACTGTCTATGGTCAGAGTAACACACACAAAATGCTGGAGGAACTCAGCAGGTCAGACAGTGTCTATGGACGGAGTAACAGACACAAAATGCTGGAGGAACTCAGCAGGTCTGACAGTGTCTAAGGACAGAGTAACACACACAAAATGCTGTAGGATCTCAGCAGGTCAGACAGTGTCTATGGACAGAGTAACACACACAAAATGCTGGAGGAACTCAGCAGGTCAGACAGTGTCTATGGTCAGAGTAACACACAAAAAATGCTGTAGGAACTCAGCAGGTCAGACAGTGTCTATGGACGGAGTAACACACACAGAATGCTGGAGGAACTCAGCAGGTCAGTCAGTGTCTATGGACAGAGCAACACACACAAAATGCTGGAGCAACTCAGCAGGTCAGACAGTGTCTATGGACGGAGTAACACACAAAATGCTGGAGGAACTCAGCAGGTCAGACACTGTCAATGGACGGAGTAACACACACAAAATTCTGGAGGAATTCAGCAGTTCAGACAGTGTCTGTGGACAGAGTAACACACACAAAATGCTGGAGGAACTCAGCAGGTCAGACAGTGTTTATGGTCAGAGTAACACACACAAAATGCTGGAGGAACTCAGCAGTTCAGACAGTGTCTTTGGACAGAGTAACACACACAAAATGCTGGAGGAACTCAGCAGGTCAGACAATGTATATGGACAGAGTAACACACACAAAATGCTGGAGGAACTCAGCAGGTCCGATAGTGTCTATGGGCAGAGTAACACACACAAAATGCTGGAATAACTCAGCAGGTCAGACAGTGTCTATGGGCAGAGTAACACACACAAAATACTGGAGGAACTCAGCAGGTCAGACAGTGTCTATGGTCAGAGTAACACACACAAAATGCTGGAGGAACTCAGCAGTTCAGACAGTGTCTGTGGACAGAGTAACACACAAAATGCTGGAGGAACTCAGCAGGTCCGATAGTGTCTATGGGCAGAGTAACACACACAAAATGCTGGAATAACTCAGCAGGTCAGACAGTGTCTATGGGCAGAGTAACACACACAAAATGCTGGAGGAACTCAGCAGGTCAGACAGTGTCTATGGTCAGAGTAACACACACAAAATGCTGGAATAACTCAGCAGGTCAGACCGTGTCTATGGTCAGAGTAACACACACAAAATGCTGGAGGAACTCAGCAGTTCAGACAGCTTCTATGGACGGAGTAACACACACAAAATGCTGGAGGAACTCAGCAGGTCAGACAGTGTCTGTGGTCAGAGTAACACACACAAAATGATGGAGTAACTCAGCAGGTCAGACAGTGTCTACGGACAGAGTAACACACACAAAATGCTGTGGGAACACAGCAGGTCAGACAGTGTCTGTGGTCAGAGTAACACACACAAAATGATGGAGGAACTCAGCAGGTCAGACAGTGTCTATTGTCACAGTAACAGACACAAAATGCTGGAGGAACTCAGCAGGTCAGACAGTGTCTATGGACAGAGTAATACACACAAAATGCTGGAATAACTCAGCAGGTCAGACAGTGTCTACGGACAGAGTAACTCACACAAAATGCTGGAGGAACTCAGCAGGTCAGACAGTGTCTATGGTCAGAGTAACACACACAAAATGCTGGAGGAACTCAGCAGGTCAGACAGTGTCTATGGTCAGAGTAACACATACAAAATGCAGGTGGAACTCAGCAGGTCAGACAGTGTCTATGGTCAGAGTAACACATACAAAATGCTGGAGGAACTCAGCAGTTCAGAGAGTGTCTATGGACAGAGTAACACACACAAAATGCTGGAGGAACTCAGCAGGTCAGACAGTGTCTATGGACAGAGTAACACACACAGAATGCTGCAGGAACTCAGCAGGTCAGACAGTGTCTATGGACAGAGTAACACACACAGAATGCTGGAGGAACTCAGCAGGTCAGACAGTGTCTATGGACGGAGTAACACACACAAAATGCTGGAGGAAATCAGCAGGTCAGACAGTGTCTAAGGTCAGAGTAACACACACAAAGTGCTGGAGGAACTCAGCAGGTCAGACAGTGTCTATGGTCAGAGTAACACATACAAAATGCTCGAGGAACTCAGCAGGTCAGACAGTGTCTATGGTCAGAGTAACTCATACAAAATGCTGGAGGAACTCAGCAGGTCAGACAGTGTCTATGGTCAGAGAAACACAAACAAAATGCTGGAGGAACTCAGCAGGTCAGACAGTGTCTATGGTCAGAGTAACACGCACAAAATGCTGGAGGAACTCAGCAGGTCAGACAGTGTCTATGGTCAGAGTAACACACAAAATGCTAGAGGAACTCAGCAGGTCAGACAGTGTCTACGGACAGAGTAACACGCACAAAATGCTGGAGGAACTCAGCAGTTCAGAGAGTGTCTATGGACAGAGTAACACACACAAAATGCTGGAGGAACTCAGCAGGTCAGACAGTGTCTATGGACAGAGTAACAAACAGAAAATGCTGGAGGAACTCAGCAGGTCAGACAGTGTCTATGGTCAGAGTAACACACAAATTGCTGGAGGAACTCAGCAGGTCAGACAGTGTCTATGGTCAGAGTAACACACACAAAATGCTGGAGGAACTCAGCAGGTCAGACAGTGTCTATGGTCAGAGTAACACACAAATTGCTGGAGGAACTCAGCAGGTCAGACAGTGTCTATGGTCAGAGTAACACATACAAAATGCTCGAGGAACTCAGCAGGTCAGACAGTGTCTATGGTCAGAGTAACACACACAAAATGCTGGAGGAACTCAGCAGGTCAGACAGTGTCTATTGTCAGAGTAACACACAAAATGCTGGAGGAACTCAGCAGGTCAGAGAGTGTCTATGGACAGAGTAACACACACAAAATGCTGGAGGAACTCAGCTGGTCAGACAGTGTCTACGGACAGAGTAACACGCAAAAAATGCTGGAGGAACTCAGCAGGTCAGAGAGTGTCTATGGACAGAGTAACACACACAAAATGCTGGAGGAACTCAGTAGGTCAGACAGTGTCTAAGGACAGAGTAACACACACAAAATGCTGGAGGAACTCAGCAGGTCAGACAGTGTCTATGGACAGAGTAACACACAAATTGCTGGAGGAACTCAGCAGGGCGGACAGTGTCTATGGACAGAGTAACACACACAAAAAGCTGGAGGAACTCAGCAGGTCAGACAGTGTCTGTGGTCAGAGTAACACACAAAATGCTGGAGGAACTCAGCAGGTCAGACAGTGTCTACGGACAGAGTAACACACAGAAAATGCTGGAGGAACTCAGCAGGTCAGAGAGTGTCTATGGACAGAGGAACACACACAAAATGCTGGAGGAACTCAGCAGGTCAGAGAGTGTCTATGGTCAGAGTAACACACACAGAATGCTGGAGGAACTCAGCAGGACAGACAGTGTCTATGGTCAGAGTAACACATACAAAATGCTCGAGGAACTCAGCAGGTCAGACAGTGTCTATGGTCAGAGTAACACATACAAAATGCTGGAGGAACTCAGCAGGTCAGACAGTGTCTATGGTCAGAGTAACACACAAAATGCTGGAGGAACTCAGCAGGTCAGACAGTGTCTACGGACAGAGTAACACGCACAAAATGCTGGAGGAACTCAGCAGTTCAGAGAGTGTCTATGGACAGAGTAACACACACAAAATGCTGGAGGAACTCAGCAGGTCAGACAGTGTCTATGGACCGAGTAACACACACAAAATGCTGGAGGAACTCAGCAGGTCAGACAGTGTCTATGGTCAGAGTAACACACAAATTGCTGGAGGAACTCAGCAGGTCAGACAGTGTCTATGGTCAGAGTAACACACACAAAATGCTGGAGGAACTCAGCAGGTCAGACAGTGTCTATGGTCAGAGTAACACACAAATTGCTGGAGGAACTCAGCAGGTCAGACAGTGTCTATGGTCAGAGTAACTCACACAAAATGCTGGAGGAACTCAGCAGGTCAGACAGTGTCTATGGTCAGAGTAACACACACAAAATGCTGGAGGAACTCAGCAGGTCAGACAGTGTCTATGAACAGAGTAACACACACAAAATGCTGGAGGAACTCAGCAGGTCAGACAGTGTCTATGGTCAGAGTAACACACACAAAATGCTGGAGGAACTCAGCAGGTCAGACAGTGTCTATGGTCAGAGTAACACACACAAAGTGCTGGAGGAACTCAGCAGGTCAGACAGTGTCTATGGACAGAGTAACACACACAAAATGCTGGAGGTACTCAGCAGGTCAGAGAGTGTCTATGGTCAGAGTAACACACACAAAATGCTGGAGGAACTCAGCAGGTCAGAGAGTGTCAATGGACAGAGTAACACACACAAAATGCTGGAGGAACTCAGCAGGTCAGACAGTGTCTACGGACAGAGTAACTCACACAAAATGCTGGAGGAACTCAACAGGTCAGACAGCGTCTATGGACAGAGTAACACACACAAAATGATGGAGGAACTCAGCAGGTCAGACAGTGTCTATGGTCAGAGTAACACACACAAAATGCTGGAATAACTCAGCAGGTCAGACAGTGTCTATGGTCAGAGTAACACACAAATTGCTGGAGGAACTCAGCAGGTCAGACAGTGTCTATGGTCAGAGTAACACACACAAAATGCTGGAGGAACTCAGCAGGTCAGACAGTGTCTATGGACAGAGTAACACACACAAAATGCTGGAGGAACTCAGCAGTTCAGAGAGTGTCTATGGACAGAGTAACACACACAAAATGCTGGAGGAACTCAGCAGGTCAGACAGTGTCTATGGACAGAGTAACACACACAAAATGCTGGAGGAACTCAGCAGGTCAGACAGTGTCTATGGTCAGAGTAACACACAAATTGCTGGAGGAACTCAGCAGGTCAGACAGTGTCTATGGTCAGAGTAACACACACAAAATGCTGGAGGAACTCAGCAGGTCAGACAGTGTCTATGGACAGAGTAACACACACAAAATGCTGGAGGTACTCAGCAGGTCAGAGAGTGTCTATGGTCAGAGTAACACACACAAAATGCTGGAGGAACTCAGCAGGTCAGAGAGTGTCAATGGACAGAGTAA
This sequence comes from Hypanus sabinus, assembly GCF_030144855.1. Taxonomy (NCBI): domain Eukaryota; kingdom Metazoa; phylum Chordata; class Chondrichthyes; order Myliobatiformes; family Dasyatidae; genus Hypanus; species Hypanus sabinus. The sequence goes on along the minus strand of NW_026781410.1, from coordinate 192,956 downwards.
CACACACAAAATGCTGGAGGAACTCAACAGGTCAGACAGCGTCTATGGACAGAGTAACACACACAAAATGCTGGAGGAACTCAGCAGGTCAGACAGTGTCTATGGTCAGAGTAACACACACAAAATGCTGGAATAACTCAGCAGGTCAGACAGTGTCTATGTTCAGAGTAACACACAAATTGCTGGAGGAACTCAGCAGGTCAGACAGTGTCTATGGTCAGAGTAACACACACAAAATGCTGGAGGAACTCAGCAGGTCAGACAGTGTCTATGGACAGAGTAACACACACAAAATGCTGGAGGAACTCAGCAGTTCAGAGAGTGTCTATGGACAGAGTAACACACACAAAATGCTGGAGGAACTCAGCAGGTCAGACAGTGTCTATGGACTGAGTAACACACACAAAATGCTGGAGGAACTCAGCAGGTCAGACAGTGTCTATGGTCAGAGTAACACACAAATTGCTGGAGGAACTCAGCAGGTCAGACAGTGTCTATGGTCAGAGTAACACACACAAAATGCTGGAGGAACTCAGCAGGTCAGACAGTGTCTATGGTCAGAGTAACACACAAAGTGCTGGAGGAACTCAGCAGTTCAGACAGTGTCTATGGTCAGAGTAACACACACAAAATGCTGGAATAACTCAGCAGGTCAGACAGTGTCTATGGTCAGAGTAACACACACAAAATGCTGGAGGAACTCAGCAGGTCAGACAGTGTGTACGGACAGAGTAACACACACAAAATGCTGGAGGAACTCAGCAGGTCAGACAGTGTCTATTGTCACAGTAACACACACAAAATGCTGGAGGAACTCAGCAGGTCAGACAGTGTCTATGGACAGAGTAATACACACAAAATGCTGGAATAACTCAGCAGGTCAGACAGTGTCTACGGACAGAGTAACTCACACAAAATGCTGGAGGAACTCAGCAGGTCAGACAGTGTCTATGGTCAGAGTAACACACACAAAATGCTGCTGGAACTCAGCAGGTCAGACAGTGTCTATTGTCACAGTAACACACACAAAATGCTGGAGGAACTCAGCAGGTCAGACAGTGTCTATGGACAGAGTAATACACACAAAATGCTGGAATAACTCAGCAGGTCAGACAGTGTCTACGGACAGAGTAACTCACACAAAATGCTGGAGGAACTCAGCAGGTCAGAGAGTGTCTATGGTCAGAGTAACACACACAAAATGCTGGAGGAACTCCGCAGGTCAGAGAGTGTCTATGGACAGAGTAACACACACAAAATGCTGGAGGAACTCAGCAGGTCAGACAGTGTCTATTGTCACAGTAACACACACAAAATGCTGGAGGAACTCAGCAGGTCAGACAGTGTCTATGGACAGAGTAATACACACAAAATGCTGGAATAACTCAGCAGGTCAGACAGTGTCTACGGACAGAGTAACTCACACAAAATGCTGGAGGAACTCAGCAGGTCAGACAGTGTCTATGGTCAGAGTAACACACACAAAATGCTGGAGGAACTCAGCAGGTCAGACAGTGTCTATGGTCAGAGTAACACATACAAAATGCAGGAGGAAATCAGCAGGTCAGACAGTGTCTACGGACAGAGTAACACACACAAAATGCTGGAGGAACTCAGCAGGTCAGACAGTGTCTCCGGACAGAGTAACACACACAAAATGCTGGAGGAACTCAGCAGGTCAGACAGTGTCTATGGTCAGAGTAACACACACAAAATGCTGGAGGAACTCAGCAGGTCAGACAGTGTGTACGGACAGAGTAACACACACAAAATGCTGGAGGAACTCAGCAGGTCAGACAGTGTCTATGGACAGAGTAACACACACAAAATGCTGGAGGAACTCAGCTGGTCAGACAGTGTCTACGGACAGAGTAACACGCACAAAATGCTGGAGGAACTCAGCAGGTCAGAGAGTGTCTGTGGACAGAGTAACACACACAAAATGCTGGAGGAACTCAGCAGGTCAGACAGTGTCTAAGGACAGAGTAACACACACAAAATGCTGGAGGAACTCAGCAGGTCAGAGAGTGTCTATGGACCGAGTAACACACAAATTGCTGGAGGAACTCAGCAGGGCGGACAGTGTCTATGGACAGAGTAACACACACAAAATGCTGGAGGAACTCAGCAGGTCAGACAGTGTCTGTGGTCAGAGTAACACACAAAATGCTGGAGGAACTCAGCAGGTCAGACAGTGTCTATGGTCAGAGTAACACATACAAAATGCTGGAGGAACTCAGCAGGTCAGAGAGTGTCTATGGACAGAGTAACACACACAAAATGCTGGAGGAACTCAGCAGGTCAGATAGTGTCTATTGTCACAGTAACACACACAAAATGCTGGAGGAACTCAGCAGGTCAGACAGTGTCTATGGACAGAGTAATACACACAAAATGCTGGAATAACTCAGCAGGTCAGACAGTGTCTACGGACAGAGTAACTCACACAAAATGCTGGAGGAACTCAGCAGGTCAGAGAGTGTCTATGGTCAGAGTAACACACACAAAATGCTGGAGGAACTCCGCAGGTCAGAGAGTGTCTATGGACAGAGTAACACACACAAAATGCTGGCGGAACTCAGCAGGTCAGACAGTGTCTATTGTCACAGTAACACACACAAAATGCTGGAGGAACTCAGCAGGTCAGACAGTGTCTATGGACAGAGTAATACACACAAAATGCTGGAATAACTCAGATGGTCAGACAGTGTCTACGGACAGAGTAACTCACACAAAATGCTGGAGGAACTCAGCAGGTCAGACAGTGTCTATGGTCAGAGTAACACACACAAAATGCTGGAGGAACTCAGCAGGTCAGACAGTGTCTATGGTCAGAGTAACACATACAAAATGCAGGAGGAAATCAGCAGGTCAGACAGTGTCTACGGACAGAGTAACACACAGAAAATGCTGGAGGAACTCAGCAGGTCAGACAGTGTCTCCGGACAGAGTAACACACACAAAATGCTGGAGGAACTCAGCAGGTCAGACAGTGTCTATGGTCAGAGTAACACACACAAAATGCTGGAGGAACTCAGCAGGTCAGACAGTGTGTACGGACAGAGTAACACACACAAAATGCTGGAGGAACTCAGCAGGTCAGACAGTGTCTATGGACAGAGTAACACACACAAAATGCTGGAGGAACTCAGCTGGTCAGACAGTGTCTACGGACAGAGTAACACGCACAAAATGCTGGAGGAACTCAGCAGGTCAGAGAGTGTCTATGGACAGAGTAACACACACAAAATGCTGGAGGAACTCAGCAGGTCAGACAGTGTCTAAGGACAGAGTAACACACACAAAATGCTGGAGGAACTCAGCAGGTCAGACAGTGTCTATGGACCGAGTAACACACAAATTGCTGGAGGAACTCAGCAGGGCGGACAGTGTCTATGGACAGAGTAACACACACAAAATGCTGGAGGAACTCAGCAGGTCAGACAGTGTCTGTGGTCAGAGTAACACACAAAATGCTGGAGGAACTCAGCAGGTCAGACAGTGTCTATGGTCAGAGTAACACATACAAAATGCTGGAGGAACTCAGCAGGTCAGAGAGTGTCTATGGACAGAGTAACACACACAAAATGCTGGAGGAACTCAGCAGGTTAGATAGTGTCTATTGTCACAGTAACACACACAAAATGCTGGAGGAACTCAGCAGGTCAGACAGTGTCTATGGACAGAGTAATACACACAAAATGCTGGAGGAACTCAGCAGGTCAGACAGTGTCTATGGACAGAGTAATACAAACAAAATGCTGGAATAACTCAGCAGGTCAGACAGTGTCTACGGACAGAGTAACTCACACAAAATGCTGGAGGAACTCAGCAGGTCAGACAGTGTCTATAGTCAGAGTAACACACACAAAATGCTGGAGGAACTCAGCAGGTCAGACAGAGTCTATGGTCGGAGTAACACATACCAAATGCAGGAGGAAATCAGCAGGTCAGACAGTGTCTACGGACAGAGTAACACACACAAAATGCTGGAGGAACTCAGCAGGTCAGACAGTGTCTGTGGTCAGAGAAACACACACAAAATGATGGAGGAACTCAGCAGGTCAGACAGTGTCTATGGACAGAGTAACACACACAAAATGCTGGAATAACTCAGCAGGTCAGACAGTGTCTACGGACAGAGTAACTCACACAAAATGCTGGAGGAACTCAACAGGTAAGACAGTGTCTATGGTCAGAGTAACACACACAAAATGCTGGAGGAATTCAGCAGGTCAGACAGTGTCTATGGTCAGAGTAACACACACAAAATGCTGGAGGAACTCAGCAGGTCAGACAGTGTCTATGGACGGAGTAACAGACACAAAATGCTGGAGGAATTCAGCAGGTCAGACAGTGTCTAAGGACAGAGTAACACACACAAAATGCTGCAGGATCTCAGCAGGTCAGACAGTGTCTATGGACAGAGTAACACACACAAAATGCTGGAGGAACTCAGCAGGTTAGAGTGTGTCTATGGACAGAGTAACACACACAAAATGCTGGAGGAACTCAGCAGGTCAGACAGTGTCTGTGTTCAGAGAAACACACACAAAATGATGGAGGAACTCATCAGGTCAGACAGTGTCTATTGTCACAGTAACACAGACAAAATGCTGGAGGAACTCAACAGGTCAGACAGTGTCTACGGACAGAGTAACACACACAGAATGCTGGAGGAACTCAGCAGGTCAGAGAGTGTCTATGGACAGTGTAACACACACAAAATGCTGGAGGAAATTAGCAGGTCAGACAGTGTCTATGGTCAGAGTAACACACACAAAATGCTGGAATAACTCAGCAGGTCAGACAGTGTCTATGGTCAGAGTAACACACACAAAATGCTGGAGGAACTCAGCAGGTCAGACAGTGTGTACGGACAGAGTAACACACACAAAATGCTGGAGGAACTCAGCAGGTCAGACAGTGTCTATTGTCACAGTAACACACACAAAATGCTGGAGGAACTCAGCAGGTCAGACAGTGTCTATGGACAGAGTAATACACACAAAATGCTGGAATAACTCAGCAGGTCAGACAGTGTCTACGGACAGAGTAACTCACACAAAATGCTGGAGGAACTCAGCAGGTCAGAGAGTGTCTATGGTCAGAGTAACACACACAAAATGCTGGAGGAACTCCGCAGGTCAGAGAGTGTCTATGGACAGAGTAACACACACAAAATGCTGGAGGAACTCAGCAGGTCAGACAGTGTCTATTGTCACAGTAACACACACAAAATGCTGGAGGAACTCAGCAGGTCAGACAGTGTCTATGGACAGAGTAATACACACAAAATGCTGGAATAACTCAGCAGGTCAGACAGTGTCTACGGACAGAGTGACTCACACAAAATGCTGGAGGAACTCAGCAGGTCAGACAGTGTCTATGGTCAGAGTAACACACACAAAATGCTGGAGGAACTCAGCAGGTCAGACAGTGTCTATGGTCAGAGTAACACATACAAAATGCAGGAGGAAATCAGCAGGTCAGACAGTGTCTACGGACAGAGTAACACACACAAAATGCTGGAGGAACTCAGCAGGTTAGAGTGTGTCTATGGACAGAGTAACACACACAAAATGCTGGAGGAACTCAGCAGGTCAGACAGTGTCTGTGTTCAGAGAAACACACACAAAATGATGGAGGAACTCATCAGGTCAGACAGTGTCTATTGTCACAGTAACACAGACAAAATGCTGGAGGAACTCAACAGGTCAGACAGTGTCTACGGACAGAGTAACACACACAGAATGCTGGAGGAACTCAGCAGGTCAGAGAGTGTCTATGGACCGAGTAACACACAAATTGCTGGAGGAACTCAGCAGGGCGGACAGTGTCTATGGACAGAGTAACACACACAAAATGCTGGAGGAACTCAGCAGGTCAGACAGTGTCTGTGGTCAGAGTAACACACAAAATGCTGGAGGAACTCAGCAGGTCAGACAGTGTCTATGGTCAGAGTAACACATACAAAATGCTGGAGGAACTCAGCAGGTCAGAGAGTGTCTATGGACAGAGTAACACACACAAAATGCTGGAGGAACTCAGCAGGTCAGATAGTGTCTATTGTCACAGTAACACACACAAAATGCTGGAGGAACTCAGCAGGTCAGACAGTGTCTATTGTCACAGTAACACACACAAAATGCTGGAGGAACTCAGCAGGTCAGACAGTGTCTATGGACAGAGTAATACACACAAAATGCTGGAATAACTCAGCAGGTCAGACAGTGTCTACGGACAGAGTAACTCACACAAAATGCTGGAGGAACTCAGCAGGTCAGAGAGTGTCTATGGTCAGAGTAACACACACAAAATGCTGGAGGAACTCCGCAGGTCAGAGAGTGTCTATGGACAGAGTAACACACACAAAATGCTGGAGGAACTCAGCAGGTCAGACAGTGTCTATTGTCACAGTAACACACACAAAATGCTGGAGGAACTCAGCAGGTCAGACAGTGTCTATGGACAGAGTAATACACACAAAATGCTGGAATAACTCAGCAGGTCAGACAGTGTCTACGGACAGAGTAACTCACACAAAATGCTGGAGGAACTCAGCAGGTCAGACAGTGTCTATGGTCAGAGTAACACACACAAAATGATGGAGGAACTCATCAGGTCAGACAGTGTCTATTGTCACAGTAACACAGACAAAATGCTGGAGGAACTCAACAGGTCAGACAGTGTCTACGGACAGAGTAACACACACAGAATGCTGGAGGAACTCAGCAGGTCAGAGAGTGTCTATGGACCGAGTAACACACAAATTGCTGGAGGAACTCAGCAGGGCGGACAGTGTCTATGGACAGAGTAACACACACAAAATGCTGGAGGAACTCAGCAGGTCAGACAGTGTCTGTGGACAGAGTAACACACACAAAATGCTGGAGGAACTCAGCAGGTCAGACAGTGTCTAAGGACAGAGTAACACACACAAAATGCTGGAGGAACTCAGCAGGTCAGAGAGTGTCTATGGACCGAGTAACACACAAATTGCTGGAGGAACTCAGCAGGGCGGACAGTGTCTATGGACAGAGTAACACACACAAAATGCTGGAGGAACTCAGCAGGTCAGACAGTGTCTGTGGTCAGAGTAACACACAAAATGCTGGAGGAACTCAGCAGGTCAGACAGTGTCTATGGTCAGAGTAACACATACAAAATGCTGGAGGAACTCAGCAGGTCAGAGAGTGTCTATGGACAGAGTAACACACACAAAATGCTGGAGGAACTCAGCAGGTCAGATAGTGTCTATTGTCACAGTAACACACACAAAATGCTGGAGGAACTCAGCAGGTCAGACAGTGTCTATGGACAGAGTAATACACACAAAATGCTGGAATAACTCAGCAGGTCAGACAGTGTCTACGGACAGAGTAACTCACACAAAATGCTGGAGGAACTCAGCAGGTCAGAGAGTGTCTATGGTCAGAGTAACACACACAAAATGCTGGAGGAACTCCGCAGGTCAGAGAGTGTCTATGGACAGAGTAACACACACAAAATGCTGGCGGAACTCAGCAGGTCAGACAGTGTCTATGGTCAGAGTAACACACACAAAATGCTGGAGGAACTCAGCAGGTCAGACAGTGTCTATGGTCAGAGTAACACACACAAAATGCTGGAGGAACTCAGCAGGTCAGACAGTGTCTATGGTCAGAGTAACACACACAAAATGCTGGAGGAACTCAGCAGGTCAGAGAGTGTCTATGGACAGAGTAACACACACAGAATGCTGGAGGAACTCAGCAGGTCAGAGAGTGTCTATGGACAGAGTAACACACACAAAATGCTGGAGGAAATCAGCAGGTCAGACAGTGTCTGTGTTCAGTGAAACACACACAAAATGCTGGAGGAACTCAGCAGGTCAGACAGTGTGTACGGACAGAGTAACACATACAAAATGCTGGAGGAACTCAGCAGGTCAGACAGTGTCTATGGACAGAGTAACACACACAAAATGCTGGAGGAACTCAGCTGGTCAGACAGTGTCTACGGACAGAGTAACACGCACAAAATGCTGGAGGAACTCAGCAGGTCAGAGAGTGTCTGTGGACAGAGTAACACACACAAAATGCTGGAGGAACTCAGCAGGTCAGACAGTGTCTAAGGACAGAGTAACACACACAAAATGCTGGAGGAACTCAGCAGGTCAGAGAGTGTCTATGGACCGAGTAACACACAAATTGCTGGAGGAACTCAGCAGGGCGGACAGTGTCTATGGACAGAGTAACACACACAAAATGCTGGAGGAACTCAGCAGGTCAGACAGTGTCTGTGGTCAGAGTAACACACAAAATGCTGGAGGAACTCAGCAGGTCAGACAGTGTCTATGGTCAGAGTAACACATACAAAATGCTGGAGGAACTCAGCAGGTCAGAGAGTGTCTATGGACAGAGTAACACACACAAAATGCTGGAGGAACTCAGCAGGTCAGATAGTGTCTATTGTCACAGTAACACACACAAAATGCTGGAGGAACTCAGCAGGTCAGACAGTGTCTATGGACAGAGTAATACACACAAAATGCTGGAATAACTCAGCAGGTCAGACAGTGTCTACGGACAGAGTAACTCACACAAAATGCTGGAGGAACTCAGCAGGTCAGAGAGTGTCTATGGTCAGAGTAACACACACAAAATGCTGGAGGAACTCCGCAGGTCAGAGAGTGTCTATGGACAGAGTAACACACACAAAATGCTGGCGGAACTCAGCAGGTCAGACAGTGTCTATGGTCAGAGTAACACACACAAAATGCTGGAGGAACTCAGCAGGTCAGACAGTGTCTATGGTCAGAGTAACACACACAAAATGCTGGAGGAACTCAGCAGGTCAGACAGTGTCTATGGTCAGAGTAACACACACAAAATGCTGGAGGAACTCAGCAGGTCAGAGAGTGTCTATGGACAGAGTAACACACACAGAATGCTGGAGGAACTCAGCAGGTCAGAGAGTGTCTATGGACAGAGTAACACACACAAAATGCTGGAGGAAATCAGCAGGTCAGACAGTGTCTGTGTTCAGTGAAACACACACAAAATGATGGAGGAACTCAGCAGGTCAGACAGTGTCTATTGTCACAGTAACACAGACAAAATGCTGGAGGAACTCAACAGGTCAGACAGTGTCTACGGACAGAGTAACACACACAGAATGCTGGAGGAACTCAGCAGGTCAGAGAGTGTCTATGGACAGAGTAACACACACGAAATGCTGGGGGAACTCAGCAGGTCAGACAGTGTCTACGGACAGAGTAACACACACAAAATGCTGGAGGAATTCAGCAGGTCAGACAGTGTCTATGGGCAGAGTAACACACACAAAATGCTGGAGGAACTCAGCAGGTCAGACACTGTCTATGGACGGAGTAACACACACAAAATGCTGGAGGACCTCAGCACGTCAGACAGTGTCTAAGGACAGAGTAACACACACAAAATGCTGGAGGATCTCAGCAGGTCAGACAGTGTCTATGGACAGAGTAACACACACAAAATGCTGGAGGAACTCAGCAGGTCAGACAGTGTCTATGGTGAGAGTAACACACAAATTGCTGGAGGAACTCAGCAGGTCAGACAGTGTCTATGGTGAGAGTAACACACACAAAATGCTGGAGGAACTCAGCAGGTCAGACAGTGTCTATGGGCAGAGTAACACACACAAAATGCTGGAGGAACTCAGCAGGTCAGACAGTGTCTATGGACAGAGTAACACACACAAAATGCTGGAGGAACTCAGCAGGTCAGACAGTGTCCATGGTCAGAGTAACACACACAAAATGCTGGACGAACTCAGCAGGTCAGACAGTGTCTATGGACAGAGTAACACACAGATTGCTGGAGGAACTCAGCAGGTCAGACAGTGTCTTTGGTCAGAGTAACACACACAAAATGCTGGAGGAACTCAGCAGGTCAGACAGTGTCTATGGACAGAGTAACACACACAAAATGCTGGAGGAACTCAGCAGGTCAGACAGTGTCTATGGACAGAGCAACACACACAAAATGCTGGAGGAACTCAGCAGGTCAGACAGTGTCCATGGTCAGAGTAACACACACAAAATGCTGGACGAACTCAGCAGGTCAGACAGTGTCTATGGACAGAGTAACACACAAATTGCTGGAGGAACTCAGCAGGTCACACAGTGTCTTTGGTCAGAGTAACACACACAAAATGCTGGAGGAACTCAGCAGGTCAGACAGTGTCTATGGTCAGAGTAACACGTACAAAATGCTGGAGGAACTCAGCAGGTCAGACAGTGTCTATGGTCAGAGTAACACACACAAAATGCTGGAGGAGCTCAGCAGGTCAGACAGTGTCTATGGTCAGAGTAACACACACAAAATGCTGGAGGAACTCAGCAGGTCAGACAGTGTCTACGGACAGAGTAACTCACACAAAATGCTGGAGGAACTCAGCAGGTCAGACAGTGTCTATGGACAGAGTAACACACATACAAAATGCTGGAGGAACTCAGCGGGTCAGACAGTGTCTACGGACTGAGTAACACACACAAAATGCTGGAGGAACTCAGCAGGTCAGACAGTGTCTACGGACAGACTAACACGCACAAAATGCTGGAGGAACTCAGCAGGTCAGACAGTGTCTGTGGTCAGAGTAACACACACAAAATGACGGAGGAACTCAGCAGGTCAGACAGTGTCTATGGACAGAGTAACACACACAAAATGCTGGAATAACTCAGCAGGTCAGACAGTGTCTACGGACAGAGTAACACACACAAAATGCTGGAGGAACTCAGCAGGTCAGACAGTGTCTATGGTCAGAGTAACACACACAAAATGCTGGAATAACTCAGCAGGTCAGACAGTGACTATGGTCAGAGTAACACAGACAAAATGCTGTAGGAACTCAGCAGTTCAGACAGCTTCTATGGACGGAGTAACACACACAAAATGCTGGAGGAACTCAGCAGGTCAGACAGTGTCTGAGGTCAGAGTAACACACATAAAATGATGGAGTAACTCAGCAGGTCAGACAGTGTCTATTGTCACAGTAACACACAAAATGCTGGAGGAACTCAGCAGGTCAGACAGTGTCAATGGACAGAATAACACACACAAAATGCTGGAATAACTCAGCAGGTCAGACAGTGTCTACGGACAGAGTAACTCACACAAAATGCTAGAGGAACTCAGCAGGTCAGACAGTGTCTATGGTCAGAGTAACACACACAAAATGCTGGAGGAACTCAGCAGGTCAGACAGTGCCTATGGTCAGAGTAACACACACAAAATGCTGGAGGAACTCAGCAGGTCAGACAGTGCCTATGGTCAGAGTAACACACACAAAATGCTGGAGGAACTCAGCAGGTCAGACAGTGTCTGTGTTCAGTGAAGCACACACAAAATGATGGAGGAACTGAGCAGGTCAGACAGTGTCTATTGTCAGAGTAACACACACAAAATGCTGGAGGAACTCAGCAGGTCAGACAGTGTCTGTGTTCAGTGAAACACACACAAAATGATGGAGGAACTGAGCAGGTCAGACAGTGTCTATGGTCAGAGTAACACACACAAAATGCTGGAGGAACTCAGCAGGTCAGACAGTGTCTACGGACAGAGTAACACACACAGAATGCTGGAGGAACTCAGCAGGTCAGAGAGTGCCTATGGACAGAGTAACACACACAAAATGCTGGAGGAACTCAGCAGGTCAGACTGTGTCTGTGTTCAGTGAAACACACACAAAATGATGGAGGAACTCAACAGGTCAGACAGTGTCTATGGTCAGAGTAACACACACAAAATGCTGGAGGAACTCCGCTGGTCAGACAGTGTCTATGGTCAGAGTAACACACACAAAATGCTGGAGGAACTCAGCAGGTCAGACAGTGTCTATGGACAGAGTAACAGACACAAAATGCTGGAGGAACTCAGCAGGTCAGACAGTGTCTAAGGACAGAGTAACACACACAAAATGCTGCAGGATCTCAGCAGGACAGACAGTGTCTATGGACAGAGTAACACACACAAAATGCTGGAGGAACTCAGCAGGTCAGACACTGTCAATGGACGGAGTAACACACACAAAATTCTGGAGGAATTCAGCAGGTCAGACAGTGTCTATGGTCAGAGTAACACACACAAAATGCTGGAGGAACTCAGCAGGTCAGACAGTGTCTATGGTCAGAGTAACACACACAAAATGCTGGAATAACTCAGCAGGTCAGACAGTGTCTATGGTCAGAGTAACACAGACAAAATGCTGTAGGAACTCAGCAGTTCAGACAGCTTCTATGGACGGAGTAACACACACAAAATGCTGGAGGAACTCAGCAGGTCAGACAGTGTCTGAGGTCAGAGTAACACACATAAAATGATGGAGTAACTCAGCAGGTCATACAGTGTCTATTGTCACAGTAACACAGACAAAATGCTGGAGGAACTCAACAGGTCAGACAGTGTCTACGGACAGAGTAACACACACAGAATGCTGGAGGAACTCAGCAGGTCAGAGAGTGTCTATGGACAGAGTAACACACACGAAATGCTGGGGGAACTCAGCAGGTCAGACAGTGTCTACGGACAGAGTAACACACACAAAATGCTGGAGGAATTCAGCAGGTCAGACAGTGTCTATGGGCAGAGTAACACACACAAAATGCTGGAGGAACTCAGCAGGTCAGACACTGTCTATGGACGGAGTAACACACACAAAATGCGGGAGGACCTCAGCACGTCAGACAGTGTCTAAGGACAGAGTAACACACACAAAATGCTGGAGGATCTCAGCAGGTCAGACAGTGTCTATGGACAGAGTAACACACACAAAATGCTGGAGGAACTCGGCAGGTCAGACAGTGTCTATGGTGAGACTAACACACAAATTGCTGGAGGAACTCAGCAGGTCAGACAGTGTCTATGGTGAGAGTAACACACACAAAATGCTGGAGGAACTCAGCAGGTCAGACAGTGTCTATGGGCAGAGTAACACACACAAAATGCTGGAGGAACTCAGCAGGTCAGACAGTGTCTATGGACAGAGTAACACACACAAAATGCTGGAGGAACTCAGCAGGTCAGACAGTGTCCATGGTCAGAGTAACACACACAAAATGCTGGACGAACTCAGCAGGTCAGACAGTGTCTATGGACAGAGTAACACACAGATTGCTGGAGGAACTCAGCAGGTCAGACAGTGTCTTTGGTCAGAGTAACACACACAAAATGCTGGAGGAACTCAGCAGGTCAGACAGTGTCTGTGGTCAGAGTAACACACACAAAATGACGGAGGAACTCAGCAGGTCAGACAGTGTCTATGGACAGAGTAACACACACAAAATGCTGGAATAACTCAGCAGGTCAGACAGTGTCTACGGACAGAGTAACACACACAAAATGCTGGAGGAACTCAGCAGGTCAGACAGTGTCTATGGTCAGAGTAACACACACAAAATGCTGGAATAACTCAGCAGGTCAGACAGTGACTATGGTCAGAGTAACACAGACAAAATGCTGTAGGAACTCAGCAGTTCAGACAGCTTCTATGGACGGAGTAACACACACAAAATGCTGGAGGAACTCAGCAGGTCAGACAGTGTCTGAGGTCAGAGTAACACACATAAAATGATGGAGTAACTCAGCAGGTCAGACAGTGTCTATTGTCACAGTAACACACAAAATGCTGGAGGAACTCAGCAGGTCAGACAGTGTCAATGGACAGAATAACACACACAAAATGCTGGAATAACTCAGCAGGTCAGACAGTGTCTACGGACAGAGTAACTCACACAAAATGCTAGAGGAACTCAGCAGGTCAGACAGTGTCTATGGTCAGAGTAACACACACAAAATGCTGGAGGAACTCAGCAGGTCAGACAGTGCCTATGGTCAGAGTAACACACACAAAATGCTGGAGGAACTCAGCAGGTCAGACAGTGCCTATGGTCAGAGTAACACACACAAAATGCTGGAGGAACTCAGCAGGTCAGACAGTGTCTGTGTTCAGTGAAACACACACAAAATGATGGAGGAACTGAGCAGGTCAGACAGTGTCTATTGTCAGAGTAACACACACAAAATGCTGGAGGAACTCAGCAGGTCAGACAGTGTCTGTGTTCAGTGAAACACACACAAAATGATGGAGGAACTGAGCAGGTCAGACAGTGTCTATGGTCAGAGTAACACACACAAAATGCTGGAGGAACTCAGCAGGTCAGACAGTGTCTACGGACAGAGTAACACACACAGAATGCTGGAGGAACTCAGCAGGTCAGAGAGTGCCTATGGACAGAGTAACACACACAAAATGCTGGAGGAACTCAGCAGGTCAGACTGTGTCTGTGTTCAGTGAAACACACACAAAATGATGGAGGAACTCAACAGGTCAGACAGTGTCTATGGTCAGAGTAACACACACAAAATGCTGGAGGAACTCCGCTGGTCAGACAGTGTCTATGGTCAGAGTAACACACACAAAATGCTGGAGGAACTCAGCAGGTCAGACAGTGTCTATGGACAGAGTAACAGACACAAAATGCTGGAGGAACTCAGCAGGTCAGACAGTGTCTAAGGACAGAGTAACACACACAAAATGCTGCAGGATCTCAGCAGGACAGACAGTGTCTATGGACAGAGTAACACACACAAAATGCTGGAGGAACTCAGCAGGTCAGACACTGTCAATGGACGGAGTAACACACACAAAATTCTGGAGGAATTCAGCAGGTCAGACAGTGTCTATGGTCAGAGTAACACACACAAAATGCTGGAGGAACTCAGCAGGTCAGACAGTGTCTATGGTCAGAGTAACACACACAAAATGCTGGAATAACTCAGCAGGTCAGACAGTGTCTATGGTCAGAGTAACACAGACAAAATGCTGTAGGAACTCAGCAGTTCAGACAGCTTCTATGGACGGAGTAACACACACAAAATGCTGGAGGAACTCAGCAGGTCAGACAGTGTCAGAGGTCAGAGTAACACACATAAAATGATGGAGTAACTCAGCAGGTCATACAGTGTCTATTGTCACAGTAACACAGACAAAATGCTGGAGGAACTCAACAGGTCAGACAGTGTCTACGGACAGAGTAACACACACAGAATGCTGGAGGAACTCAGCAGGTCAGAGAGTGTCTATGGACAGAGTAACACACACGAAATGCTGGGGGAACTCAGCAGGTCAGACAGTGTCTACGGACAGAGTAACACACACAAAATGCTGGAGGAATTCAGCAGGTCAGACAGTGTCTATGGGCAGAGTAACACACACAAAATGCTGGAGGAACTCAGCAGGTCAGACACTGTCTATGGACGGAGTAACACACACAAAATGCGGGAGGACCTCAGCACGTCAGACAGTGTCTAAGGACAGAGTAACACACACAAAATGCTGGAGGATCTCAGCAGGTCAGACAGTGTCTATGGACAGAGTAACACACACAAAATGCTGGAGGAACTCAGCAGGTCAGACAGTGTCTATGGTGAGAGTAACACACAAATTGCTGGAGGAACTCAGCAGGTCAGACAGTGTCTATGGTGAGAGTAACACACACAAAATCCTGGAGGAACTCAGCAGGTCAGACAGTGTCTATGGGCAGAGTAACACACACAAAATGCTGGAGGAACTCAGCAGGTCAGACAGTGTCTATGGACAGAGTAACACACACAAAATGCGGGAGGACCTCAGCACGTCAGACAGTGTCTAAGGACAGAGTAACACACACAAAATGCTGGAGGATCTCAGCAGGTCAGACAGTGTCTATGGACAGAGTAACACACACAAAATGCTGGAGGAACTCAGCAGGTCAGACAGTGTCTATGGTGAGAGTAACACACAAATTGCTGGAGGAACTCAGCAGGTCAGACAGTGTCTATGGTGAGAGTAACACACACAAAATCCTGGAGGAACTCAGCAGGTCAGACAGTGTCTATGGGCAGAGTAACACACACAAAATGCTGGAGGAACTCAGCAGGTCAGACAGTGTCTATGGACAGAGTAACACACACAAAATGCTGGACGAACTCAGCAGGTCAGACAGTGTCTATGGACAGAGTAACACACAGATTGCTGGAGGAACTCAGCAGGTCAGACAGTGTCTTTGGTCAGAGTAACACACACAAAATGCTGGAGGAACTCAGCAGGTCAGACAGTGTCTATGGACAGAGTAACACACACAAAATGCTGGAGGAACTCAGCAGGTCAGACAGTGTCTATGGACAGAGCAACACACACAAAATGCTGGAGGAACTCAGCAGGTCAGACAGTGTCCATGGTCAGAGTAACACACACAAAATGCTGGACGAACTCAGCAGGTCAGACAGTGTCTATGGACAGAGTAACACACAAATTGCTGGAGGAACTCAGCAGGTCACACAGTGTCTTTGGTCAGAGTAACACACACAAAATGCTGGAGGAACTCAGCAGGTCAGACAGTGTCTATGGTCAGAGTAACACGTACAAAATGCTGGAGGAACTCAGCAGGTCAGACAGTGTCTATGGTCAGAGTAACACACACAAAATGCTGGAGGAGCTCAGCAGGTCAGACAGTGTCTATGGTCAGAGTAACACACACAAAATGCTGGAGGAACTCAGCAGGTCAGACAGTGTCTACGGACAGAGTAACTCACACAAAATGCTGGAGGAACTCAGCAGGTCAGACAGTGTCTATGGACAGAGTAACACACATACAAAATGCTGGAGGAACTCAGCGGGTCAGACAGTGTCTACGGACTGAGTAACACACACAAAATGCTGGAGGAACTCAGCAGGTCAGACAGTGTCTACGGACAGACTAACACGCACAAAATGCTGGAGGAACTCAGCAGGTCAGACAGTGTCTGTGGTCAGAGTAACACACACAAAATGACGGAGGAACTCAGCAGGTCAGACAGTGTCTATGGACAGAGTAACACACACAAAATGCTGGAATAACTCAGCAGGTCAGACAGTGTCTACGGACAGAGTAACACACACAAAATGCTGGAATAACTCAGCAGGTCAGACAGTGTCTATGGTCAGAGTAACACAGACAAAATGCTGTAGGAACTCAGCAGTTCAGACAGCTTCTATGGACGGAGTAACACACACAAAATGCTGGAGGAACTCAGCAGGTCAGACAGTGTCTGAGGTCAGAGTAACACACATAAAATGATGGAGTAACTCAGCAGGTCAGACAGTGTCTATTGTCACAGTAACACACAAAATGCTGGAATAACTCAGCAGGTCAGACAGTGTCAATGGACAGAATAACACACACAAAATGCTGGAATAACTCAGCAGGTCAGACAGTGTCTACGGACAGAGTAACTCACACAAAATGCTAGAGGAACTCAGCAGGTCAGACAGTGTCTATGGTCAGAGTAACACACACAAAATGCTGGAGGAACTCAGCAGGTCAGACAGTGCCTATGGTCAGAGTAACACACACAAAATGCTGGAGGAACTCAGCAGGTCAGACAGTGCCTATGGTCAGAGTAACACACACAAAATGCTGGAGGAACTCAGCAGGTCAGACAGTGTCTGTGTTCAGTGAAACACACACAAAATGATGGAGGAACTGAGCAGGTCAGACAGTGTCTATTGTCAGAGTAACACACACAAAATGCTGGAGGAACTCAGCAGGTCAGACAGTGTCTGTGTTCAGTGAAACACACACAAAATGATGGAGGAACTGAGCAGGTCAGACAGTGTCTATGGTCAGAGTAACACACACAAAATGCTGGAGGAACTCCGCTGGTCAGACAGTGTCTATGGTCAGAGTAACACACACAAAATGCTGGAGGAACTCAGCAGGTCAGACAGTGTCTATGGACAGAGTAACAGACACAAAATGCTGGAGGAACTCAGCAGGTCAGACAGTGTCTAAGGACAGAGTAACACACACAAAATGCTGCAGGATCTCAGCAGGACAGACAGTGTCTATGGACAGAGTAACACACACAAAATGCTGGAGGAACTCAGCAGGTCAGACACTGTCAATGGACGGAGTAACACACACAAAATTCTGGAGGAATTCAGCAGGTCAGACAGTGTCTATGGTCAGAGTAACACACACAAAATGCTGGAGGAACTCAGCAGGTCAGACAGTGTCTATGGTCAGAGTAACACACACAAAATGCTGGAATAACTCAGCAGGTCAGACAGTGTCTATGGTCAGAGTAACACAGACAAAATGCTGTAGGAACTCAGCAGTTCAGACAGCTTCTATGGACGGAGTAACACACACAAAATGCTGGAGGAACTCAGCAGGTCAGACAGTGTCTGAGGTCAGAGTAACACACATAAAATGATGGAGTAACTCAGCAGGTCATACAGTGTCTATTGTCACAGTAACACACAAAATGCTGGAGGAACTCAGCAGGTCAGACATTGTCAATGGACAGAATAACACCCACAAAATGCTGGAATAACTCAGCAGGTCAGACAGTGTCTACGGACATAGTAACTCACACAAAATGCTAGAGGAACTCAGCAGGTCAGACAGTGTCTATGGTCAGAGTAACACACACAAAATGCTGGAGGAACTCAGCAGGTCAGACAGTGCCTATGGTCAGAGTAACACACACAAAATGCTGGCGGAACTCAGCAGGACAGACAGTGCCTATGGTCAGAGTAACACACACAAAATGCTGGAGGAACTCAGCAGGTCAGACAGTGTCTGTGTTCAGTGGAACACACACAAAATGATGGAGGAACTGAGCAGGTCAGACAGTGTCTATGGTCAGAGTAACACACACAAAATGCTGGAGGAACTCAGCAGGTCAGACAGTGTCTGTGTTCAGTGAAATACAGACAAAATGATGGAGGAACTGAGCAGGTCAGACAGTGTCTATGGTCAGAGTAACACACACAAAATGCTGGAGGAACTCAGCAGGTCAGACAGTGTCTACGGACAGAGTAACACACACAGAATGCTGGAGGAACTCAGCAGGTCAGAGAGTGCCTATGGACAGAGTAACACACACAAAATGCTGGAGGAACTCAGCAGGTCAGACAGTGTCTGTGTTCAGTGAAACACACACAAAATGCTGGAGGAACTCCGCTGGTCAGACAGTGTCTATGGTCAGAGTAACACACACAAAATGCTGGAGGAACTCAGCAGGTCAGACAGTGTCTATGGACAGAGTAACAGACACAAAATGCTGGAGGAACTCAGCAGGTCAGACAGTGTCTAAGGACAGAGTAACACACACAAAATGCTGCAGGATCTCAGCAGGACAGACAGTGTCTATGGACAGAGTAACACACACAAAATGCTGGAGGAACTCAGCAGGTCAGACAGTGTCTATGGTCAGAGTAACACACAAAAAATGCTGGAGGAACTCCGCTGGTCAGACAGTGTCTATGGTCAGAGTAACACACACAAAATGCTGGAGGAACTCAGCAGGTCAGACAGTGTCTATGGTCAGAGTAACACACACAAAATGCTGGAATAACTCAGCAGGTCAGACAGTGTCTATGGTCAGAGTAACACAGACAAAATGCTGTAGGAACTCAGCAGTTCAGACAGCTTCTATGGACGGAGTAACACACACAAAATGCTGGAGGAACTCAGCAGGTCAGACAGTGTCTGAGGTCAGAGTAACACACATAAAATGATGGAGTAACTCAGCAGGTCATACAGTGTCTATTGTCACAGTAACACAGACAAAATGCTGGAGGAACTCAACAGGTCAGACAGTGTCTACGGACAGAGTAACACACACAGAATGCTGGAGGAACTCAGCAGGTCAGAGAGTGTCTATGGACAGAGTAACACACACGAAATGCTGGGGGAACTCAGCAGGTCAGACAGTGTCTACGGACAGAGTAACACACACAAAATGCTGGAGGAATTCAGCAGGTCAGACAGTGTCTATGGGCAGAGTAACACACACAAAATGCTGGAGGAACTCAGCAGGTCAGACAGTGTCTATGGACGGAGTAACACACACAAAATGCGGGAGGACCTCAGCACGTCAGACAGTGTCTAAGGACAGAGTAACACACACAAAATGCTGGAGGATCTCAGCAGGTCAGACAGTGTCTATGGACAGAGTAACACACACAAAATGCTGGAGGAACTCAGCAGGTCAGACAGTGTCTATGGTGAGAGTAACACACAAATTGCTGGAGGAACTCAGCAGGTCAGACAGTGTCTATGGTGAGAGTAACACACACAAAATGCTGGAGGAACTCAGCAGGTCAGACAGTGTCTATGGGCAGAGTAACACACACAAAATGCTGGAGGAACTCAGCAGGTCCAGACAGTGTCTATGGACAGAGTAACACACACAAAATGCTGGAGGAACTCAGCAGGTCAGACAGTGTCCATGGTCAGAGTAACACACACAAAATGCTGGACGAACTCAGCAGGTCAGACAGTGTCTATGGACAGAGTAACACACAGATTGCTGGAGGAACTCAGCAGGTCAGACAGTGTCTTTGGTCAGAGTAACACACACAAAATGCTGGAGGAACTCAGCAGGTCAGACAGTGTCTATGGACAGAGTAACACACACAAAATGCTGAGGAACTCAGCAGGTCAGACAGTGTCTATGGACAGAGCAACACACACAAAATGCTGGAGGAACTCAGCAGGTCAGACAGTGTCCATGGTCAGAGTAACACACACAAATGCTGGACGAACTCAGCAGGTCAGACAGTGTCTATGGACAGAGTAACACACAAATTGCTGGAGGAACTCAGCAGGTCACACAGTGTCTTTGGTCAGAGTAACACACACAAAATGCTGGAGGAACTCAGCAGGTCAGACAGTGTCTATGGTCAGAGTAACACGTACAAAATGCTGGAGGAACTCAGCAGGTCAGACAGTGTCTATGGTCAGAGTAACACACACAAAATGCTGCAGGAGCTCAGCAGGTCAGACAGTGTCTATGGTCAGAGTAACACACACAAAATGCTGGAGGAACTCAGCAGGTCAGACAGTGTCTACGGACAGAGTAACTCACACAAAATGCTGGAGGAACTCAGCAGGTCAGACAGTGTCTATGGACAGAGTAACACACATACAAAATGCTGGAGGAACTCAGCGGGTCAGACAGTGTCTACGGACTGAGTAACACACACAAAATGCTGGAGGAACTCAGCAGGTCAGACAGTGTCTACGGACAGACTAACACGCACAAAATGCTGGAGGAACTCAGCAGGTCAGACAGTGTCTGTGGTCAGAGTAACACACACAAAATGACGGAGGAACTCAGCAGGTCAGACAGTGTCTATGGACAGAGTAACACACACAAAATGCTGGAATAACTCAGCAGGTCAGACAGTGTCTACGGACAGAGTAACACACACAAAATGCTGGAATAACTCAGCAGGTCAGACAGTGTCTATGGTCAGAGTAACACAGACAAAATGCTGTAGGAACTCAGCAGTTCAGACAGCTTCTATGGACGGAGTAACACACACAAAATGCTGGAGGAACTCAGCAGGTCAGACAGTGTCTGAGGTCAGAGTAACACACATAAAATGATGGAGTAACTCAGCAGGTCAGACAGTGTCTATTGTCACAGTAACACACAAAATGCTGGAGGAACTCAGCAGGTCAGACAGTGTCAATGGACAGAATAACACACACAAAATGCTGGAATAACTCAGCAGGTCAGACAGTGTCTACGGACAGAGTAACTCACACAAAATGCTAGAGGAACTCAGCAGGTCAGACAGTGTCTATGGTCAGAGTAACACACACAAAATGCTGGAGGAACTCAGCAGGTCAGACAGTGCCTATGGTCAGAGTAACACACACAAAATGCTGGAGGAACTCAGCAGGTCAGACAGTGCCTATGGTCAGAGTAACACACACAAAATGCTGGAGGAACTCAGCAGGTCAGACAGTGTCTGTGTTCAGTGAAACACACACAAAATGATGGAGGAACTGAGCAGGTCAGACAGTGTCTATTGTCAGAGTAACACACACAAAATGCTGGAGGAACTCAGCAGGTCAGACAGTGTCTGTGTTCAGTGAAACACACACAAAATGATGGAGGAACTGAGCAGGTCAGACAGTGTCTATGGTCAGAGTAACACACACAAAATGCTGGAGGAACTCAGCAGGTCAGACAGTGTCTATGGACAGAGTAACACACACAAAATGCTGGAGGAACTCAGCAGGTCAGACAGTGTCTGTGTTCAGTGAAACACACACAAAATGCTGGAGGAACTCAGCAGGTCAGACAGTGTCTATGGACAGAGTAACAGACACAAAATGCTGGAGGAACTCAGCAGGTCAGACAGTGTCTAAGGACAGAGTAACACACACAAAATGCTGCAGGATCTCAGCAGGACAGACAGTGTCTATGGACAGAGTAACACACACAAAATGCTGGAGGAACTCAGCAGGTCAGACAGTGTCTATGGTCAGAGTAACACACAAAAAATGCTGGAGGAACTCCGCTGGTCAGACAGTGTCTATGGTCAGAGTAACACACACAAAATGCTGGAGGAACTCAGCAGGTCAGACAGTGTCTATGGACAGAGTAACACACACAAAATGCTGGAGGAACTCAGCAGGTCAGACAGTGTCCATGGTCAGAGTAACACACACAAAATGCTGGACGAACTCAGCAGGTCAGACAGTGTCTATGGACAGAGTAACACACAGATTGCTGGAGGAACTCAGCAGGTCAGACAGTGTCTTTGGTCAGAGTAACACACACAAAATGCTGGAGGAACTCAGCAGGTCAGACAGTGTCTATGGACAGAGCAACACACACAAAATGCTGGAGGAACTCAGCAGGTCAGACAGTGTCCATGGTCAGAGTAACACACACAAAATGCTGGACGAACTCAGCAGGTCAGACAGTGTCTATGGACAGAGTAACACACAAATTGCTGGAGGAACTCAGCAGGTCACACAGTGTCTTTGGTCAGAGTAACACACACAAAATGCTGGAGGAACTCAGCAGGTCAGACAGTGTCTATGGTCAGAGTAACACGTACAAAATGCTGGAGGAACTCAGCAGGTCAGACAGTGTCTATGGTCAGAGTAACACACACAAAATGCTGGAGGAGCTCAGCAGGTCAGACAGTGTCTATGGTCAGAGTAACACACACAAAATGCTGGAGGAACTCAGCAGGTCAGACAGTGTCTACGGACAGAGTAACTCACACAAAATGCTGGAGGAACTCAGCAGGTCAGACAGTGTCTATGGACAGAGTAACACACATACAAAATGCTGGAGGAACTCAGCGGGTCAGACAGTGTCTACGGACTGAGTAACACACACAAAATGCTGGAGGAACTCAGCAGGTCAGACAGTGTCTACGGACAGACTAACACGCACAAAATGCTGGAGGAACTCAGCAGGTCAGACAGTGTCTGTGGTCAGAGTAACACACACAAAATGACGGAGGAACTCAGCAGGTCAGACAGTGTCTATGGACAGAGTAACACACACAAAATGCTGTAATAACTCAGCAGGTCAGACAGTGTCTACGGACAGAGTAACACACACAAAATGCTGGAATAACTCAGCAGGTCAGACAGTGTCTATGGTCAGAGTAACACAGACAAAATGCTGTAGGAACTCAGCAGTTCAGACAGCTTCTATGGACGGAGTAACACACACAAAATGCTGGAGGAACTCAGCAGGTCAGACAGTGTCTGAGGTCAGAGTAACACACATAAAATGATGGAGTAACTCAGCAGGTCAGACAGTGTCTATTGTCACAGTAACACACAAAATGCTGGAGGAACTCAGCAGGTCAGACAGTGTCAATGGACAGAATAACACACACAAAATGCTGGAATAACTCAGCAGGTCAGACAGTGTCTACGGACAGAGTAACTCACACAAAATGCTAGAGGAACTCAGCAGGTCAGACAGTGTCTATGGTCAGAGTAACACACACAAAATGCTGGAGGAACTCAGCAGGTCAGACAGTGCCTATGGTCAGAGTAACACACACAAAATGCTGGAGGAACTCAGCAGGTCAGACAGTGCCTATGGTCAGAGTAACACACACAAAATGCTGGAGGAACTCAGCAGGTCAGACAGTGTCTGTGTTCAGTGAAACACACACAAAATGATGGAGGAACTGAGCAGGTCAGACAGTGTCTATTGTCAGAGTAACACACACAAAATGCTGGAGGAACTCAGCAGGTCAGACAGTGTCTGTGTTCAGTGAAACACACACAAAATGATGGAGGAACTGAGCAGGTCAGACAGTGTCTATGGTCAGAGTAACACACACAAAATGCTGGAGGAACTCAGCAGGTCAGACAGTGTCTACGGACAGAGTAACACACACAGAATGCTGGAGGAACTCAGCAGGTCAGAGAGTGCCTATGGACAGAGTAACACACACAAAATGCTGGAGGAACTCAGCAGGTCAGACAGTGTCTATGGTCAGAGTAACACAGACAAAATGCTGTAGGAACTCAGCAGTTCAGACAGCTTCTATGGACGGAGTAACACACACAAAATGCTGGAGGAACTCAGCAGGTCAGACAGTGTCTGAGGTCAGAGTAACACACATAAAATGATGGAGTAACTCAGCAGGTCAGACAGTGTCTGTGGTCAGAGTAACACACACAAAATGACGGAGGAACTCAGCAGGTCAGACAGTGTCTATGGACAGAGTAACACACACAAAATGCTGGAATAACTCAGCAGGTCAGACAGTGTCTACGGACAGAGTAACACACACAAAATGCTGGAATAACTCAGCAGGTCAGACAGTGTCTATGGTCAGAGTAACACAGACAAAATGCTGTAGGAACTCAGCAGTTCAGACAGCTTCTATGGACGGAGTAACACACACAAAATGCTGGAGGAACTCAGCAGGTCAGACAGTGTCTGAGGTCAGAGTAACACACATAAAATGATGGAGTAACTCAGCAGGTCAGACAGTGTCTATTGTCACAGTAACACACAAAATGCTGGAGGAACTCAGCAGGTCAGACAGTGTCAATGGACAGAATAACACACACAAAATGCTGGAATAACTCAGCAGGTCAGACAGTGTCTACGGACAGAGTAACTCACACAAAATGCTAGAGGAACTCAGCAGGTCAGACAGTGTCTATGGTCAGAGTAACACACACAAAATGCTGGAGGAACTCAGCAGGTCAGACAGTGCCTATGGTCAGAGTAACACACACAAAATGCTGGAGGAACTCAGCAGGTCAGACAGTGCCTATGGTCAGAGTAACACACACAAAATGCTGGAGGAACTCAGCAGGTCAGACAGTGTCTGTGTTCAGTGAAACACACACAAAATGATGGAGGAACTGAGCAGGTCAGACAGTGTCTATTGTCAGAGTAACACACACAAAATGCTGGAGGAACTCAGCAGGTCAGACAGTGTCTGTGTTCAGTGAAACACACACAAAATGATGGAGGAACTGAGCAGGTCAGACAGTGTCTATGGTCAGAGTAACACACACAAAATGCTGGAGGAACTCAGCAGGTCAGACAGTGTCTACGGACAGAGTAACACACACAGAATGCTGGAGGAACTCAGCAGGTCAGAGAGTGCCTATGGACAGAGTAACACACACAAAATGCTGGAGGAACTCAGCAGGTCAGACAGTGTCTGTGTTCAGTGAAACACACACAAAATGCTGGAGGAACTCCGCATGGTCAGACAGTGTCTATGGTCAGAGTAACACACACAAAATGCTGGAGGAACTCAGCAGGTCAGACAGTGTCTATGGACAGAGTAACAGACACAAAATGCTGGAGGAACTCAGCAGGTCAGACAGTGTCTAAGGACAGAGTAACACACACAAAATGCTGGAGGATCTCAGCAGGACAGACAGTGTCTATGGACAGAGTAACACACACAAAATGCTGGAGGAACTCAGCAGGTCAGACAGTGTCTATGGTCAGAGTAACACACAAAAAATGCTGGAGGAACTCCGCTGGTCAGACAGTGTCTATGGTCAGAGTAACACACACAAAATGCTGGAGGAACTCAGCAGGTCAGACAGTGTCTATGGACAGAGTAACAGACACAAAATGCTGGAGGAACTCAGCAGGTCAGACAGTGTCTAAGGACAGAGTAACACACACAAAATGCTGCAGGATCTCAGCAGGACAGACAGTGTCTATGGACAGAGTAACACACACAAAATGCTGGAGGAACTCAGCAGGTCAGACACTGTCAATGGACGGAGTAACACACACAAAATGCTGGAGGAACTCCGCTGGTCAGACAGTGTCTATGGTCAGAGTAACACACACAAAATGCTGGAGGAACTCAGCAGGTCAGACAGTGTCAATGGACAGAGTAACAGACACAAAATGCTGGAGGAACTCAGCAGGTCAGACAGTGTCTAAGGACAGAGTAACACACACAAAATGCTGCAGGAACTCAGCAGGTCAGACAGTGCCTATGGTCAGAGTAACACACACAAAATGCTGGAGGAACTCAGCAGGTCAGACAGTGCCTATGGTCAGAGTAACACACACAAAATGCTGGAGGAACTCAGCAGGTCAGACAGTGTCTGTGTTCAGTGAAACACACACAAAATGATGGAGGAACTGAGCAGGTCAGACAGTGTCTATTGTCAGAGTAACACACACAAAATGCTGGAGGAACTCAGCAGGTCAGACAGTGTCTGTGTTCAGTGAAACACACACAAAATGATGGAGGAACTGAGCAGGTCAGACAGTGTCTATGGTCAGAGTAACACACACAAAATGCTGGAGGAACTCAGCAGGTCAGACAGTGTCTACGGACAGAGTAACACACACAGAATGCTGGAGGAACTCAGCAGGTCAGAGAGTGCCTATGGACAGAGTAACACACACAAAATGCTGGAGGAACTCAGCAGGTCAGACAGTGTCTGTGTTCAGTGAAACACACACAAAATGCTGGAGGAACTCCGCATGGTCAGACAGTGTCTATGGTCAGAGTAACACACACAAAATGCTGGAGGAACTCAGCAGGTCAGACAGTGTCTATGGACAGAGTAACAGACACAAAATGCTGGAGGAACTCAGCAGGTCAGACAGTGTCTAAGGACAGAGTAACACACACAAAATGCTGGAGGATCTCAGCAGGACAGACAGTGTCTATGGACAGAGTAACACACACAAAATGCTGGAGGAACTCAGCAGGTCAGACAGTGTCTATGGTCAGAGTAACACACAAAAAATGCTGGAGGAACTCCGCTGGTCAGACAGTGTCTATGGTCAGAGTAACACACACAAAATGCTGGAGGAACTCAGCAGGTCAGACAGTGTCTATGGACAGAGTAACAGACACAAAATGCTGGAGGAACTCAGCAGGTCAGACAGTGTCTAAGGACAGAGTAACACACACAAAATGCTGCAGGATCTCAGCAGGACAGACAGTGTCTATGGACAGAGTAACACACACAAAATGCTGGAGGAACTCAGCAGGTCAGACACTGTCAATGGACGGAGTAACACACACAAAATGCTGGAGGAACTCCGCTGGTCAGACAGTGTCTATGGTCAGAGTAACACACACAAAATGCTGGAGGAACTCAGCAGGTCAGACAGTGTCAATGGACAGAGTAACAGACACAAAATGCTGGAGGAACTCAGCAGGTCAGACAGTGTCTAAGGACAGAGTAACACACACAAAATGCTGCAGGATCTCAGCAGGACAGACAGTGTCTATGGACAGAGTAACACACACAAAATGCTGGAGGAACTCAGCAGGTCAGACACTGTCAATGGACGGAGTAACACACACAAAATTCTGGAGGAATTCAGCAGGTCAGACAGTGTCTATGGTCAGAGTAACACACACAAAATGCTGGAGGAACTCAGCAGGTCAGACAGTGTCTATGGTCAGAGTAACACACACAAAATGCTGGAATAACTCAGCAGGTCAGACAGTGTCTATGGTCAGAGTAACACAGACAAAATGCTGTAGGAACTCAGCAGTTCAGACAGCTTCTATGGACGGAGTAACACACACAAAATGCTGGAGGAACTCAGCAGGTCAGACAGTGTCTGAGGTCAGAGTAACACACATAAAATGATGGAGTAACTCAGCAGGTCATACAGTGTCTATTGTCACAGTAACACACAAAATGCTGGAGGAACTCAGCAGGTCAGACATTGTCAATGGACAGAATAACACCCACAAAATGCTGGAATAACTCAGCAGGTCAGACAGTGTCTACGGACAGAGTAACTCACACAAAATGCTAGAGGAACTCAGCAGGTCAGACAGTGTCTATGGTCAGAGTAACACACACAAAATGCTGGAGGAACTCAGCAGGTCAGACAGTGCCTATGGTCAGAGTAACACACACAAAATGCTGGCGGAACTCAGCAGGTCAGACAGTGCCTATGGTCAGAGTAACACACACAAAATGCTGGAGGAACTCAGCAGGACAGACAGTGTCTGTGTTCAGTGAAACACACACAAAATGATGGAGGAACTGAGCAGGTCAGACAGTGTCTATGTTCAGAGTAAAACACACAAAATGCTGGAGGAACTCAGCAGGTCAGACAGTGTCTGTGTTCAGTGAAATACACACAAAATGATGGAGGAACTGAGCAGGTCAGACAGTGTCTATGGTCAGAGTAACACACACAAAATGCTGGAGGAACTCAGCAGGTCAGACAGTGTCTACGGACAGAGTAACACACACAGAATGCTGGAGGAACTCAGCAGGTCAGAGAGTGCCTATGGACAGAGTAACACACACAAAATGCTGGAGGAACTCAGCAGGTCAGACAGTGTCTGTGTTCAGTGAAACACACACAAAATGCTGGAGGAACTCCGCTGGTCAGACAGTGTCTATGGTCAGAGTAACACACACAAAATGCTGGAGGAACTCAGCAGGTCAGACAGTGTCTATGGACAGAGTAACAGACACAAAATGCTGGAGGAACTCAGCAGGTCAGACAGTGTCTAAGGACAGAGTAACACACACAAAATGCTGCAGGATCTCAGCAGGACAGACAGTGTCTATGGACAGAGTAACACACACAAAATGCTGGAGGAACTCAGCAGGTCAGACAGTGTCTATGGTCAGAGTAACACACAAAAAATGCTGGAGGAACTCAGCAGTTCAGACAGTGTCTGTGGACAGTGTAACACACACAAAATGCTGGAATAACTCAGCAGGTCAGACAGTGTCTATGGTCAGAGTAACACAGACAAAATGCTGTAGGAACTCAGCAGTTCAGACAGCTTCTATGGACGGAGTAACACACACAAAATGCTGGAGGAACTCAGCAGGTCAGAGAGTGTCTATGGACAGAGTAACACACACAAAATGCTGGAGCAACTCAGCAGGTCAGACACTGTCAATGGACGGAGTAACACACACAAAATTCTGGAGGAATTCAGCAGGTCAGACAGTGTCTATGGTCAGAGTAACACACACAAAATGCTGGAGGAACTCAGCAGGTCAGACAGTGTCTATGGTCAGAGTAACACACACAAAATGCTGGAATAACTCAGCAGGTCAGACAGTGTCTATTGTCAGAGTAACACAGACAAAATGCTGTAGGAACTCAGCAGTTCAGACAGCTTCTATGGACGGAGTAACACACACAAAATGCTGGAGGAACTCAGCAGGTCAGACAGTGTCTGAGGTCAGAGTAACACACATAAAATGATGGAGTAACTCAGCAGGTCAGACAGTGTCTATTGTCACAGTAACACACAAAATGCTGGAGGAACTCAGCAGGTCAGACAGTGTCAATGGACAGAATAACACACACAAAATGCTGGAATAACTCAGCAGGTCAGACAGTGTCTACGGACAGAGTAACACACACAGAATGCTGGAGGAACTCAGCAGGTCAGAGAGTGCCTATGGACAGAGTAACACACACAAAATGCTGGAGGAACTCAGCAGGTCAGACAGTGTCTGTGTTCAGTGAAACACACACAAAATGCTGGAGGAACTCCGCTGGTCAGACAGTGTCTATGGTCAGAGTAACACACACAAAATGCTGGAGGAACTCAGCAGGTCAGACAGTGTCTATGGACAGAGTAACAGACACAAAATGCTGGAGGAACTCAGCAGGTCAGACAGTGTCTAAGGACAGAGTAACACACACAAAATGCTGCAGGATCTCAGCAGGACAGACAGTGTCTATGGACAGAGTAACACACACAAAATGCTGGAGGAACTCAGCAGGTCAGACAGTGTCTATGGTCAGAGTAACACACAAAAAATGCTGGAGGAACTCAGCAGTTCAGACAGTGTCTGTGGACAGTGTAACACACACAAAATGCTGGAATAACTCAGCAGGTCAGACAGTGTCTATGGTCAGAGTAACACAGACAAAATGCTGTAGGAACTCAGCAGTTCAGACAGCTTCTATGGACGGAGTAACACACACAAAATGCTGGAGGAACTCAGCAGGTCAGAGAGTGTCTATGGACAGAGTAACACACACAAAATGCTGGAGCAACTCAGCAGGTCAGACACTGTCAATGGACGGAGTAACACACACAAAATTCTGGAGGAATTCAGCAGGTCAGACAGTGTCTATGGTCAGAGTAACACACACAAAATGCTGGAGGAACTCAGCAGGTCAGACAGTGTCTATGGTCAGAGTAACACACACAAAATGCTGGAATAACTCAGCAGGTCAGACAGTGTCTATTGTCAGAGTAACACAGACAAAATGCTGTAGGAACTCAGCAGTTCAGACAGCTTCTATGGACGGAGTAACACACACAAAATGCTGGAGGAACTCAGCAGGTCAGACAGTGTCTGAGGTCAGAGTAACACACATAAAATGATGGAGTAACTCAGCAGGTCAGACAGTGTCTATTGTCACAGTAACACACAAAATGCTGGAGGAACTCAGCAGGTCAGACAGTGTCAATGGACAGAATAACACACACAAAATGCTGGAATAACTCAGCAGGTCAGACAGTGTCTACGGACAGAGTAACTCACACAAAATGCTGGGGGAACTCAGCAGGTCAGACAGTGCGTATGGTCAGAGTAACACACACAAAATGCTGGAGGAACTCAGCAGGTCAGACAGTCCCTATGGTCAGAGTAACACACACAAAATGCTGGAGGAACTCAGCAGGTCAGACAGTGTCTGTGTTCAGTGAAACACACACAAAATGATGGAGGAACTGAGCAGGTCAGACAGTGTCTATTGTCAGAGTAACACACACAAAATGCTGGAGGAACTCAGCAGGTCAGACAGTGTCTGTGTTCAGTGAAACACACACAAAATGATGGAGGAACTGAGCAGGTCAGACAGTGTCTATGGTCAGAGTAACACACACAAAATGCTGGAGGAACTCAGCAGGTCAGACAGTGTCTACGGACAGAGTAACACACACAGAATGCTGGAGGAACTCAGCAGGTCAGAGAGTGCCTATGGACAGAGTAACACACACAAAATGCTGGAGGAACTCAGCAGGTCAGACTGTGTCTGTGTTCAGTGAAACACACACAAAATGATGTAGGAACTCAACAGGTCAGACAGTGTCTATTGTCACAGTAACACAGACAAAATGCTGGAGGAACTCAACAGGTCAGACAGTGTCTACGGACAGAGTAACACACACAGAATGCTGGAGGAACTCAGCAGGTCAGAGAGTGTTTATGGACAGAGTAACACACACAAAATGCTGGAGGAACTTAGCAGGTCAGACAGTGTCTGTGGTCAGAGTAACACACACAAAATGCTGCAGGATCTCAGCAGGTCAGACAGTGTCTATGGACAGAGTAACACACACAAAATGCTGGAGGAACTCAGCAGGTCAGACAGTGTCTATGGTCAGAGTAACACACAGAAAATGCTGGAGGAGCTCAGCAGGTCAGACAGTGTCTATGGACGGAGTAACACACATAAAATGCTGGAGGAACTCAGCAGGTCAGACAGTGTCTATGGACGGAGTAACACACAAAATGCTGGAGGAGCTCAGCAGGTCAGACACTGTCAATGGAAGGAGTAACACACACAAAATTCTGGAGGAATTCAGCACTTCAGACAGTGTCTGTGGACAGAGTAACACACACAAAATACTGGAGGAACTCAGCAGGTCAGACAGTGTTTATGGTCAGAGTAACACACACAAAATGCTGGTGGAACTCAGCAGTTCAGACAGTGTCTGTGGACAGAGTAACACACACAAAATGCTGGAGGAACTCAGCAGTTCAGACAGTGTCTGTGGACAGAGTAACACACAAAATGCTGGAGGAACTCAGCAGGTCCGATAGAGTCTATGGGCAGTGTAACACACACAAAATGCTGGAATATCTCAGCAGGTCAGACAGTGTCTATGGTCAGAGTAACACACACAAAATGCTGGAATAACTCAGCAGGTCAGACAGTGTCTATGGTCAGAGTAACACAGACAAAATGCTGTAGGAACTCAGCAGGTCAGACAGTGTCTATGGACGGAGTAACACACACAAAATGCTGGAGGAACTCAGCAGGTCAGACAGTGTCTGAGGTCAGAGTAACACACATAAAATGATGGAGTAACTCAGCAGGTCAGACAGTGACTATTGTCACAGTAACACACACAAAATGCTGGAGGAACTCAGCAGGTCAGACAGTGTCTGAGGTCAGAGTAACACACATAAAATGATGGAGTAACTCAGCAGGTCAGACAGTGTCTATTGTCACAGTAACACACAAAATGCTGGAGGAACTCAGCAGGTCAGACAGTGTCAATGGACAGAATAACACACACAAAATGCTGGAATAACTCAGCAGGTCAGACAGTGTCTACGGACAGAGTAACTCACACAAAATGCTAGAGGAACTCAGCAGGTCAGACAGTGACTATGGTCAGAGTAACACACACAAAATGCTGGAGGAACTCAGCAGGTCAGACAGTGCGTATGGTCAGAGTAACACACACA
This sequence comes from Hypanus sabinus, assembly GCF_030144855.1. NCBI lineage: Eukaryota > Metazoa > Chordata > Chondrichthyes > Myliobatiformes > Dasyatidae > Hypanus > Hypanus sabinus. Next base: position 160,189 of record NW_026781410.1, on the reverse strand, counting down.
AAATGCTGGAGGAACTCAGCAGGTCAGACAGTGCCTATGGTCAGAGTAACACACACAAAATGCTGGAGGAACTCAGCAGGTCAGACAGTGTCTGTGTTCAGTGAAACACACACAAAATGATGGAGGAACTGAGCAGGTCAGACAGTGTCTATTGTCAGAGTAACACACACAAAATGCTGGAGGAACTCAGCAGGTCAGACAGTGTCTGTGTTCAGTGAAACACACACAAAATGATGGAGGAACTGAGCAGGTCAGACAGTGTCTATGGTCAGAGTAACACACACAAAATGCTGGAGGAACTCAGCAGGTCAGACAGTGTCTACGGACAGAGTAACACACACAGAATGCTGGAGGAACTCAGCAGGTCAGAGAGTGCCTATGGACAGAGTAACACAAACAAAATGCTGGAGGAACTCAGCAGGTCAGACTGTGTCTGTGTTCAGTGAAACACACACAAAATGATGGAGGAACTCAGCAGGTCAGACAGTGTCTATTGTCACAGTAACACAGACAAAATGCTGGAGGAACTCAACAGGTCAGACAGTGTCTACGGACAGAGTAACACACACAGAATGCTGGAGGAACTCAGCAGGTCAGAGAGTGTCTATGGACAGAGTAACACACACAAAATGCTGGAGGAACTTAGCAGGTCAGACAGTGTCTGTGGTCAGAGTAACACACACAAAATGCTGCAGGATCTCAGCAGGTCAGACAGTGTCTATGGACAGAGTAACACACACAAAATGCTGGAGGAACTCAGCAGGTCAGACAGTGTCTATGGACGGAGTAACACACATAAAATGCTGGAGGAACTCAGCAGGTCAGAGAGTGTCTATGGACAGAGTAACACACACAAAATGCTGGAGCAACTCAGCAGGTCAGACAGTGTCTATGGACGGAGTAACACACAAAATGCTGGAGGAGCTCAGCAGGTCAGACACTGTCAATGGAAGGAGTAACACACACAAAATTCTGGAGGAATTCAGCACTTCAGACAGTGTCTGTGGACAGAGTAACACACACAAAATACTGGAGGAACTCAGCAGGTCAGACAGTGTTTATGGTCAGAGTAACACACACAAAATGCTGGTGGAACTCAGCAGTTCAGACAGTGTCTGTGGACAGAGTAACACACACAAAATGCTGGAGGAACTCAGCAGTTCAGACAGTGTCTGTGGACAGAGTAACACACAAAATGCTGGAGGAACTCAGCAGGTCCGATAGAGTCTATGGGCAGAGTAACACACACAAAATGCTGGAATATCTCAGCAGGTCAGACAGTGTCTATGGTCAGAGTAACACACACAAAATGCTGGAATAACTCAGCAGGTCAGACAGTGTCTATGGTCAGAGTAACACAGACAAAATGCTGTAGGAACTCAGCAGGTCAGACAGTGTCTATGGACGGAGTAACACACACAAAATGCTGGAGGAACTCAGCAGGTCAGACAGTGTCTGAGGTCAGAGTAACACACATAAAATGATGGAGTAACTCAGCAGGTCAGACAGTGACTATTGTCACAGTAACACACACAAAATGCTGGAGGAACTCAGCAGGTCAGAGAGTGTCTATGGTCAGAGTAACACACAAAATGCTGGAATAACTCAGCAGGTCAGACAGTGTCTACGGACAGAGTAACTCACACAAAATGCTAGAGGAACTCAGCAGGTCAGACAGTGTCTATGGTCAGAGTAACACACACAAAATGCTGAGGAACTCAGCAGGTCAGACAGTGTCGATGGACAGAGTAACACACACAAAATGCTGGAGGAACTCAGCAGGTCAGACAGTGCCTATGGTCAGAGTAACACATACAAAATGCTGGAGGAACTCAGCAGGTCAGACAGTGTCTACAGACAGAGTAACACACACAAAATGCTGGAGGAACACAGCAGGTCAGACAGTGTCTGTGGTCAGAGTAACACACACAAAATGATGGAGGAACTCAGCAGGTCAGACACTGTCTATGGACGGAGTAACACACACAAAATGCTGGAGGAACTCAGCAGGTCAGACAGTATCTATGGTCAGAGTAACACACACTCAAAATGCTGGAGGATCACAGCAGGTCAGACAGTGTCTACGGACAGAGTAACACACACAAAATGCTCGAGGAACTCAGCAGGTCAGACAGTGTCTATGGTCAGAGTAACACACACAAAATGCTGGAGGAACTCAGCAGGTCAGAGAGTGTCTATGGACAGAGTAACACACACAGAATGCTGGAGGAACTCAGCAGGTCAGAGAGTGTCTATGGACAGAGTAACACACACAAAATGCTGGAGGAAATCAGCAGGTCAGACAGTGTCTGTGTTCAGTGAAACACACACAAAATGATGGAGGAACTCAGCAGGTCAGACAGTGTCTATTGTCACAGTAACACAGAAAAAATGCTGGAGGAACTCAACAGGTCAGACAGTGTCTACGGACAGAGTAACACACACAGAATGCTGGAGGAACTCAGCAGGTCAGAGAGTGTCTATGGACAGAGTAACACACACGAAATGCTGGGGGAACTCAGCAGGTCAGACAGTGTCTACGGACAGAGTAACACACACAAAATGCTGGAGGAATTCAGCAGGTCAGACAGTGTCTATGGGCAGAGTAACACACACAAAATGCTGGAGGAACTCAGCAGGTCAGACACTGTCTATGGACGGAGTAACACACACAAAATGCTGGAGGAACTCAGCACGTCAGACAGTGTCTAAGGACAGAGTAACACACACAAAATGCTGGAGGATCTCAGCAGGTCAGACAGTGTCTATGGACAGAGTAACACACACAAAATGCTGGAGGAACTCAGCAGGTCAGACAGTGTCTATGGTGAGAGTAACACACAAATTGCTGGAGGAACTCAGCAGGTCAGACAGTGTCTATGGGCAGAGTAACACACACAAAATGCTGGAGGAACTCAGCAGGTCAGACAGTGTCTATGGACAGAGTAACACACAAAAAATGCTGGAGGAACTCAGCAGGTCAGACAGTGTCCATGGTCAGAGTAACACACACAAAATGCTGGATGAACTCAGCAGGTCAGACAGTGTCTATGGACAGAGTAACACACAGATTGCTGGAGGAACTCAGCAGGTCAGACAGTGTCTTTGGTCAGAGTAACACACACAAAATGCTGGAGGAACTCAGCAGGTCAGACAGTGTCTATGGACAGAGTAACACACACAAAATGCTGGAGGAACTCAGCAGGTCAGACAGTGTCTATGGACAGAGCAACACACACAAAATGCTGGAGGAACTCAGCAGGTCAGACAGTGTCCATGGTCAGAGTAACACACACAAAATGCTGGACGAACTCAGCAGGTCAGACAGTGTCTATGGACAGAGTAACACACAAATTGCTGGAGGAACTCAGCAGGTCACACAGTGTCTTTGGTCAGAGTAACACACACAAAATGCTGGAGGAACTCAGCAGGTCAGACAGTGTCTATGGTCAGAGTAACACGTACAAAATGCTGGAGGAACTCAGCAGGTCAGACAGTGTCTATGGTCAGAGTAACACACACAAAATGCTGGAGGAGCTCAGCAGGTCAGACAGTGTCTATGGTCAGAGTAACACACACAAAATGCTGGAGGAACTCAGCAGGTCAGACAGTGTCTACGGACAGAGTAACTCACTCAAAATGCTGGAGGAACTCAGCAGCTCAGACAGTGTCTATGGACAGAGTAACACACATACAAAATGCTGGAGGAATTCAGCGGGTCAGACAGTGTCTACGGACTGAGTAACACATACAAAATGCTGGAGGTACTCAGCAGGTCAGACAGTGTCTACGGACAGACTAACACGCACAAAATGCTGGAGGAACTCAGCAGGTCAGACAGTGTCTGTGGTCAGAGTAACACACACAAAATGACGGAGGAACTCAGCAGGTCAGACAGTGTCTATGGACAGAGTAACACACACAAAATGCTGGAATAACTCAGCAGGTCAGACAGTGTCTACGGACAGAGTAACTCACACAAAATGCTGGAGGAACTCAGCAGGTCAGACAGTGTCTATGGTCAGAGCAACACACACAAAATGCTGGAGGAACTCCGCAGGTCAGACAGTGTCTATGGTCAGAGTAACACACACAAAATGCTGGAGGAACTCAGCAGGTCAGACAGTGTCTATGGTCAGAGTAACACACAAAAAATGCTGGAGGAACTCAGCAGGTCAGACAGTGTCTATGGACGGAGTAACACACAAAAGATGCTGGAGGAACTCAGCAGGTCTGAGAGGGTCTATGGACAGAGTAACACACACAAAATGCTGGAGCAACTCAGCAGGTTAGTCAGTGTCTATGGACGGAGTAACACACAAAATTCTGGAGGAACTCAGCAGGTCAGACACTGTCAATGGACGGAGTAACACACACAAAATTCTGGAGGAATTCAGCACTTCAGACAGTGTCTGTGGACAGAGTAACACACACAAAATACTGGAGGATCTCAGCAGGTCAGACAGTGTTTATGGTCACAGTAACACAGACAAAATCCTGGAGGAACTCAACAGGTCAGACAGTGTCTACGGACAGAGTAACACACACAGAATGCTGGAGGAACTCAGCAGGTCAGAGAGTGTCTATGGACAGAGTAACACACACGAAATGCTGGGGGAACTCAGCAGGTCAGACAGTGTCTACGGACAGAGTAACATACACAAAATGCTGGAGGAACTCAGCAGGTCAGACAGTGTCTATGGGCAGAGTAACACACACAAAATGCTGGAGGAACTCAGCAGGTCAGACACTGTCTATGGACGGAGTAACACACACAAAATGCTGGAGGAACTCAGCACGTCAGACAGTGTCTAAGGACAGAGTAACACACACAAAATGCTGGAGGATCTCAGCAGGTCAGACAGTGTCTATGGACAGAGTAACAAACACAAAATGCTGGAGGAACTCAGCAGGTCAGACAGTGTCTATGGTGAGAGTAACACACAAATTGCTGGAGGAACTCAGCAGGTCAGACAGTGTCTATGGTGAGAGTAACACACACAAAATGCTGGAGGAACTCAGCAGGTCAGTCAGTGTCTATGGACAGAGTAACACACACAAAATGCTGGAGGAACTCAGCAGGTCAGACAGTGTCTATGGACAGAGAAACACACACAAAATGCTGGAGGAACTCAGCAGGTCAGACAGTGTCCATGGTCAGAGTAACACACACAAAATGCTGGACGAACTCAGCAGGTCAGACAGTGTCTATGGACAGAGTAACACACAGATTGCTGGAGGAACTCAGCAGGTCAGACAGTGTCTATGGACAGAGCAACACACACAAAATGCTGGAGGAACTCAGCAGGTCAGACAGTGTCCATGGTCAGAGTAACACACACAAAATGCTGGACGAACTCAGCAGGTCAGACAGTGTCTATGGACAGAGTAACACACAAATTGCTGGAGGAACTCAGCAGGTCACACAGTGTCTTTGGTCAGAGTAACACACACAAAATGCTGGAGGAACTCAGCAGGTCAGACAGTGTCTATGGTCAGAGTAACACGTACAAAATGCTGGAGGAACTCAGCAGGTCAGACAGTGTCTATGGTCAGAGTAACACACACAAAATGCTGGAGGAGCTCAGCAGGTCAGACAGTGTCTATGGTCAGAGTAACACACACAAAATGCTGGAGGAACTCAGCAGGTCAGACAGTGTCTACGGACAGAGTAACTCACACAAAATGCTGGAGGAACTCAGCAGGTCAGACAGTGTCTATGGACAGAGTAACACACATACAAAATGCTGGAGGAACTCAGCGGGTCAGACAGTGTCTACGGACTGAGTAACACATACAAAATGCTGGAGGAACTCAGCAGGTCAGACAGTGTCTACGGACAGACTAACACGCACAAAATGCTGGAGGAACTCAGCAGGTCAGACAGTGTCTGTGGTCAGAGTAACACACACAAAATGACGGAGGAACTCAGCAGGTCAGACAGTGTCTATGGACAGAGTAACACACACAAAATGCTGGAATAACTCAGCAGGTCAGACAGTGTCTACGGACAGATTAACTCACACAAAATGCTGGAGGAACTCAGCAGGTCAGACAGTGTCTATGGTCAGAGCAACACACACAAAATGCTGGAGGAACTCCGCAGGTCAGACAGTGTCTATGGTCAGAGTAACACACACAAAATGCTGGAGGAACTCAGCAGGTCAGACAGTGTCTATGGTCAGAGTAACACACAAAAAATGCTGGAGGAACTCAGCAGGTCAGACAGTGTCTATGGACGGAGTAACACACAAAAGATGCTGGAGGAACTCAGCAGGTCTGAGAGGGTCTATGGACAGAGTAACACACACAAAATGCTGGAGCAACTCAGCAGGTTAGTCAGTGTCTATGGACGGAGTAACACACAAAATTCTGGAGGAACTCAGCAGGTCAGACACTGTCAATGGACGGAGTAACACACACAAAATTCTGGAGGAATTCAGCACTTCAGACAGTGTCTGTGGACAGAGTAACACACACAAAATACTGGAGGATCTCAGCAGGTCAGACAGTGTTTATGGTCACAGTAACACAGACAAAATCCTGGAGGAACTCAACAGGTCAGACAGTGTCTACGGACAGAGTAACACACACAGAATGCTGGAGGAACTCAGCAGGTCAGAGAGTGTCTATGGACAGAGTAACACACACGAAATGCTGGGGGAACTCAGCAGGTCAGACAGTGTCTACGGACAGAGTAACATACACAAAATGCTGGAGGAACTCAGCAGGTCAGACAGTGTCTATGGGCAGAGTAACACACACAAAATGCTGGAGGAACTCAGCAGGTCAGACACTGTCTATGGACGGAGTAACACACACAAAATGCTGGAGGAACTCAGCACGTCAGACAGTGTCTAAGGACAGAGTAACACACACAAAATGCTGGAGGATCTCAGCAGGTCAGACAGTGTCTATGGACAGAGTAACAAACACAAAATGCTGGAGGAACTCAGCAGGTCAGACAGTGTCTATGGTGAGAGTAACACACAAATTGCTGGAGGAACTCAGCAGGTCAGACAGTGTCTATGGTGAGAGTAACACACACAAAATGCTGGAGGAACTCAGCAGGTCAGTCAGTGTCTATGGACAGAGTAACACACACAAAATGCTGGAGGAACTCAGCAGGTCAGACAGTGTCTATGGACAGAGAAACACACACAAAATGCTGGAGGAACTCAGCAGGTCAGACAGTGTCCATGGTCAGAGTAACACACACAAAATGCTGGACGAACTCAGCAGGTCAGACAGTGTCTATGGACAGAGTAACACACAGATTGCTGGAGGAACTCAGCAGGTCAGACAGTGTCTTTGGTCAGAGTAACACACACAAAATGCTGGAGGAACTCAGCAGGTCAGACAGTGTCTATGGACAGAGTAACACACACAAAATGCTGGAGGAACTCAGCAGGTCAGACAGTGTCTATGGACAGAGCAACACACACAAAATGCTGGAGGAACTCAGCAGGTCAGACAGTGTCCATGGTCAGAGTAACACACACAAAATGCTGGACGAACTCAGCAGGTCAGACAGTGTCTATGGACAGAGTAACACACAAATTGCTGGAGGAACTCTGCAGGTCACACAGTGTCTTTGGTCAGAGTAACACACACAAAATGCTGTAGGAACTCAGCAGGTCAGACAGTGTCTATGGTCAGAGTAACACGTACAAAATGCTGGAGGAACTCAGCAGGTCAGACAGTGTCTATGGTCAGAGTAACACACACAAAATGCTGGAGGAGCTCAGCAGGTCAGACAGTGTCTATGGTCAGAGTAACACACACAAAATGACGGAGGAACTCAGCAGGTCAGACAGTGTCTATGGACAGAGTAACACACAAAAAATGCTGGAGGAGCTCAGCAGGTCAGACAGTGTCTATGGACGGAGTAACACACATAAAATGCTGGAGGAACTCAGCAGGTCAGAGAGTGTCTATGGACAGAGTAACACACACAAAATGCTGGAGCAACTCAGCAGGTCAGACAGTGTCTATGGACGGAGTAACACACAAAATGCTGGAGGAGCTCAGCAGGTCAGACACTGTCAATGGAAGGAGTAACACACACAAAATTCTGGAGGAATTCAGCACTTCAGACAGTGTCTGTGGACAGAGTAACACACACAAAATGCTGGAGGAACTCAGCAGTTCAGACAGTGTCTGTGGACAGAGTAACACACACAAAATGCTGGAGGAACTCAGCAGTTCAGACAGTGTCTGTGGACAGAGTAACACACAAAATGCTGGAGGAACTCAGCAGGTCCGATAGAGTCTATGGGCAGAGTAACACACACAAAATGCTGGAATATCTCAGCAGGTCAGACAGTGTCTATGGTCAGAGTAACACACACAAAATGCTGGAATAACTCAGCAGGTCAGACAGTGTCTATGGTCAGAGTAACACAGACAAAATGCTGTAGGAACTCAGCAGGTCAGACAGTGTCTATGGACGGAGTAACACACACAAAATGCTGGAGGAACTCAGCAGGTCAGACAGTGTCTGAGGTCAGAGTAACACACATAAAATGATGGAGTAACTCAGCAGGTCAGACAGTGACTATTGTCACAGTAACACACACAAAATGCTGGAGGAACTCAGCAGGTCAGAGAGTGTCTATGGTCAGAGTAACACACAAAATGCTGGAATAACTCAGCAGGTCAGACAGTGTCTACGGACAGAGTAACTCACACAAAATGCTAGAGGAACTCAGCAGGTCAGACAGTGTCTATGGTCAGAGTAACACACACAAAATGCTGAGGAACTCAGCAGGTCAGACAGTGTCGATGGACAGAGTAACACACACAAAATGCTGGAGGAACTCAGCAGGTCAGACAGTGCCTATGGTCAGAGTAACACATACAAAATGCTGGAGGAACTCAGCAGGTCAGACAGTGTCTACAGACAGAGTAACACACACAAAATGCTGGAGGAACACAGCAGGTCAGACAGTGTCTGTGGTCAGAGTAACACACACAAAATGATGGAGGAACTCAGCAGGTCAGACACTGTCTATGGACGGAGTAACACACACAAAATGCTGGAGGAACTCAGCAGGTCAGACAGTATCTATGGTCAGAGTAACACACACTCAAAATGCTGGAGGATCACAGCAGGTCAGACAGTGTCTACGGACAGAGTAACACACACAAAATGCTCGAGGAACTCAGCAGGTCAGACAGTGTCTATGGTCAGAGTAACACACACAAAATGCTGGAGGAACTCAGCAGGTCAGAGAGTGTCTATGGACAGAGTAACACACACAGAATGCTGGAGGAACTCAGCAGGTCAGAGAGTGTCTATGGACAGAGTAACACACACAAAATGCTGGAGGAAATCAGCAGGTCAGACAGTGTCTGTGTTCAGTGAAACACACACAAAATGATGGAGGAACTCAGCAGGTCAGACAGTGTCTATTGTCACAGTAACACAGAAAAAATGCTGGAGGAACTCAACAGGTCAGACAGTGTCTACGGACAGAGTAACACACACAGAATGCTGGAGGAACTCAGCAGGTCAGAGAGTGTCTATGGACAGAGTAACACACACGAAATGCTGGGGGAACTCAGCAGGTCAGACAGTGTCTACGGACAGAGTAACACACACAAAATGCTGGAGGAATTCAGCAGGTCAGACAGTGTCTATGGGCAGAGTAACACACACAAAATGCTGGAGGAACTCAGCAGGTCAGACACTGTCTATGGACGGAGTAACACACACAAAATGCTGGAGGAACTCAGCACGTCAGACAGTGTCTAAGGACAGAGTAACACACACAAAATGCTGGAGGATCTCAGCAGGTCAGACAGTGTCTATGGACAGAGTAACACACACAAAATGCTGGAGGAACTCAGCAGGTCAGACAGTGTCTATGGTGAGAGTAACACACAAATTGCTGGAGGAACTCAGCAGGTCAGACAGTGTCTATGGGCAGAGTAACACACACAAAATGCTGGAGGAACTCAGCAGGTCAGACAGTGTCTATGGACAGAGTAACACACACAAAATTCTGGAGGAACTCAGCAGGTCAGACAGTGTCCATGGTCAGAGTAACACACACAAAATGCTGGACGAACTCAGCAGGTCAGACAGTGTCTATGGACAGAGTAACACACAGATTGCTGGAGGAACTCAGCAGGTCAGACAGTGTCTTTGGTCAGAGTAACACACACAAAATGCTGGAGGAACTCAGCAGGTCAGACAGTGTCTATGGACAGAGTAACACACACAAAATGCTGGAGGAACTCAGCAGGTCAGACAGTGTCTATGGACAGAGCAACACACACAAAATGCTGGAGGAACTCAGCAGGTCAGACAGTGTCCATGGTCAGAGTAACACACACAAAATGCTGGACGAACTCAGCAGGTCAGACAGTGTCTATGGACAGAGTAACACACAAATTGCTGGAGGAACTCAGCAGGTCACACAGTGTCTTTGGTCAGAGTAACACACACAAAATGCTGGAGGAACTCAGCAGGTCAGACAGTGTCTATGGTCAGAGTAACACGTACAAAATGCTGGAGGAACTCAGCAGGTCAGACAGTGTCTATGGTCAGAGTAACACACACAAAATGCTGGAGGAGCTCAGCAGGTCAGACAGTGTCTATGGTCAGAGTAACACACACAAAATGCTGGAGGAACTCAGCAGGTCAGACAGTGTCTACGGACAGAGTAACTCACACAAAATGCTGGAGGAACTCAGCAGGTCAGACAGTGTCTATGGACAGAGTAACACACATACAAAATGCTGGAGGAACTCAGCGGGTCAGACAGTGTCTACGGACTGAGTAACACATACAAAATGCTGGAGGAACTCAGCAGGTCAGACAGTGTCTACGGACAGACTAACACGCACAAAATGCTGGAGGAACTCAGCAGGTCAGACAGTGTCTGTGGTCAGAGTAACACACACAAAATGACGGAGGAACTCAGCAGGTCAGACAGTGTCTATGGACAGAGTAACACACACAAAATGCTGGAATAACTCAGCAGGTCAGACAGTGTCTACGGACAGAGTAACTCACACAAAATGCTGGAGGAACTCAGCAGGTCAGACAGTGTCTATGGTCAGAGCAACACACACAAAATGCTGGAGGAACTCCGCAGGTCAGACAGTGTCTATGGTCAGAGTAACACACACAAAATGCTGGAGGAACTCAGCAGGTCAGACAGTGTCTATGGTCAGAGTAACACACAAAAAATGCTGGAGGAACTCAGCAGGTCAGACAGTGTCTATGGACGGAGTAACACACAAAAGATGCTGGAGGAACTCAGCAGGTCTGAGAGGGTCTATGGACAGAGTAACACACACAAAATGCTGGAGCAACTCAGCAGGTCAGTCAGTGTCTATGGACGGAGTAACACACAAAATTCTGGAGGAACTCAGCAGGTCAGACACTGTCAATGGACGGAGTAACACACACAAAATTCTGGAGGAATTCAGCACTTCAGACAGTGTCTGTGGACAGAGTAACACACACAAAATACTGGAGGATCTCAGCAGGTCAGACAGTGTTTATGGTCACAGTAACACAGACAAAATCCTGGAGGAACTCAACAGGTCAGACAGTGTCTACGGACAGAGTAACACACACAGAATGCTGGAGGAACTCAGCAGGTCAGAGAGTGTCTATGGACAGAGTAACACACACGAAATGCTGGGGGAACTCAGCAGGTCAGACAGTGTCTACGGACAGAGTAACATACACAAAATGCTGGAGGAACTCAGCAGGTCAGACAGTGTCTATGGGCAGAGTAACACACACAAAATGCTGGAGGAACTCAGCAGGTCAGACACTGTCTATGGACGGAGTAACACACACAAAATGCTGGAGGAACTCAGCACGTCAGACAGTGTCTAAGGACAGAGTAACACACACAAAATGCTGGAGGATCTCAGCAGGTCAGACAGTGTCTATGGACAGAGTAACAAACACAAAATGCTGGAGGAACTCAGCAGGTCAGACAGTGTCTATGGTGAGAGTAACACACAAATTGCTGGAGGAACTCAGCAGGTCAGACAGTGTCTATGGTGAGAGTAACACACACAAAATGCTGGAGGAACTCAGCAGGTCAGTCAGTGTCTATGGACAGAGTAACACACACAAAATGCTGGAGGAACTCAGCAGGTCAGACAGTGTCTATGGACAGAGAAACACACACAAAATGCTGGAGGAACTCAGCAGGTCAGACAGTGTCCATGGTCAGAGTAACACACACAAAATGCTGGACGAACTCAGCAGGTCAGACAGTGTCTATGGACAGAGTAACACACAGATTGCTGGAGGAACTCAGCAGGTCAGACAGTGTCTTTGGTCAGAGTAACACACACAAAATGCTGGAGGAACTCAGCAGGTCAGACAGTGTCTATGGACAGAGTAACACACACAAAATGCTGGAGGAACTCAGCAGGTCAGACAGTGTCTATGGACAGAGCAACACACACAAAATGCTGGAGGAACTCAGCAGGTCAGACAGTGTCCATGGTCAGAGTAACACACACAAAATGCTGGACGAACTCAGCAGGTCAGACAGTGTCTATGGACAGAGTAACACACAAATTGCTGGAGGAACTCTGCAGGTCACACAGTGTCTTTGGTCAGAGTAACACACACAAAATGCTGGAGGAACTCAGCAGGTCAGACAGTGTCTATGGTCAGAGTAACACGTACAAAATGCTGGAGGAACTCAGCAGGTCAGACAGTGTCTATGGTCAGAGTAACACACACAAAATGCTGGAGGAGCTCAGCAGGTCAGACAGTGTCTATGGTCAGAGTAACACACACAAAATGCTGGAGGAACTCAGCAGGTCAGACAGTGTCTACGGACAGAGTAACTCACACAAAATGCTGGAGGAACTCAGCAGGTCAGACAGTGTCTATGGACAGAGTAACACACATACAAAATGCTGGAGGAACTCAGCGGGTCAGACAGTGTCTACGGACTGAGTAACACACACAAAATGCTGGAGGAACTCAGCAGGTCAGACAATGTCTATGGTCAGAGTAACACACACAAAATGCTGGAGGAGCTCAGCAGGTCAGACAGTGTCTATGGTCAGAGTAACACACACAAAATGCTGGAGGAACTCAGCAGGTCAGACAGTGTCTACGGACAGAGTAACTCACACAAAATGCTGGAGGAACTCAGCAGGTCAGACAGTGTCTATGGACAGAGTAACACACATACAAAATGCTGGAGGAACTCAGCGGGTCAGACAGTGTCTACGGACTGAGTAACACATACAAAATGCTGGAGGAACTCAGCAGGTCAGACAGTGTCTACGGACAGACTAACACGCACAAAATGCTGGAGGAACTCAGCAGGTCAGACAGTGTCTGTGGTCAGAGTAACACACACAAAATGACGGAGGAACTCAGCAGGTCAGACAGTGTCTATGGACAGAGTAACACACACAAAATGCTGGAATAACTCAGCAGGTCAGACAGTGTCTACGGACAGAGTAACTCACACAAAATGCTGGAGGAACTCAGCAGGTCAGACAGTGTCTATGGTCAGAGCAACACACACAAAATGCTGGAGGAACTCCGCAGGTCAGACAGTGTCTATGGTCAGAGTAACACACACAAAATGCTGGAGGAACTCAGCAGGTCAGACAGTGTCTATGGTCAGAGTAACACACAAAAAATGCTGGAGGAACTCAGCAGGTCAGACAGTGTCTATGGACGGAGTAACACACAAAAGATGCTGGAGGAACTCAGCAGGTCTGAGAGGGTCTATGGACAGAGTAACACACACAAAATGCTGGAGCAACTCAGCAGGTCAGTCAGTGTCTATGGACGGAGTAACACACAAAATTCTGGAGGAACTCAGCAGGTCAGACACTGTCAATGGACGGAGTAACACACACAAAATTCTGGAGGAATTCAGCACTTCAGACAGTGTCTGTGGACAGAGTAACACACACAAAATACTGGAGGATCTCAGCAGGTCAGACAGTGTTTATGGTCACAGTAACACAGACAAAATCCTGGAGGAACTCAACAGGTCAGACAGTGTCTACGGACAGAGTAACACACACAGAATGCTGGAGGAACTCAGCAGGTCAGAGAGTGTCTATGGACAGAGTAACACACACGAAATGCTGGGGGAACTCAGCAGGTCAGACAGTGTCTACGGACAGAGTAACATACACAAAATGCTGGAGGAACTCAGCAGGTCAGACAGTGTCTATGGGCAGAGTAACACACACAAAATGCTGGAGGAACTCAGCAGGTCAGACACTGTCTATGGACGGAGTAACACACACAAAATGCTGGAGGAACTCAGCACGTCAGACAGTGTCTAAGGACAGAGTAACACACACAAAATGCTGGAGGATCTCAGCAGGTCAGACAGTGTCTATGGACAGAGTAACAAACACAAAATGCTGGAGGAACTCAGCAGGTCAGACAGTGTCTATGGTGAGAGTAACACACAAATTGCTGGAGGAACTCAGCAGGTCAGACAGTGTCTATGGTGAGAGTAACACACACAAAATGCTGGAGGAACTCAGCAGGTCAGTCAGTGTCTATGGACAGAGTAACACACACAAAATGCTGGAGGAACTCAGCAGGTCAGACAGTGTCTATGGACCGAGAAACACACACAAAATGCTGGAGGAACTCAGCAGGTCAGACAGTGTCCATGGTCAGAGTAACACACACAAAATGCTGGACGAACTCAGCAGGTCAGACAGTGTCTATGGACAGAGTAACACACAGATTGCTGGAGGAACTCAGCAGGTCAGACAGTGTCTTTGGTCAGAGTAACACACACAAAATGCTGGAGGAACTCAGCAGGTCAGACAGTGTCTATGGACAGAGTAACACACACAAAATGCTGGAGGAACTCAGCAGGTCAGACAGTGTCTATGGACAGAGCAACACACACAAAATGCTGGAGGAACTCAGCAGGTCAGACAGTGTCCATGGTCAGAGTAACACACACAAAATGCTGGACGAACTCAGCAGGTCAGACAGTGTCTATGGACAGAGTAACACACAAATTGCTGGAGGAACTCTGCAGGTCACACAGTGTCTTTGGTCAGAGTAACACACACAAAATGCTGGAGGAACTCAGCAGGTCAGACAGTGTCTATGGTCAGAGTAACACGTACAAAATGCTGGAGGAACTCAGCAGGTCAGACAGTGTCTATGGTCAGAGTAACACACACAAAATGCTGGAGGAGCTCAGCAGGTCAGACAGTGTCTATGGTCAGAGTAACACACACAAAATGCTGGAGGAACTCAGCAGGTCAGACAGTGTCTACGGACAGAGTAACTCACACAAAATGCTGGAGGAACTCAGCAGGTCAGACAGTGTCTATGGACAGAGTAACACACATACAAAATGCTGGAGGAACTCAGCGGGTCAGACAGTGTCTACGGACTGAGTAACACACACAAAATGCTGGAGGAACTCAGCAGGTCAGACAGTGTCTACGGACAGACTAACACGCACAAAATGCTGGAGGAACTCAGCAGGTCAGACAGTGTCTGTGGTCAGAGTAACACACACAAAATGACGGAGGAACTCAGCAGGTCAGACAGTGTCTATGGACAGAGTAACACACACAAAATGCTGGAATAACTCAGCAGGTCAGACAGTGTCTACGGACAGAGTAACTCACACAAAATGCTGGAGGAACTCAGCAGGTCAGACAGTGTCTATGGTCAGAGTAACACACACAAAATGCTGGAGGAACTCCGCAGGTCAGACAGTGTCTATGGTCAGAGTAACACACACAAAATGCTGGAGGAACTCAGCAGGTCAGACAGTGTCTATGGTCAGAGTAACACACAAAAAATGCTGGAGGAACTCAGCAGGTCAGACAGTGTCTATGGATGGAGTAACACACAAAAGATGCTGGAGGAACTCAGCAGGTCTGAGAGGGTCTATGGACAGAGTAACACACACAAAATGCTGGAGCAACTCAGCAGGTTAGTCAGTGTCTATGGACGGAGTAACACACAATATTCTGGAGGAACTCAGCAGGTCAGACACTGTCAATGGACGGAGTAACACACACAAAATTCTGGAGGAATTCAGCACTTCAGACAGTGTCTGTGGACAGAGTAACACACACAAAATACTGGAGGATCTCAGCAGGTCAGACAGTGTCTATGGTGAGAGTAACACACAAATTGCTGGAGGAACTCAGCAGGTCAGACAGTGTCTATGGGCAGAGTAACACACACAAAATGCTGGAGGAACTCAGCAGGTCAGACAGTGTCTATGGACAGAGTAACACACACAAAATGCTGGAGGAACTCAGCAGGTCAGACAGTGTCCATGGTCAGAGTAACACACACAAAATGCTGGACGAACTCAGCAGGTCAGACAGTGTCTATGGACAGATTAACACACAGATTGCTGGAGGAACTCAGCAGGTCAGACAGTGTCTTTGGTCAGAGTAACACACACAAAATGCTGGAGGAACTCAGCAGGTCAGACAGTGTCTATGGACAGAGTAACACACACAAAATGCTGGAGGAACTCAGCAGGTCAGACAGTGTCTATGGACAGAGCAACACACAAAATGCTGGAGGAACTCAGCAGGTCAGACAGTGTCCATGGTCAGAGTAACACACACAAAATGCTGGACGAACTCAGCAGGTCAGACAGTGTCTATGGACAGAGTAACACACAAATTGCTGGAGGAACTCAGCAGGTCACACAGTGTCTTTGGTCAGAGTAACACACACGAAATGCTGGGGGAACTCAGCAGGTCAGACAGTGTCTACGGACAGAGTAACATACACAAAATGCTGGAGGAACTCAGCAGGTCAGACAGTGTCTATGGGCAGAGTAACACACACAAAATGCTGGAGGAACTCAGCAGGTCAGACACTGTCTATGGACGGAGTAACACACACAAAATGCTGGAGGAACTCAGCACGTCAGACAGTGTCTAAGGACAGAGTAACACACACAAAATGCTGGAGGATCTCAGCAGGTCAGACAGTGTCTATGGACAGAGTAACAAACACAAAATGCTGGAGGAACTCAGCAGGTCAGACAGTGTCTATGGTGAGAGTAACACACAAATTGCTGGAGGAACTCAGCAGGTCAGACAGTGTCTATGGTGAGAGTAACACACACAAAATGCTGGAGGAACTCAGCAGGTCAGTCAGTGTCTATGGACAGAGTAACACACACAAAATGCTGGAGGAACTCAGCAGGTCAGACAGTGTCTATGGACAGAGAAACACACACAAAATGCTGGAGGAACTCAGCAGGTCAGACAGTGTCCATGGTCAGAGTAACACACACAAAATGCTGGACGAACTCAGCAGGTCAGACAGTGTCTATGGACAGAGTAACACACAGATTGCTGGAGGAACTCAGCAGGTCAGACAGTGTCTTTGGTCAGAGTAACACACACAAAATGCTGGAGGAACTCAGCAGGTCAGACAGTGTCTATGGACAGAGTAACACACACAAAATGCTGGAGGAACTCAGCAGGTCAGACAGTGTCTATGGACAGAGCAACACACACAAAATGCTGGAGGAACTCAGCAGGTCAGACAGTGTCCATGGTCAGAGTAACACACACAAAATGCTGGACGAACTCAGCAGGTCAGACAGTGTCTATGGACAGAGTAACACACAAATTGCTGGAGGAACTCTGCAGGTCACACAGTGTCTTTGGTCAGAGTAACACACACAAAATGCTGGAGGAACTCAGCAGGTCAGACAGTGTCTATGGTCAGAGTAACACGTACAAAATGCTGGAGGAACTCAGCAGGTCAGACAGTGTCTATGGTCAGAGTAACACACACAAAATGCTGGAGGAGCTCAGCAGGTCAGACAGTGTCTATGGTCAGAGTAACACACACAAAATGCTGGAGGAACTCAGCAGGTCAGACAGTGTCTACGGACAGAGTAACTCACACAAAATGCTGGAGGAACTCAGCAGGTCAGACAGTGTCTATGGACAGAGTAACACACATACAAAATGCTGGAGGAACTCAGCGGGTCAGACAGTGTCTACGGACTGAGTAACACACACAAAATGCTGGAGGAACTCAGCAGGTCAGACAGTGTCTACGGACAGACTAACACGCACAAAATGCTGGAGGAACTCAGCAGGTCAGACAGTGTCTGTGGTCAGAGTAACACACACAAAATGACGGAGGAACTCAGCAGGTCAGACAGTGTCTATGGACAGAGTAACACACACAAAATGCTGGAATAACTCAGCAGGTCAGACAGTGTCTACGGACAGAGTAACTCACACAAAATGCTGGAGGAACTCAGCAGGTCAGACAGTGTCTATGGTCAGAGTAACACACACAAAATGCTGGAGGAACTCCGCAGGTCAGACAGTGTCTATGGTCAGAGTAACACACACAAAATGCTGGAGGAACTCAGCAGGTCAGACAGTGTCTATGGTCAGAGTAACACACAAAAAATGCTGGAGGAACTCAGCAGGTCAGACAGTGTCTATGGACGGAGTAACACACAAAAGATGCTGGAGGAACTCAGCAGGTCTGAGAGGGTCTATGGACAGAGTAACACACACAAAATGCTGGAGCAACTCAGCAGGTTAGTCAGTGTCTATGGACGGAGTAACAAACAATATTCTGGAGAAACTCAGCAGGTCAGACACTGTCAATGGACGGAGTAACACACACAAAATTCTGGAGGAATTCAGCACTTCAGACAGTGTCTGTGGACAGAGTAACACACACAAAATACTGGAGGATCTCAGCAGGTCAGACAGTGTCTATGGTGAGAGTAACACACAAATTGCTGGAGGAACTCAGCAGGTCAGACAGTGTCTATGGGCAGAGTAACACACACAAAATGCTGGAGGAACTCAGCAGGTCAGACAGTGTCTATGGACAGAGTAACACACACAAAATGCTGGAGGAACTCAGCAGGTCAGACAGTGTCCATGGTCAGAGTAACACACACAAAATGCTGGACGATCTCAGCAGGTCAGACAGTGTCTATGGACAGAGTAACACACAGATTGCTGGAGGAACTCAGCAGGTCAGACAGTGTCTTTGGTCAGAGTAACACACACAAAATGCTCGAGGAACTCAGCAGGTCAGACAGTGTCTATGGACAGAGTAACACACACAAAATGCTGGAGGAACTCAGCAGGTCAGACAGTGTCTATGGACAGAGCAACACACACAAAATGCTGGAGGAACTCAGCAGGTCAGACAGTGTCCATGGTCAGAGTAACACACACAAAATGCTGGACGAACTCAGCAGGTCAGACAGTGTCTATGGACAGAGTAACACACAAATTGCTGGAGGAACTCAGCAGGTCACACAGTGTCTTTGGTCAGA
Source organism: Hypanus sabinus (assembly GCF_030144855.1). Lineage (NCBI taxonomy): Eukaryota > Metazoa > Chordata > Chondrichthyes > Myliobatiformes > Dasyatidae > Hypanus > Hypanus sabinus. The sequence continues at coordinate 140,885 of NW_026781410.1, read as the reverse complement.
GTAACACACACAAAATGCTGGAGGAACTCAGCAGGTCAGACAGTGTCTATGGTCAGAGTAACACGTACAAAATGCTGGAGGAACTCAGCAGGTCAGACAGTGTCTATGGTCAGAGTAACACACACAAAATGCTGGAGGAGCTCAGCAGGTCAGACAGTGTCTATGGTCAGAGTAACACACACAAAATGCTGGAGGAACTCAGCAGGTCAGACAGTGTCTACGGACAGAGTAACTCACACAAAATGCTGGAGGAACTCAGCAGGTCAGACAGTGTCTATGGACAGAGTAACACACATACAAAATGCTGGAGGAACTCAGCGGGTCAGACAGTGTCTACGGACTGAGTAACACATACAAAATGCTGGAGGAACTCAGCAGGTCAGACAGTGTCTACGGACAGACTAACACGCACAAAATGCTGGAGGAACTCAGCAGGTCAGACAGTGTCTGTGGTCAGAGTAACACACACAAAATGACGGAGGAACTCAGCAGGTCAGACAGTGTCTATGGACAGAGTAACACACACAAAATGCTGGAATAACTCAGCAGGTCAGACAGTGTCTACGGACAGAGTAACTCACACAAAATGCTGGAGGAACTCAGCAGGTCAGACAGTGTCTATGGTCAGAGTAACACACATACAAAATGCTGGAGGAACTCAGCGGGTCAGACAGTGTCTACGGACTGAGTAACACACACAAAATGCTGGAGGAACTCAGCAGGTCAGACAGTGTCTACGGACAGACTAACACGCACAAAATGCTGGAGGAACTCAGCAGGTCAGACAGTGTCTGTGGTCAGAGTAACACACACAAAATGACGGAGGAACTCAGCAGGTCAGACAGTGTCTATGGACAGAGTAACACACACAAAATGCTGGAATAACTCAGCAGGTCAGACAGTGTCTACGGACAGAGTAACTCACACAAAATGCTGGAGGAACTCAGCAGGTCAGACAGTGTCTATGGTCAGAGTAACACACACAAAATGCTGGAGGAACTCCGCAGGTCAGACAGTGTCTATGGTCAGAGTAACACACACAAAATGCTGGAGGAACTCAGCAGGTCAGACAGTGTCTATGGTCAGAGTAACACACAAAAAATGCTGGAGGAACTCAGCAGGTCAGACAGTGTCTATGGACGGAGTAACACACAAAAGATGCTGGAGGAACTCAGCAGGTCTGAGAGGGTCTATGGACAGAGTAACACACACAAAATGCTGGAGCAACTCAGCAGGTTAGTCAGTGTCTATGGACGGAGTAACACACAATATTCTGGAGGAACTCAGCAGGTCAGACACTGTCAATGGACGGAGTAACACACACAAAATTCTGGAGGAATTCAGCACTTCAGACAGTGTCTGTGGACAGAGTAACACACACAAAATACTGGAGGATCTCAGCAGGTCAGACAGTGTCTATGGTGAGAGTAACACACAAATTGCTGGAGGAACTCAGCAGGTCAGACAGTGTCTATGGGCAGAGTAACACACACAAAATGCTGGAGGAACTCAGCAGGTCAGACAGTGTCTATGGACAGAGTAACACACACAAAATGCTGGAGGAACTCAGCAGGTCAGACAGTGTCCATGGTCAGAGTAACACACACAAAATGCTGGACGAACTCAGCAGGTCAGACAGTGTCTATGGACAGAGTAACACACAGATTGCTGGAGGAACTCAGCAGGTCAGACAGTGTCTTTGGTCAGAGTAACACACACAAAATGCTCGAGGAACTCAGCAGGTCAGACAGTGTCTATGGACAGAGTAACACACACAAAATGCTGGAGGAACTCAGCAGGTCAGACAGTGTCTATGGACAGAGCAACACACACAAAATGCTGGAGGAACTCAGCAGGTCAGACAGTGTCCATGGTCAGAGTAACACACACAAAATGCTGGACGAACTCAGCAGGTCAGACAGTGTCTATGGACAGAGTAACACACAAATTGCTGGAGGAACTCAGCAGGTCACACAGTGTCTTTGGTCAGAGTAACACACACAAAATGCTGGAGGAACTCAGCAGGTCAGACAGTGTCTATGGTCAGAGTAACACGTACAAAATGCTGGAGGAACTCAGCAGGTCAGACAGTGTCTATGGTCAGAGTAACACACACAAAATGCTGGAGGAGCTCAGCAGGTCAGACAGTGTCTATGGTCAGAGTAACACACACAAAATGCTGGAGGAACTCAGCAGGTCAGACAGTGTCTACGGACAGAGTAACTCACACAAAATGCTGGAGGAACTCAGCAGGTCAGACAGTGTCTATGGACAGAGTAACACACATACAAAATGCTGGAGGAACTCAGCGGGTCAGACAGTGTCTACGGACTGAGTAACACATACAAAATGCTGGAGGAACTCAGCAGGTCAGACAGTGTCTACGGACAGACTAACACGCACAAAATGCTGGAGGAACTCAGCAGGTCAGACAGTGTCTGTGGTCAGAGTAACACACACAAAATGACGGAGGAACTCAGCAGGTCAGACAGTGTCTATGGACAGAGTAACACACACAAAATGCTGGAATAACTCAGCAGGTCAGACAGTGTCTACGGACAGAGTAACTCACACAAAATGCTGGAGGAACTCAGCAGGTCAGACAGTGTCTATGGTCAGAGCAACACACACAAAATGCTGGAGGAACTCCGCAGGTCAGACAGTGTCTATGGTCAGAGTAACACACACAAAATGCTGGAGGAACTCAGCAGGTCAGACAGTGTCTATGGTCAGAGTAACACACAAAAAATGCTGGAGGAACTCAGCAGGTCAGACAGTGTCTATGGACGGAGTAACACACAAAAGATGCTGGAGGAACTCAGCAGGTCTGAGAGGGTCTATGGACAGAGTAACACACACAAAATGCTGGAGCAACTCAGCAGGTCAGTCAGTGTCTATGGACGGAGTAACACACAAAATTCTGGAGGAACTCAGCAGGTCAGACACTGTCAATGGACGGAGTAACACACACAAAATTCTGGAGGAATTCAGCACTTCAGACAGTGTCTGTGGACAGAGTAACACACACAAAATACTGGAGGATCTCAGCAGGTCAGACAGTGTTTATGGTCACAGTAACACAGACAAAATCCTGGAGGAACTCAACAGGTCAGACAGTGTCTACGGACAGAGTAACACACACAGAATGCTGGAGGAACTCAGCAGGTCAGAGAGTGTCTATGGACAGAGTAACACACACGAAATGCTGGGGGAACTCAGCAGGTCAGACAGTGTCTACGGACAGAGTAACATACACAAAATGCTGGAGGAACTCAGCAGGTCAGACCGTGTCTATGGGCAGAGTAACACACACAAAATGCTGGAGGAACTCAGCAGGTCAGACACTGTCTATGGACGGAGTAACACACACAAAATGCTGGAGGAACTCAGCACGTCAGACAGTGTCTAAGGACAGAGTAACACACACAAAATGCTGGAGGATCTCAGCAGGTCAGACAGTGTCTATGGACAGAGTAACAAACACAAAATGCTGGAGGAACTCAGCAGGTCAGACAGTGTCTATGGTGAGAGTAACACACAAATTGCTGGAGGAACTCAGCAGGTCAGACAGTGTCTATGGTGAGAGTAACACACACAAAATGCTGGAGGAACTCAGCAGGTCAGTCAGTGTCTATGGACAGAGTAACACACACAAAATGCTGGAGGAACTCAGCAGGTCAGACAGTGTCTATGGACAGAGAAACACACACAAAATGCTGGAGGAACTCAGCAGGTCAGACAGTGTCCATGGTCAGAGTAACACACACAAAATGCTGGACGAACTCAGCAGGTCAGACAGTGTCTATGGACAGAGTAACACACAGATTGCTGGAGGAACTCAGCAGGTCAGACAGTGTCTTTGGTCAGAGTAACACACACAAAATGCTGGAGGAACTCAGCAGGTCAGACAGTGTCTATGGACAGAGTAACACACAAATTGCTGGAGGAACTCTGCAGGTCACACAGTGTCTTTGGTCAGAGTAACACACACAAAATGCTGGAGGAACTCAGCAGGTCAGACAGTGTCTATGGTCAGAGTAACACGTACAAAATGCTGGAGGAACTCAGCAGGTCAGACAGTGTCTATGGTCAGAGTAACACACACAAAATGCTGGAGGAGCTCAGCAGGTCAGACAGTGTCTATGGTCAGAGTAACACACACAAAATGCTGGAGGAACTCAGCAGGTCAGACAGTGTCTACGGACAGAGTAACTCACACAAAATGCTGGAGGAACTCAGCAGGTCAGACAGTGTCTATGGACAGAGTAACACACATACAAAATGCTGGAGGAACTCAGCGGGTCAGACAGTGTCTACGGACTGAGTAACACACACAAAATGCTGGAGGAACTCAGCAGGTCAGACAGTGTCTACGGACAGACTAACACGCACAAAATGCTGGAGGAACTCAGCAGGTCAGACAGTGTCTGTGGTCAGAGTAACACACACAAAATGACGGAGGAACTCAGCAGGTCAGACAGTGTCTATGGACAGAGTAACACACACAAAATGCTGGAATAACTCAGCAGGTCAGACAGTGTCTACGGACAGAGTAACTCACACAAAATGCTGGAGGAACTCAGCAGGTCAGACAGTGTCTATGGTCAGAGTAACACACACAAAATGCTGGAGGAACTCCGCAGGTCAGACAGTGTCTATGGTCAGAGTAACACACACAAAATGCTGGAGGAACTCAGCAGGTCAGACAGTGTCTATGGTCAGAGTAACACACAAAAAATGCTGGAGGAACTCAGCAGGTCAGACAGTGTCTATGGACGGAGTAACACACAAAAGATGCTGGAGGAACTCAGCAGGTCTGAGAGGGTCTATGGACAGAGTAACACACACAAAATGCTGGAGCAACTCAGCAGGTCAGTCAGTGTCTATGGACGGAGTAACACACAATATTCTGGAGGAACTCAGCAGGTCAGACACTGTCAATGGACGGAGTAACACACACAAAATTCTGGAGGAATTCAGCACTTCAGACAGTGTCTGTGGACAGAGTAACACACACAAAATACTGGAGGATCTCAGCAGGTCAGACAGTGTTTATGGTCACAGTAACACAGACAAAATCCTGGAGGAACTCAACAGGTCAGACAGTGTCTACGGACCGAGTAACACACACAGAATGCTGGAGGAACTCAGCAGGTCAGAGAGTGTCTATGGACAGAGTAACACACACGAAATGCTGGGGGAACTCAGCAGGTCAGACAGTGTCTACGGACAGAGTAACATACACAAAATGCTGGAGGAACTCAGCAGGTCAGACAGTGTCTATGGGCAGAGTAACACAGACAAAATGCTGGAGGAACTCAGCAGGTCAGACACTGTCTATGGACGGAGTAACACACACAAAATGCTGGAGGAACTCAGCACGTCAGACAGTGTCTAAGGACAGAGTAACACACACAAAATGCTGGAGGATCTCAGCAGGTCAGACAGTGTCTATGGACAGAGTAACAAACACAAAATGCTGGAGGAACTCAGCAGGTCAGACAGTGTCTATGGTGAGAGTAACACACACAAAATGCTGGAGGAACTCAGCAGGTCAGTCAGTGTCTATGGACAGAGTAACACACACAAAATGCTGGAGGAACTCAGCAGGTCAGACAGTGTCTATGGACAGAGTAACACACACAAAATGCTGGAGGAACTCAGCAGGTCAGACAGTGTCCATGGTCAGAGTAACACACACAAAATGCTGGACGAACTCAGCAGGTCAGACAGTGTCTATGGACAGAGTAACACACAAATTGCTGGAGGAACTCAGCAGGTCAGACATTGTCTTTGGTCAGAGTAACACACACAAAATGCTGGAGGAACTCAGCAGGTCAGACAGTGTCTATGGACAGAGTAACACACACAAAATGCTGGAGGAACTCAGCAGGTCAGACAGTCTCTATGGACAGAGTAACACACACAAAATGCTGGAGGAACTCAGCAGGTCAGAGAGTGTCTATGGACAGAGTAACACACAGAAAATGCTGGAGGAACTCCGCAGGTCAGACAGTGTCTATGGTCAGAGTAACACACACAAAATGCTGGAGGAACTCAGCAGGTCAGACAGTGTCTATGGTCAGAGTAACACACAAAAAATGCTGGAGGAACTCAGCAGGTCAGACAGTGTCTATGGACGGAGTAACACACAAAAAATGCTGGAGGAACTCAGCAGGTCAGAGAGTGTCTATGGACAGAGTAACACACACAAAATGCTGGAGCAATTCAGCAGGTCAGTCAGTGTCTATGGTCGGAGAAACACACAAAATGCTGGAGGAACTCAGCAGGTCAGACACTGTCAATGGACGGAGTAACACACACAAAATTCTGGAGGAATTCAGCACTTCAGACAGTGTCTGTGGACAGAGTAACACACACAAAATACTGGAGGATCTCAGCAGGTCAGACAGTGTTTATGGTCACAGTAACACAGACAAAATGCTGGAGGAACTCAACAGGTCAGACAGTGTCTACGGACAGAGTAACACACACAGAATGCTGGAGGAACTCAGCAGGTCAGAGAGTGTCTATGGACAGAGTAACACACACGAAATGCTGGGGGAACTCAGCAGGTCAGACAGTGTCTACGGACAGAGTAACATACACAAAATGCTGGAGGAACTCAGCAGGTCAGACAGTGTCTATGGGCAAGGTAACACACACAAAATGCTGGAGGAGCTCAGCAGGTCAGACAGTGTCTATGGTCAGAGTAACACACACAAAATGCTGGAGGAACTCAGCAGGTCAGACAGTGTCTACGGACAGAGTAACTCACACAAAATGCTGGAGGAACTCAGCAGGTCAGACAGTGTCTATGGACAGAGTAACACACATACAAAATGCTGGAGGAACTCAGCGGGTCAGACAGTGTCTACGGACTGAGTAACACACACAAAATGCTGGAGGAACTCAGCAGGTCAGACAGTGTCTACGGACAGACTAACACTCACAAAATGCTGGAGGAACTCAGCAGGTCAGACAGTGTCTGTGGTCAGAGTAACACACACAAAATGACGGAGGAACTCAGCAGGTCAGACAGTGTCTATGGACAGACTAACACACACAAAATGCTGGAATAACTCAGCAGGTCAGACAGTGTCTACGGACAGAGTAACTCACACAAAATGCTGGAGGAACTCAGCAGGTCAGACAGTGTCTATGGTCAGAGTAACACACACAAAATGCTGGAGGAACTCCGCAGGTCAGACAGTGTCTATGGTCAGAGTAACACACACAAAATGCTGGAGGAACTCAGCAGGTCAGACAGTGTCTATGGTCAGAGTAACACACAAAAAATGCTGGAGGAACTCAGCAGGTCAGACAGTGTCTATGGACGGAGTAACACACAAAAGATGCTGGAGGAACTCAGCAGGTCTGAGAGGGTCTATGGACAGAGTAACACACACAAAATGCTGGAGCAACTCAGCAGGTCAGACAGTGTCTATGGACGGAGTAACACACAAAATTCTGGAGGAACTCAGCAGGTCAGACACTGTCAATGGACGGAGTAACACACACAAAATTCTGGAGGAATTCAGCACTTCAGACAGTGTCTGTGGACAGAGTAACACACACAAAATACTGGAGGATCTCAGCAGGTCAGACAGTGTTTATGGTTACATTAACACAGACAAAATCCTGGAGGAACTCAACAGGTCAGACAGTGTCTACGGACAGAGTAACACACACAGAATGCTGGAGGAACTCAGCAGGTCAGAGAGTGTCTATGGACAGAGTAACACACACGAAATGCTGGGGGAACTCAGCAGGTCAGACAGTGTCTACGGACAGAGTAACATACACAAAATGCTGGAGGAACTCAGCAGGTCAGACAGTGTCTATGGGCAGAGTAACACACACAAAATGCTGGAGGAACTCAGCAGGTCAGACACTGTCTATGGACGGAGTAACACACACAAAATGCTGGAGGAACTCAGCACGTCAGACAGTGTCTAAGGACAGAGTAACACACACAAAATGCTGGAGGATCTCAGCAGGTCAGACAGTGTCTATGGACAGAGTAACACACACAAAATGCTGGAGGAACTCAGCAGGTCAGACAGTGTCTATGGTGAGAGTAACACACAAATTGCTGGAGGAACTCAGCAGGTCAGACAGTGTCTATGGTGAGAGTAACACACACAAAATGCTGGAGGAACTCAGCAGGTCAGTCAGTGTCTATGGACAGAGTAACACACACAAAATGCTGGAGGAACTCAGCAGGTCAGACAGTGTCTATGGACAGAGTAACACACACAAAATGCTGGAGGAACTCAGCAGGTCAGACAGTGTCCATGGTCAGAGTAACACACACAAAATGCTGGACGAACTCAGCAGGTCAGACAGTGTCTATGGACAGAGTAACACACAAATTGCTGGAGGAACTCAGCAGGTCAGACATTGTCTTTGGTCAGAGTAACACACACAAAATGCTGGAGGAACTCAGCAGGTCAGACAGTGTCTATGGACAGAGTAACACACACAAAATGCTGGAGGAACTCAGCAGGTCAGACAGTCTCTATGGACAGAGTAACACACACAAAATGCTGGAGGAACTCAGCAGGTCAGAGAGTGTCTATGGACAGAGTAACACACACAAAATGCTGGAGGAACTCCGCAGATCAGACAGTGTCTATGGTCAGAGTAACACACACAAAATGCTGGAGGAACTCAGCAGGTCAGACAGTGTCTATGGTCAGAGTAACACACAAAAAATGCTGGAGGAACTCAGCAGGTCAGACAGTGTCTATGGACGGAGTAACACACAAAAAATGCTGGAGGAACTCAGCAGGTCAGAGAGTGTCTATGGACAGAGTAACACACACAAAATGCTGGAGCAACTCAGCAGGTCAGTCAGTGTCTATGGTCGGAGTAGCACACAAAATGCTGGAGGAACTCAGCAGGTCAGACACTGTCAATGGACGGAGTAACACACACAAAATTCTGGAGGAATTCAGCACTTCAGACAGTGTCTGTGGACAGAGTAACACACACAAAATACTGGAGGATCTCAGCAGGTCAGACAGTGTTTATGGTCACAGTAACACAGACAAAATGCTGGAGGAACTCAACAGGTCAGACAGTGTCTACGGACAGAGTAACACACACAGAATGCTGGAGGAACTCAGCAGGTCAGAGAGTGTCTATGGACAGAGTAACACACACGAAATGCTGGGGGATCTCAGCAGGTCAGACAGTGTCTACGGACAGAGTAACATACACAAAATGCTGGAGGAACTCAGCAGGTCAGACAGTGTCTATGGGCAGAGTAACACACACAAAATGCTGGAGGAACTCAGCAGGTCAGACACTGTCTATGGACGGAGTAACACACACAAAATGCTGGAGGAACTCAGCACGTCAGACAGTGTCTAAGGACAGAGTAACACACACAAAATGCTGGAGGATCTCAGCAGGTCAGACAGTGTCTATGGACAGAGTAACACACACAAAATGCTGGAGGAACTCAGCAGGTCAGACAGTGTCTATGGTGAGAGTAACACACAAATTGCTGGAGGAACTCAGCAGGTCAGACAGTGTCTATGGTGAGAGTAACACACACAAAATGCTGGAGGAACTCAGCAGGTCAGACAGTGTCTATGGACAGAGTAACACACAAAATGCTGGAGGAACTCAGCAGGTCAGACAGTGTCTATGGACAGAGTAACACACACAAAATGCTGGAGGAACTCAGCAGGTCAGACAGTGTCCATGGTCAGAGTAACACACACAAAATGCTGGACGAACTCAGCAGGTCAGACAGTGTCTATGGACAGAGTAACACACAAATTGCTGGAGGAACTCAGCAGGTCAGACATTGTCTTTGGTCAGAGTAACACACACAAAATGCTGGAGGAACTCAGCAGGTCAGACAGTGTCTATGGACAGAGTAACACACACAAAATGCTGGAGGAACTCAGCAGGTCAGACAGTGTCTATGGACAGAGTAACACACACAAAATGCTGGAGGAACTTAGCAGGTCAGACAGTGTCCATGGTCAGAGTAACACACACAAAATGCTGGACGAACTCAGCAGGTCAGACAGTGTCTATGGACAGAGTAACACACAAATTGCTGGAGGAACTCAGCAGGTCAGGCAGTGTCTTTGGTCAGAGTAACACACACAAAATGCTGGAGGAACTCAGCAGGTCAGACAGTGTCTATGGTCAGAGTAACACGTACAAAATGCTGGAGGAACTCAGCAGGTCAGACAGTGTCTATGGTCACAGTAACACACACAAAATGCTGGTGAAACTCAGCAGGTCAGACAGTGTCTACGGACAGAGTAACACACACAAAATGCTGGAGGAACTCAGCAGGTCAGACAGTGTCTATGGACGGAGTAACACACACAAAATGCTGGAGGAACTCTGCAGGTCAGACAGTGTCTGTGGACGGAGTAACACACACAAAATGCCGGAGGAACTCAGCAGGTCAGACAGTGTCTATGGTCAGAGTAACACACACAAAATGCTGGAGTAGCTCAGCAGGTCAGACAGTGTCTATGGTCAGAGTAACACACACAAAATGCTGGAGGAACTCAGCAGGTCAGACAGTGTCTATGGACGGAGTAACAGACACAAAATGCTGGAGGAACTCAGCAGGTCAGACAGTGTCTAAGGACAGAGTAACACACACAAAATGCTGCAGGATCTCAGCAGGTCAGACAGTGTCTATGGACAGAGTAACACACACAAAATGCTGGAGGAACTCAGCAGGTCAGACAGTGTCTATGGTCAGAGTAACACACAAAAAATGCTGGAGGAACTCAGCAGGTCAGACAGTGTCTATGGTCAGAGTAACACACACTAAATGCTGGAGGAACTCCGCAGGTCAGACAGTGTCTATGGTCAGAGTAACACACACAAAATGCTGGAGGAACTCAGCAGGTCAGACAGTGTCTATGGACGGAGTAACAGACACAAAATGCTGGAGGAACTCAGCAGGTCAGACAGTGTCTACGGACAGACTAACACGCACAAAATGCTGGAGGAGCTCAGCAGGTCAGACAGTGTCTGTGGTCAGAGTAACACACACAAAATGATGGAGGAACTCAGCAGGTCAGACAGTGTCTATGGACAGAGTAACACACACAAAATGCTGGAATAACTCAGCAGGTCAGACAGTGTCTACGGACAGAGTAACTCACACAAAATGCTGGAGGAACTCAGCAGGTCAGACAGTGTCTATGGTCAGAGTAACACACACAAAATGCTGGAGGAACTCCGCAGGTCAGACAGTGTCTATGGTCAGAGTAACACACACAAAATGCTGGAGGAACTCAGCAGGTCAGACAGTGTCTATGGTCAGAGTAACACACACAAAATGCTGGAGGAACTCAGCAGGTCAGACAGTGTCTATGGACGGAGTAACAGACACAAAATGCTGGAGGAACTCAGCAGGTCAGACAATGTCTAAGGACAGAGTAACACACACAAAATGCTGCAGGATCTCAGCAGGTCAGACAGTGTCTATGGACAGAGTAACACACACAAAATGCTGGAGGAACTCAGCAGGTCAGACAGTGTCTATGGTCAGAGTAACACACAAAAAATGCTGGAGGAACTCAGCAGGTCAGACAGTGTCTATGGACGGAGTAACACACATAAAATGCTGGAGGAACTCAGCAGGTCAGAGAGTGTCTATGGACAGAGTAACACATACAAAATGCTGGAGGAACTCAGCAGGTCAGACAGTGTCTACGGACTGAGTAACACACATAAAATGCTGGAGGAACTCAGCAGTTCAGACAGTGTCTATGGACAGAGTAACACACACAAAATGCTGGAGGAACTCAGCAGGTCAGACAGTGTCTACGGACAGACTAACACGCACAAAATGCTGGAGGAACTCAGCAGGTCAGACAGTGTCTGTGGTCAGAGTAACACACACAGAATGATGGAGGAACTCAGCAGGTCAGACAGTGTCTATGGACAGAGTAACACACACAAAATGCTGGAATAACTCAGCAGGTCAGACAGTGTCTACGGACAGAGTAATTCACACAAAATGCTGGAGGAACTCAGCAGGTCAGACAGTGTCTATGGTCAGAGTAACACACACAAAATGCTGGAGGAACTCCGCAGGTCAGACAGTGTCTATGGTCAGAGTAACACACACAAAATGCTGGAGGAACTCAGCAGGTCAGACAGTGTCTATGGACGGAGTAACAGACACAAAATGCTGGAGGAAATCAGCAGGTCAGACAGTGTCTAAGGACAGAGTAACACACACAAAATGCTGCAGGATCTCAGAAGGTCAGACAGTGTCTATGGACAGAGTAACACACACAAAATGCTGGAGGAACTCAGCAGGTCAGACAGTGTCTATGGTCAGAGTAACACACAAAAAATGCTGGAGGAACTCAGCAGGTCAGACAGTGTCAATGGTCAGAGTAACACACACAAAATGCTGGAGGAACTCCGCAGGTCAGACAGTGTCTATGGTCAGAGTAACACACACAAAATGCTGGAGGAACTCAGCAGGTCAGACAGTGTCTATGGACGGAGTAACAGACACAAAATCCTGGAGGAACTCAGCAGGTCAGACAGTGTCTACGGACAGACTAACACGCACAAAATGCTGGAGGAGCTCAGCAGGTCAGACAGTGTCTGTGGTCAGAGTAACACACACAAAATGATGGAGGAACTCAGCAGGTCAGACAGTGTCTATGGACAGAGTAACACACACAAAATGCTGGAATAACTCAGCAGGTCAGACAGTGTCTACGGACAGAGTAACTCACACAAAATGCTGGAGGAACTCAGCAGGTCAGACAGTGTCTATGGTCAGAGTAACACACACAAAATGCTGGAGGAACTCCGCAGGTCAGACAATGTCTATTGTCAGAGTAACACACACAAAATGCTGTAGGAACTCAGCAGGTCAGACAGTGTCTATGGACGGAGTAACAGACACAAAATGCTGGAGGAACTCAGCAGGTCAGACAGTGTCTAAGGACAGAGTAACACACACAAAATGCTGCAGGATCTCAGCAGGTCAGACAGTGTCTATGGACAGAGTAACACACACAAAATGCTGGTGGAACTCAGCAGGTCAGACAGTGTCTATGGTCAGAGTAACACACAAAAAATGCTGGAGGAACTCAGCAGGTCAGACAGTGTCTATGGACGGAGTAACACACATAAAATGCTGGAGGAACTCAGCAGGTCAGAGAGTGTCTATGGACAGAGTAACACATACAAAATGCTGGAGGAACTCAGCAGGTCAGACAGTGTCTACGGACTGAGTAACACACATAAAATGCTGGATGAACTCAGCAGTTCAGACAGTGTCTATGGACAGAGTAACACACACAAAATGCTGGAGGAACTCAGCTGGTCAGACAGTGTCTACGGACAGACTAACACGCACAAAATGCTGGAGGAACTCAGCAGGTCAGACAGTGTCTGTGGTCAGAGTAACACACACAGAATGATGGAGGAACTCAGCAGGTCAGACAGTGTCTATGGACAGAGTAACACACACAAAATGCTGGAATAACTCAGCAGGTCAGACAGTGTCTACGGACAGAGTAATTCACACAAAATACTGGAGGAACTCAGCAGGTCAGACAGTGTCTATGGTCAGAGTAACACACACAAAATGCTGGAGGAACTCAGCAGGTCAGACAGTGTCTATGGTCAGAGTAACACACAAAAAATGCTGGAGGAACTCAGCAGGTCAGACAGTGTCTATGGACGGAGTAACACACATAAAATGCTGGAGGAACTCAGCAGGTCAGAGAGTGTCTATGGACAGAGTAACACATACAAAATGCTGGAGGAACTCAGCAGGTCAGACAGTGTCTACGGACTGAGTAACACACATAAAATGCTGGAGGAACTCAGCAGTTCAGACAGTGTCTATGGACAGAGTAACACACACAAAATGCTGGAGGAACTCAGCAGGTCAGACAGTGTCTACGGACAGACTAACACGCACAAAATGCTGGAGGAACTCAGCAGGTCAGACAGTGTCTGTGGTCAGAGTAACACACACAGAATGATGGAGGAACTCAGCAGGTCAGACAGTGTCTATGGACAGAGTAACACACACAAAATGCTGGAATAACTCAGCAGGTCAGACAGTGTCTACGGACAGAGTAATTCACACAAAATGCTGGAGGAACTCAGCAGGTCAGACAGTGTCTATGGTCAGAGTAACACACACAAAATGATGGAGGAACTCCGCAGGTCAGACAGTGTCTATGGTCAGAGTAACACTCACAAAATGCTGGAGGAACTCAGCAGGTCAGACAGTGTCTATGGACGGAGTAACAGACACAAAATGCTGGAGGAAATCAGCAGGTCAGACAGTGTCTAAGGACAGAGTAACACACACAAAATGCTGCAGGATCTCAGCAGGTCAGACAATGTCTATGGACAGAATAACACACACAAAATGCTGGAATAACTCAGCAGGTCAGACAGTGTCTACGGACGGAGTAACTCACACAAAATGCTGGAGGAACTCAGCAGGTCAGACAGTGTCTATGGTCAGAGTAACACACACAAAATGCTGGAGTAACTCCGTAGGTCAGACAGTGTCTATGGTCAGAGTAACACACACAAAATGCTGGAGGAACTCAGCAGGTCAGACAGTGTCTATGGACAGAGTAACACACACAAAATGCTGGAGGAACTCAGCAGGTCAGACAGTGTCTATGGTCAGAGAAACACACAAAAAATGCTGGAGGAACTCAGCAGGTCAGACAGTGTCTATGGACGGAGTAACACACATAAAATGCTGGAGGAACTCAGCAGGTCAGAGAGTGTCTATGGACAGAGTAACACATACAAAATGCTGGAGGAACTCAGCAGGTCAGACAGTGTCTACGGACTGAGTAACACACATAAAATGCTGGATGAACTCAGCAGTTCAGACAGTGTCTATGGACAGAGTAACACACACAAAATGCTGGAGGAACTCAGCAGGTCAGACAGTGTCTACGGACAGACTAACACGCACAAAATGCTGGAGGAACTCAGCAGGTCAGACAGTGTCTACGGACAGACTAACACGCACAAAATGCTGGAGGAGCTCAGCAGGTCAGACAGTGTCTGTGGTCAGAGTAACACACACAAAATGATGGAGGAACTCAGCAGGTCAGACAGTGTCTATGGACAGAGTAACACACACAAAATGCTGGAATAACTCAGCAGGTCAGACAGTGTCTACGGACAGAGTAACTCACACAAAATGCTGGAGGAACTCAGCAGGTCAGACAGTGTCTATGGTCAGAGTAACACACACAAAATGCTGGAGGAACTCCGCAGGTCAGACAGTGTCTATGGTCAGAGTAACACACACAAAATGCTGGAGGAACTCAGCAGGTCAGACAGTGTCTATGGACGGAGTAACAGACACAAAATGCTGGAGGAACTCAGCAGGTCAGACAGTGTCTAAGGACAGAGTAACACACACAAAATGCTGCAGGATCTCAGCAGGTCAGACAGTGTCTATGGACAGAGTAACACACACAAAATGCTGGAGGAACTCAGCAGGTCAGACAGTGTCTATGGTCAGAGTAACACACAAAAAATGCTGGAGGAACTCAGCAGGTCAGACAGTGTCTATGGACGGAGTAACACACATAAAATGCTGGAGGAACTCAGCAGGTCAGAGAGTGTCTATGGACAGAGTAACACATACAAAATGCTGGAGGAACTCAGCAGGTCAGACAGTGTCTACGGACTGAGTAACACACATAAAATGCTGGATGAACTCAGCAGTTCAGACAGTGTCTATGGACAGAGTAACACACACAAAATGCTGGAGGAACTCAGCAGGTCAGACAGTGTCTACGGACAGACTAACACGCACAAAATGCTGGAGGAACTCAGCAGGTCAGACAGTGTCTGTGGTCAGAGTAACACACACAGAATGATGGAGGAACTCAGCAGGTCAGACAGTGTCTATGGACAGAGTAACACACTCAAAATGCTGGAGGAACTCAGCAGGTCAGACAGTGTCTATGGACAGAGTAACACACACAAAATGCTGGAGGAAATCAGCAGGTCAGACAGTGTCTATGGTCAGAGTAACACACACAAAATGCTGGAGGAACTCCGCAGGTCAGACAGTGTCTATGGTCAGAGTAACACACACAAAATGCAGGAGGAACTCAGCAGGTCAGACAGTGTCTATGGACGGAGTAACAGACACAAAATGCTGGAGGAAATCAGCAGGTCAGACAGTGTCTAAGGACAGAGTAACACACACAAAATGCTGCAGGATCTCAGCAGGTCAGACAATGTCTATGGACAGAGTAACACACACAAAATGCTGGAGGAACTCAGCAGGTCAGACAGTGTCTATGGTCAGAGTAACACACAAAAAATGCTGAAGGAACTCAGCAGGTCAGAGAGTGTCTATGGACAGAGTAACACACACAAAATGCTGGAGCAACTCAGCAGGTCAGACAGTGTCTATGGACGGAGTAACACACAAAATGCTGGAGGAACTCAGCAGGTCAGACACTGTCAATGGACGGAGTAACACACACAAAATTCTGGTGGAATTCAGCACTTCAGACAGTGTCTGTGGACAGAGTAACACACACAAAATACTGGAGGATCTCAGCAGGTCAGACAGTGTTTATGGTCACAGTAACACAGACAAAATGCTGGAGGAACTCAACAGGTCAGACAGTGTCTACGGACAGAGTAACACACACAGAATGCTGGAGGAACTCAGCAGGTCAGAGAGTGTCTATGGACAGAGTAACACACACGAAATGCTGGGGGAACTCAGCAGGTCAGACAGTGTCTACGGACAGAGTAACACACACAAAATGCTGGAGGAACTCAGCAGGTCAGACAGTGTCTATGGGCAGAGTAACACACACAAAATGCTGGAGGAACTCAGCAGGTCAGACACTGTCTATGGACGGAGTAACACACACAAAATGCTGGAGGAACTCAGCACGTCAGACAGTGTCTAAGGACAGAGTAACACACACAAAATGCTGGAGGATCTCAGCAGGTCAGACAGTGTCTATGGACAGAGTAACACACACAAAATGCTGGAGGAACTCAGCAGGTCATACAGTGTCTATGGTGAGAGTAACACACAAATTGCTGGAGGAACTCAGCAGGTCAGACAGTGTCTATGGTGAGAGTAACACACACAAAATGCTGGAGGAACTCAGCAGGTCAGACAGTGTCTATGGACAGAGTAACACACACAAAATGCTGGAGGAACTCAGCAGGTCAGACAGTGTCTATGGACAGAGTAACACACACAAAATGCTGGAGGAACTCAGCAGGTCAGACAGTGTCCATGGTCAGAGTAACACACACAAAATGCTGGACGAACTCAGCAGGTCAGACAGTGTCTATGGACAGAGTAACACACAAATTGCTGGAGGAACTCAGCAGGTCAGACAGTGTCTTTGGTCAGAGTAACACACACAAAATGCTGGAGGAACTCAGCAGGTCAGACAGTGTCTATGGACAGAGTAACACACACAAAATGCTGGAGGAACTCAGCAGGTCAGACAGTGTCTATGGACAGAGTAACACACACAAAATGCTGGAGGAACTCAGCAGGTCAGACAGTGTCCATGGTCAGAGTAACACACACAAAATGCTGGACGAACTCAGCAGGTCAGACAGTGTCTATGGACAGAGTAACACACAAATTGCTGGAGGAACTCAGCAGGTCAGACAGTGTCTATGGTCACAGTAACACACACAAAATGCTGGTGAAACTCAGCAGGTCAGACAGTGTCTACGGACAGAGTAACACACACAAAATGCTGGAGGAACTCAGCAGGTCAGACAGTGTCTATGGACGGAGTAACACACACAAAATGCTGGAGGAACTCTGCAGGTCAGACAGTGTCTGTGGACGGAGTAACACACACAAAATGCTGGAGGAACTCAGCAGGTCAGACAGTGTCTACGGACAGACTAACACGCACAAAATGCTGGAGGAACTCAGAAGGTCAGACAGTGTCTGTGGTCAGAGTAACACACACAAAATGATGGAGGAACTCAGCAGGTCAGACAGTGTCTATGGACAGAGTAACACACACAAAATGCTGGAATAACTCAGCAGGTCAGACAGTGTCTACGGACAGAGTAACTCACACAAAATGCTGGAGGAACTCAGCAGGTCAGACAGTGTCTATGGTCAGAGTAACACACACAAAATGCTGGAGGAACTCCGCAGGTCAGACAGCGTCTATGGTCAGAGTAACACACACAAAATGCTGGAGGAACTCAGCAGGTCAGACAGTGTCTATGGACGAAGTAACAGACACAAAATGCTGGAGGAACTCAGCAGGTCAGACAGTGTCTAGGACAGAGTAACACACACAAAATGCTGCAGGATCTCAGCAGGTCAGACAGTGTCTATGGACAGAGTAACACACACAAAATGCTGGAGGAACTCAGCAGGTCAGACAGTGTCTATGGTCAGAGTAACACACACAAAATGCTGGAGGAACTCAGCAGGTCAGACAGTGTCTATGGTCAGAGTAACACATACAAAATGCTGGAGGAACTCAGCAGGTCAGACAGTGTCTATGGACGGAGTAACACACACAAAATGCTGGAGGAACTCAGCAGGTCAGACAGTGTCTGTGTTCAGTGAAACACACACAAAATGATGGAGGAACTGAGCAGGTCAGACAGTGTCTATGGTCAGAGTAACACACACAAAATGCTGGAGGAACTCAGCAGGTTAGACAGTGTCTATGGTCAGAGTAACACACAAAAAATGCTGGAGGAACTCAGCAGGTCAGACAGTGTCTATGGTCAGAGTAACACACACAAAATGCTGGAGGAACTCCGCAGGTCAGACAGTGTCTATGGACAGAGTAACACACACAAAATGCTGGAATAACTCAGCAGGTCAGAGAGTGTCTATGGACAGAGTAACACACATAAAATGATGGAGTAACTCAGCAGGTCAGACAGTGTCTATGGACGGTGTAACACACACAAAATGCTGGAACAACTCAGCAGGTCAGACAGTGTCTACGGACTGAGTAACACACACAAAATGCTGGAGGAACTCAGCAGGTCAGACAGTGTCCATGGTCAGAGTAACACACACAAAATGCCGGAGGAACTCAGCAGGTCAGACAGTGTCTACGGACTGAGTAACACACACAAAATGCTGGAGGAACTCAGCAGGTCAGACAGTGTCTATGGTCACAGTAACACACACAAAATGCTGGTGAAACTCAGCAGGTCAGACAGTGTCTACGGACAGAGTAACACACACAAAATGCTGGAGGAACTCAGCAGGTCAGACAGTGTCTATGGACGGAGTAACACACACAAAATGCTGGAGGAACTCTGCAGGTCAGACAGTGTCTGTGGACGGAGTAACACACACAAAATGCCGGAGGAACTCAGCAGGTCAGACAGTGTCTACGGACTGAGTAACACACACAAAATGCTGGAGGAACTCAGCAGGTCAGACAGTGTCTACGGACAGACTAACACGCACAAAATGCTGGAGGAACTCAGAAGGTCAGACAGTGTCTGTGGTCAGAGTAACACACACAAAATGATGGAGGAACTCAGCAGGTCAGACAGTGTCTATGGACAGAGTAACACACACAAAATGCTGGAATAACTCAGCAGGTCAGACAGTGTCTACGGACAGAGTAACTCACACAAAATGCTGGAGGAACTCAGCAGGTCAGACAGTGTCTATGGTCAGAGTAACACACACAAAATGCTGGAGGAACTCCGCAGGTCAGACAGCGTCTATGGTCAGAGTAACACACACAAAATGCTGGAGGAACTCAGCAGGTCAGACAGTGTCTATGGACGAAGTAACAGACACAAAATGCTGGAGGAACTCAGCAGGTCAGACAGTGTCTAGGACAGAGTAACACACACAAAATGCTGCAGGATCTCAGCAGGTCAGACAGTGTCTATGGACAGAGTAACACACACAAAATGCTGGAGGAACTCAGCAGGTCAGACAGTGTCTATGGTCAGAGTAACACACACAAAATGCTGGAGGAACTCAGCAGGTCAGACAGTGTCTATGGTCAGAGTAACACATACAAAATGCTGGAGGAACTCAGCAGGTCAGACAGTGTCTATGGACGGAGTAACACACACAAAATGCTGGAGGAACTCAGCAGGTCAGACAGTGTCTGTGTTCAGTGAAACACACACAAAATGATGGAGGAACTGAGCAGGTCAGACAGTGTCTATGGTCAGAGTAACACACACAAAATGCTGGAGGAACTCAGCAGGTTAGACAGTGTCTATGGTCAGAGTAACACACAAAAAATGCTGGAGGAACTCAGCAGGTCAGACAGTGTCTATGGTCAGAGTAACACACACAAAATGCTGGAGGAACTCCGCAGGTCAGACAGTGTCTATGGACAGAGTAACACACACAAAATGCTGGAATAACTCAGCAGGTCAGAGAGTGTCTATGGACAGAGTAACACACATAAAATGATGGAGTAACTCAGCAGGTCAGACAGTGTCTATGGACGGTGTAACACACACAAAATGCTGGAACAACTCAGCAGGTCAGACAGTGTCTACGGACTGAGTAACACACACAAAATGCTGGAGGAACTCAGCAGGTCAGACAGTGTCTACGGACAGAGTAACACACAAATTGCTGGAGGAACTCAGCAGGTCAGACATTGTCTTTGGTCAGAGTAACACACACAAAATGCTGGAGGAACTCAGCAGGTCAGACAGTGTCTATGGACAGAGTAACACACACAAAATGCTGGAGGAACTCAGCAGGTCAGACAGTCTCCATGGACAGAGTAACACACACAAAATGCTGGAGGAACTCAGCAGGCCAGAGAGTGTCTATGGACAGAGTAACACACACAAAATGCTGGAGGAACTCCGCAGGTCAGACAGTGTCTATGGTCAGAGTAACACACACAAAATGCTGGAGGAACTCAGCAGGTCAGACAGTGTCTATGGTCAGAGTAACACACAAAAAATGCTGGAGGAACTCAGCAGGTCAGACAGTGTCTATGGACGGAGTAACACACAAAAAATGCTGGAGGAACTCAGCAGGTCAGAGAGTGTCTATGGACAGAGTAACACACACAAAATGCTGGAGCAACTCAGCAGGTCAGTCAGTGTCTATGGTCGGAGTAACACACAAAATGCTGGAGGAACTCAGCAGGTCAGACACTGTCAATGGACGGAGTAACACACACAAAATTCTGGAGGAATTCAGCACTTCAGACAGTGTCTGTGGACAGAGTAACACACACAAAATACTGGAGGATCTCAGCAGGTCAGACAGTGTTTATGGTCACAGTAACACAGACAAAATGCTGGAGGAACTCAACAGGTCAGACAGTGTCTACGGACAGAGTAACACACACAGAATGCTGGAGGAACTCAGCAGGTCAGAGAGTGTCTATGGACAGAGTAACACACACGAAATGCTTGGGGAACTCAGCAGGTCAGACAGTGTCTACGGACAGAGTAACATACACAAAATGCTGGAGGAACTCAGCAGGTCAGACAGTGTCTATGGGCAGAGTAACACACACAAAATGCTGGAGGAACTCAGCAGGTCAGACACTGTCTATGGACGGAGTAACACACACAAAATGCTGGAGGAACTCAGCACGTCAGACAGTGTCTAAGGACAGAGTAACACACACAAAATGCTGGAGGATCTCAGCAGGTCAGACAGTGTCTATGGACAGAGTAACACACACAAAATGCTGGAGGAACTCAGCAGGTCAGACAGTGTCTATGGTGAGAGTAACACACAAATTGCTGGAGGAACTCAGCAGGTCAGACAGTGTCTATGGTGAGAGTAACACACACAAAATGCTGGAGGAACTCAGCAGGTCAGACAGTGTCTATGGACAGAGTAACACACAAAATGCTGGAGGAACTCAGCAGGTCAGACAGTGTCTATGGACAGAGTAACACACACAAAATGCTGGAGGAACTCAGCAGGTCAGACAGTGTCCATGGTCAGAGTAACACACACAAAATGCTGGACGAACTCAGCAGGTCAGACAGTGTCTATGGACAGAGTAACACACAAATTGCTGGAGGAACTCAGCAGGTCAGACATTGTCTTTGGTCAGAGTAACACACACAAAATGCTGGAGGAACTCAGCAGGTCAGACAGTGTCTATGGACAGAGTAACACACACAAAATGCTGGAGGAACTCAGCAGGTCAGACAGTGTCTATGGACAGAGTAACACACACAAAATGCTGGAGGAACTTAGCAGGTCAGACAGTGTCCATGGTCAGAGTAACACACACAAAATGCTGGACGAACTCAGCAGGTCAGACAGTGTCTATGGACAGAGTAACACACAAATTGCTGGAGGAACTCAGCAGGTCAGGCAGTGTCTTTGGTCAGAGTAACACACACAAAATGCTGGAGGAACTCAGCAGGTCAGACAGTGTCTATGGTCAGAGTAACACGTACAAAATGCTGGAGGAACTCAGCAGGTCAGACAGTGTCTATGGTCACAGTAACACACACAAAATGCTGGTGAAACTCAGCAGGTCAGACAGTGTCTACGGACAGAGTAACACACACAAAATGCTGGAGGAACTCAGCAGGTCAGACAGTGTCTATGGTGAGAGTAACACACACAAAATGCTGGAGGAACTCAGCAGGTCAGACAGTGTCTATGGACAGAGTAACACACAAAATGCTGGAGGAACTCAGCAGGTCAGACAGTGTCTATGGACAGAGTAACACACACAAAATGCTGGAGGAACTCAGCAGGTCAGACAGTGTCCATGGTCAGAGTAACACACACAAAATGCTGGACGAACTCAGCAGGTCAGACAGTGTCTATGGACAGAGTAACACACAAATTGCTGGAGGAACTCAGCAGGTCAGACATTGTCTTTGGTCAGAGTAACACACACAAAATGCTGGAGGAACTCAGCAGGTCAGACAGTGTCTATGGACAGAGTAACACACACAAAATGCTGGAGGAACTCAGCAGGTCAGACAGTGTCTATGGACAGAGTAACACACACAAAATGCTGGAGGAACTTAGCAGGTCAGACAGTGTCCATGGTCAGAGTAACACACACAAAATGCTGGACGAACTCAGCAGGTCAGACAGTGTCTATGGACAGAGTAACACACAAATTGCTGGAGGAACTCAGCAGGTCAGGCAGTGTCTTTGGTCAGAGTAACACACACAAAATGCTGGAGGAACTCAGCAGGTCAGACAGTGTCTATGGTCAGAGTAACACGTACAAAATGCTGGAGGAACTCAGCAGGTCAGACAGTGTCTATGGTCACAGTAACACACACAAAATGCTGGTGAAACTCAGCAGGTCAGACAGTGTCTACGGACAGAGTAACACACACAAAATGCTGGAGGAACTCAGCAGGTCAGACAGTGTCTATGGACGGAGTAACACACACAAAATGCTGGAGGAACTCTGCAGGTCAGACAGTGTCTGTGGACGGAGTAACACACACACAATGCCGGAGGAACTCAGCAGGTCAGACAGTGTCTATGGTCAGAGTAACACACACAAAATGCTGGAGGAGCTCAGCAGGTCAGACAGTGTCTATGGTCAGAGTAACACACACAAAATGCTGGAGGAACTCAGCAGGTCAGACAGTGTCTATGGACGGAGTAACAGACACAAAATGCTGGAGGAACTCAGCAGGTCAGACAGTGTCTAAGGACAGAGTAACACACACAAAATGCTGCAGGATCTCAGCAGGTCAGACAGTGTCTATGGACAGAGTAACACACACAAAATGCTGGAGGAACTCAGCAGGTCAGACAGTGTCTATGGTCAGAGTAACACACAAAAAATGCTGGAGGAACTCAGCAGGTCAGACAGTGTCTATGGTCAGAGTAACACACACTAAATGCTGGAGGAACTCCGCAGGTCAGACAGTGTCTATGGTCAGAGTAACACACACAAAATGCTGGAGGAACTCAGCAGGTCAGACAGTGTCTATGGACGGAGTAACAGACACAAAATGCTGGAGGAACTCAGCAGGTCAGACAGTGTCTACGGACAGACTAACACGCACAAAATGCTGGAGGAGCTCAGCAGGTCAGACAGTGTCTGTGGTCAGAGTAACACACACAAAATGATGGAGGAACTCAGCAGGTCAGACAGTGTCTATGGACAGAGTAACACACACAAAATGCTGGAATAACTCAGCAGGTCAGACAGTGTCTACGGACAGAGTAACTCACACAAAATGCTGGAGGAACTCAGCAGGTCAGACAGTGTCTATGGTCAGAGTAACACACACAAAATGCTGGAGGAACTCCGCAGGTCAGACAGTGTCTATGGTCAGAGTAACACACACAAAATGCTGGAGGAACTCAGCAGGTCAGACAGTGTCTATGGACGGAGTAACAGACACAAAATGCTGGAGGAACTCAGCAGGTCAGACAGTGTCTAAGGACAGAGTAACACACACAAAATGCTGCAGGATCTCAGCAGGTCAGACAGTGTCTATGGACAGAGTAACACACACAAAATGCTGGAGGAACTCAGCAGGTCAGACAGTGTCTATGGTCAGAGTAACACACAAAAAATGCTGGAGGAACTCAGCAGGTCAGACAGTGTCTATGGACGGAGTAACACACATAAAATGCTGGAGGAACTCAGCAGGTCAGAGAGTGTCTATGGACAGAGTAACACATACAAAATGCTGGAGGAACTCAGCAGGTCAGACAGTGTCTACGGACTGAGTAACACACATAAAATGCTGGAGGAACTCAGCAGTTCAGACAGTGTCTATGGACAGAGTAACACACACAAAATGCTGGAGGAACTCAGCAGGTCAGACAGTGTCTACGGACAGACTAACACGCACAAAATGCTGGAGGAACTCAGCAGGTCAGACAGTGTCTGTGGTCAGAGTAACACACACAGAATGATGGAGGAACTCAGCAGGTCAGACAGTGTCTATGGACAGAGTAACACACACAAAATGCTGGAATAACTCAGCAGGTCAGACAGTGTCTACGGACAGAGTAATTCACACAAAATGCTGGAGGAACTCAGCAGGTCAGACAGTGTCTATGGTCAGAGTAACACACACAAAATGCTGGAGGAACTCCGCAGGTCAGACAGTGTCTATGGTCAGAGTAACACACACAAAATGCTGGAGGAACTCAGCAGGTCAGACAGTGTCTATGGACGGAGTAACAGACACAAAATGCTGGAGGAAATCAGCAGGTCAGACAGTGTCTAAGGACAGAGTAACACACACAAAATGCTGGAGTAACTCCGTAGGTCAGACAGTGTCTATGGTCAGAGTAACACACACAAAATGCTGGAGGAACTCAGCAGGTCAGACAGTGTCTATGGATGGAGTAACAGACACAAAATGCTGGAGGAATTCAGCAGGTCAGACAGTGTCTAAGGACAGAGTAACACACACAAAATGCTGCAGGATCTCAGCAGGTCAGACAGTGTCTATGGACAGAGTAACACACACAAAATGCTGGAGGAACTCAGCAGGTCAGACAGTGTCTATGGTCAGAGTAACACACAAAAAATGCTGGAGGAACTCAGCAGGTCAGACAGTGTCTATGGTCAGAGTAACACACACAAAATGCTGGAGGAACTCCGCAGGTCAGACAGTGTCTATGGTCAGAGTAACACACACAAAATGCTGGAGGAACTCAGCAGGTCAGACAGTGTCTATGGACGGAGTAACAGACACAAAATGCTGGAGGAACTCAGCAGGTCAGACAGTGTCTACGGACAGACTAACACGCACAAAATGCTGGAGGAGCTCAGCAGGTCAGACAGTGTCTGTGGTCAGAGTAACACACACAAAATGATGGAGGAACTCAGCAGGTCAGACAGTGTCTATGGACAGAGTAACACACACAAAATGCTGGAATAACTCAGCAGGTCAGACAGTGTCTACGGACAGAGTAACTCACACAAAATGCTGGAGGAACTCAGCAGGTCAGACAGTGTCTATGGTCAGAGTAACACACACAAAATGCTGGAGGAACTCCGCAGGTCAGACAGTGTCTATTGTCAGAGTAACACACACAAAATGCTGGAGGAACTCAGCAGGTCAGACAGTGTCTATGGACGGAGTAACAGACACAAAATGCTGGAGGAACTCAGCAGGTCAGACAGTGTCCTAAGGACAGAGTACACACACAAAATGCTGCAGGATCTCAGCAGGTCAGACAGTGTCTATGGACAGAGTAACACACACAAAATGCTGGAGGAACTCAGCAGGTCAGACAGTGTCTATGGTCAGAGTAACACACAAAAAATGCTGGAGGAACTCAGCAGGTCAGACAGTGTCTATGGACGGAGTAACACACATAAAATGCTGGAGGAACTCAGCAGGTCAGAGAGTGTCTATGGACAGGAGTAACACATACAAAATGCTGGAGGAACTCAGCAGGTCAGACAGTGTCTACGGACTGAGTAACACACATAAAATGCTGGATGAACTCAGCAGTTCAGACAGTGTCCTATGGACAGAGTAACACACACAAAATGCTGGAGGAACTCAGCAGGTCAGACAGTGTCTACGGACAGACTAACACGCACAAAATGCTGGAGGAACTCAGCAGGTCAGACAGTGTCTGTGGTCAGAGTAACACACACAGAATGATGGAGGAACTCAGCAGGTCAGACAGTGTCTATGGACAGAGTAACACACACAAAATGCTGGAATAACTCAGCAGGTCAGACAGTGTCTACGGACAGAGTAATTCACACAAAATGCTGGAGGAACTCAGCAGGTCAGACAGTGTCTATGGTCAGAGTAACACACACAAAATGCTGGAGGAACTCAGCAGGTCAGACAGTGTCTATGGACAGAGTAACACACAAAAAATGCTGGAGGAACTCAGCAGGTCAGACAGTGTCTATGGACGGAGTAACACACATAAAATGCTGGAGGAACTCAGCAGGTCAGAGAGTGTCTATGGACAGAGTAACACATACAAAATGCTGGAGGAACTCAGCAGGTCAGACAGTGTCTACGGACTGAGTAACACACATAAAATGCTGGAGGAACTCAGCAGTTCAGACAGTGTCTATGGACAGAGTAACACACACAAAATGCTGGAGGAACTCAGCAGGTCAGACAGTGTCTACGGACAGACTAACACGCACAAAATGCTGGAGGAACTCAGCAGGTCAGACAGTGTCTGTGGTCAGAGTAACACACACAGAATGATGGAGGAACTCAGCAGGTCAGACAGTGTCTATGGACAGAGTAACACACACAAAATGCTGGAATAACTCAGCAGGTCAGACAGTGTCTACGGACAGAGTAATTCACACAAAATGCTGGAGGAACTCAGCAGGTCAGACAGTGTCTATGGTCAGAGTAACACACACAAAATGCTGGAGGAACTCCGCAGGTCAGACAGTGTCTATGGTCAGAGTAACACACACAAAATGCTGGAGGAACTCAGCAGGTCAGACAGTGTCTATGGACGGAGTAACAGACACAAAATGCTGGAGGAACTCAGCAGGTCAGACAGTGTCTATGGACGGAGTAACAGACACAAAATGCTGGAGGAACTCAGCAGGTCAGACAGTGTCTAAGGACAGAGTAACACACACAAAATGCTGCAGGATCTCAGCAGGTCAGACAGTGTCTATGGACAGAGTAACACACACAAAATGCTGGAGGAACTCAGCAGGTCAGACAGTGTCTATGGTCAGAGTAACACACAAAAAATGCTGGAGGAACTCAGCAGGTCAGACAGTGTCTATGGTCAGAGTAACACACACAAAATGCTGGAGGAACTCCGCAGGTCAGACAGTGTCTATGGTCAGAGTAACACACACAAAATGCTGGAGGAACTCAGCAGGTCAGACAGTGTCTATGGACGGAGTAACAGACACAGAATGATGGAGGAACTCAGCAGGTCAGACAGTGTCTATGGACAGAGTAACACACACAAAATGCTGGAATAACTCAGCAGGTCAGACAGTGTCTACGGACAGAGTAATTCACACAAAATGCTGGAGGAACTCAGCAGGTCAGACAGTGTCTATGGTCAGAGTAAGACACACAAAATGCTGGAGGAACTCCGCAGGTCAGACAGTGTCTATGGTCAGAGTAACACACACAAAATGCTGGAGGAACTCAGCAGGTCAGACAGTGTCTATGGACGGAGTAACAGACACAAAATGCTGGAGGAAATCAGCAGGTCAGACAGTGTCTAAGGACAGAGTAACACACACAAAATGCTGCAGGATCTCAGCAGGTCAGACAATGTCTATGGACAGAGTAACACACACAAAATGCTGGAGGAACTCAGCAGGTCAGACAGTGTCTATGGTCAGAGTAACACACAAAAAATGCTGGAGGAACTCAGCAGGTCAGAGAGTGTCTATGGACAGAGTAACACACACAAAATGCTGGAGCAACTCAGCAGGTCAGACAGTGTCTATGGACGGAGTAACACACAAAATGCTGGAGGAACTCAGCAGGTCAGACACTGTCAATGGACGGAGTAACACACACAAAATTCTGGTGGAATTCAGCACTTCAGACAGTGTCTGTGGACAGAGTAACACACACAAAATACTGGAGGATCTCAGCAGGTCAGACAGTGTTTATGGTCACAGTAACACAGACAAAATGCTGGAGGAACTCAACAGGTCAGACAGTGTCTACGGACAGAGTAACACACACAGAATGCTGGAGGAACTCAGCAGGTCAGAGAGTGTCTATGGACAGAGTAACACACACGAAATGCTGGGGGAACTCAGCAGGTCAGACAGTGTCTACGGACAGAGTAACACACACAAAATGCTGGAGGAACTCAGCAGGTCAGACAGTGTCTATGGGCAGAGTAACACACACAAAATGCTGGAGGAACTCAGCAGGTCAGACACTGTCTATGGACGGAGTAACACACACAAAATGCTGGAGGAACTCAGCACGTCAGACAGTGTCTAAGGACAGAGTAACACACACAAAATGCTGGAGGATCTCAGCAGGTCAGACAGTGTCTATGGACAGAGTAACACACACAAAATGCTGGAGGAACTCAGCAGGTCATACAGTGTCTATGGTGAGAGTAACACACAAATTGCTGGAGGAACTCAGCAGGTCAGACAGTGTCTATGGTGAGAGTAACACACACAAAATGCTGGAGGAACTCAGCAGGTCAGACAGTGTCTATGGACAGAGTAACACACACAAAATGCTGGAGGAACTCTGCAGGTCAGACAGTGTCTATGGACAGAGTAACACACACAAAATGCTGGAGGAACTCAGCAGGTCAGACAGTGTCTATGGTCAGAGTAACACACACAAAATGCTGGACGAACTCAGCAGGTCAGACAGTGTCTATGGACAGAGTAACACACAAATTGCTGGAGGAACTCAGCAGGTCAGACAGTGTCTTTGGTCAGAGTAACACACACAAAATGCTGGAGGAACTCAGCAGGTCAGACAGTGTCTATGGACAGAGTAACACACACAAAATGCTGGAGGAACTCAGCAGGTCAGACAGTGTCTATGGACAGAGTAACACACACAAAATGCTGGAGGAACTCAGCAGGTCAGACAGTGTCCATGGTCAGAGTAACACACACAAAATGCTGGACGAACTCAGCAGGTCAGACAGTGTCTATGGACAGAGTAACACACAAATTGCTGGAGGAACTCAGCAGGTCAGACAGTGTCTTTGGTCAGAGTAACACACACAAAATGCTGGAGGAACTCAGCAGGTCAGACAGTGTCTATGGTCAGAGTAACACGTACATGCTGGAGGAACTCAGCAGGTCAGACAGTGTCTATGGTCACAGTAACACACACAAAATGCTGGTGAAACTCAGCAGGTCAGACAGTGTCTACGGACAGAGTAACACACACAAAATGCTGGAGGAACTCAGCAGGTCAGACAGTGTCTATGGACGGAGTAACACACACAGAATGCTGGAGGAACTCTGCAGGTCAGACAGTGTCTGTGGACGGAGTAACACACACAAAATGCCGGAGGAACTCAGCAGGTCAGACAGTGTCTACGGACTGAGTAACACACACAAAATGCTGGAGGAACTCAGCAGGTCAGACAGTGTCTACGGACAGACTAACACGCACAAAATGCTGGAGGAACTCAGCAGGTCAGACAGTGTCTGTGGTCAGAGTAACACACACAAAATGATGGAGGAACTCAGCAGGTCAGACAGTGTCTATGGACAGAGTAACACACACAAAATGCTGGAATAACTCAGCAGGTCAGACAGTGTCTACGGACAGAGTAACTCACACAAAATGCTGGAGGAACTCAGCAGGTCAGACAGTGTCTATGGTCAGAGTAACACACACAAAATGCTGGAGGAACTCCGCAGGTCAGACAGTGTCTACGGACAGAGTAACACACACAAAATGCTGGAGGAACTCAGCAGGTCAGACAGTGTCTATGGTCAGAGTAACACACACAAAATGCTGGAGGAACTCAGCAGGTCAGACAGTGTCTAAGGACAGAGTAACACACACAAAATGCTGCAGGATCTCAGCAGGTCAGACAGTGTCTATGGACAGAGTAACACACACAAAATGCTGGAGGAACTCAGCAGGTCAGACAGTGTCTATGGTCAGAGTAACACACACAAAATGCTGGAGGAACTCAGCAGGTCAGACAGTGTCTATGGTCAGAGTAACACATACAAAATGCTGGAGGAACTCAGCAGGTCAGACAGTGTCTATGGACGGAGTAACACACACAAAATGCTGGAGGAACTCAGCAGGTCAGACAGTGTCTGTGTTCAGTGAAACACACACAAAATGATGGAGGAACTGAGCAGGTCAGACAGTTTCTATGGTCAGAGTAACACACACAAAATGCTGGAGGAACTCAGCAGGTTAGACAGTGTCTATGGTCAGAGTAACACACAAAAAATGCTGGAGGAACTCAGCAGGTCAGACAGTGTCTATGGTCAGAGTAACACACACAAAATGCTGGAGGAACTCCGCAGGTCAGACAGTGTCTATGGACAGAGTAACACACACAAAATGCTGGAATAACTCAGCAGGTCAGAGAGTGTCTATGGACAGAGTAACACACATAAAATGATGGAGTAACTCAGCAGGTCAGACAGTGTCTATGGACGGTGTAACACACACAAAATGCTGGAACAACTCAGCAGGTCAGACAGTGTCTACGGACTGAGTAACACACACAAAATGCTGGAGGAACTCAGCAGGTCAGACAGTGTCTACGGACAGACTAACACGCACAAAATGCTGGAGGAACTCAGCAGGTCAGACAGTGTCTGTGGTCAGAGTAACACACACAAAATGCTGGAGCAACTCAGCAGGTCAGACAGTGTCTATGGACGGAGTAACACACAAAATGCTGGAGGAACTCAGCAGGTCAGACAGTGTCTATGGACAGAGTAACACACACAATATGCTGGAGGAAATCAGCAGGTCAGACAGTGTCTATGAACAGAGTAACACACACAAAATGCTGGAGGAACTCAGCAGGTCAGACAGTGTCTATGGTCAGAGTAACACATACAAAATGCTGGAGGAACTCAGCAGGTCAGACAGTGTCTATGGACGGAGTAACACACACAAAATGCTGGAGGAACTCAGCAGGTCAGACAGTGTCTGTGTTCAGTGAAACACACACAAAATGATGGAGGAACTGAGCAGGTCAGACAGTGTCTATGGTCAGAGTAACACACACAAAATGCTGGAGGAACTCAGCAGGTTAGACAGTGTCTATGGTCAGAGTAACACACAAAAAATGCTGGAGGAACTCAGCAGGTCAGACAGTGTCTATGGTCAGAGTAACACACACAAAATGCTGGAGGAACTCCGCAGGTCAGACAGTGTCTATGGACAGAGTAACACACACAAAATGCTGGAATAACTCAGCAGGTCAGAGAGTGTCTATGGACAGAGTAACACACATAAAATGATGGAGTAACTCAGCAGGTCAGACAGTGTCTATGGACGGTGTAACACACACAAAATGCTGGAACAACTCAGCAGGTCAGACAGTGTCTACGGACTGAGTAACACACACAAAATGCTGGAGGAACTCAGCAGGTCAGACAGTGTCTACGGACAGACTAACACGCACAAAATGCTGGAGGAACTCAGCAGGTCAGACAGTGTCTGTGGTCAGAGTAACACACACAAAATGATGGAGGAACTCAGCAGGTCAGACAGTGTCTATGGACGGAGTAACAGACACAAAATGCTGGAATAACTCAGCAGGTCACACAGTGTCTACGGACAGAGTAACTCACACAAAATGCTGGAGGAACTCAGCAGGTCAGACAGTGTCTATGGTCAGAGTAACACACACAAAATGCTGGAGGAACTCCGCAGGTCAGACAGTGTCTATGGTCAGAGTAACACACTCAAAATGCTGGAGGAACTCAGCAGGTCAGACAGTGTCTATGGACGGAGTAACAGACACAAAATGCTGGAGGAACTCACCAGGTCAGACAGTGTCTAAGGACAGAGTAACACACACAAAATGCTGCAGGATCTCAGCAGGTCAGACAGTGTCTATGGACAGAGTAACACACACAAAATGCTGGAGGAACTCAGCAGGTCAGACAGTGTCTATGGTCAGAGTAACACACAAAAAATGCTGGAGGAACTCAGCAGGTCAGACAGTGTCTATGGACGGAGTAACACACATAAAATGCTGGAGGAACTCAGCAGGTCAGAGAGTGTCTATGGACAGAGTAACACACACAAAATGCTGGAGCAACTCAGCAGGTCAGATAGTGTTTATGGACGGAGTAACACACCAAATGCTGGAGGAACTCAGCAGGTCAGACACTGTCAATGGACGGAGTAACACACACAAAATGCTGGAGGAACTCAGCAGGTCAGAGAGTGTCTATGGACAGAGTAACACACACAAAATGCTGGAGCAACTCAGCAGGTCAGACAGTGTCTATGGACGGAGTAACACACACAAAATGCTGGAGGAACTCAGCAGGTCAGACAGTGTCTATGGTCAGAGTAACACATACAAAATGCTGGAGGAACTCAGCAGGTCAGACAGTGTCTATGGACGGAGTAACACACACAAAATGCTGGAGGAACTCAGCAGGTCAGACAGTGTCTACGGACTGAGTAACACACATAAAATGCTGGAGGAACTCAGCAGTACAGACAGTGTCTATGGACAGAGTAACACACACAAAATGCTGGAGGAACTCAGCAGGTCAGACAGTGTCTACGGACAGACTAACACGCACAAAATGCTGGAGGAACTCAGCAGGTCAGACAGTGTCTGTGGTCAGAGTAACACACACAGAATGATGGAGGAACTCAGCAGGTCAGACAGTGTCTATGGACAGAGTAACACACACAAAATGCTGGAATAACTCAGCAGGTCAGACAGTGTCTATGGACAGAGTAATTCACACAAAATGCTGGAGGAACTCAGCAGGTCAGACAGTGTCTATGGTCAGAGTAACACACACAAAATGCTGGAGGAACTCCGCAGGTCAGACAGTGTCTATGGTCAGAGTAACACACACAAAATGCTGGAGGAACTCAGCAGGTCAGACAGTGTCTATGGACGGAGTAACAGACACAAAATGCTGGAGGAAATCAGCAGGTCAGACAGTGTCTAAGGACAGAGTAACACACACAAAATGCTGCAGGATCTCAGCAGGTCAGACAATGTCTATGGACAGAGTAACACACACAAAATGCTGGAGGAACTCAGCAGGTCAGACAGTGTCTATGGTCAGAGTAACACACAAAAAATGCTGGAGGAACTCAGCAGGTCAGACAGTGTCTATGGACGGAGTAACACACACAAAATGCTGGAGGAACTCAGCAGGTCTGAGAGTGTCTATGGACAGAGTAACACACACAAAATGCTGGAGCAACTCAGCAGGTCAGACAGTGTCTATGGACGGAGTAACACACAAAATGCTGGAGGAACTCAGCAGGTCAGACACTGTCAATGGACGGAGTAACACACACAAAATTCTGGTGGAATTCAGCACTTCAGACAGTGTCTGTGGACAGAGTAACACACACAAAATACTGGAGGATCTCAGCAGGTCAGACAATGTTTATGGTCACAGTAACACAGACAGAATGCTGGAGGAACTCAGCAGGTCAGAGAGTGTCTATGGACAGAGTAACACACACGAAATGCTGGGGGAACTCAGCAGGTCAGACAGTGTCTACGGACAGAGTAACACACACAAAATGCTAGAGGAACTCAGCAGGTCAGACAGTGTCTATGGGCAGAGTAACACACACAAAATGCTGGAGGAACTCAGCAGGTCAGACACTGTCTATGGACGGAGTAACACACACAAAATGCTGGAGGAACTCAGCACGTCAGACAGTGTCTAAGGACAGAGTAACACACACAAAATGCTGGAGGATCTCAGCAGGTCAGACAGTGTCTATGGAAAGAGTAACACACACAAAATGCTGGAGGAACTCAGCAGGTCATACAGTGTCTATGGTGAGAGTAACACACAAATTGCTGGAGGAACTCAGCAGGTCAGACAGTGTCTATGGTGAGAGTAACACACACAAAATGCTGGAGGAACTCAGCAGGTCAGACAGTGTCTATGGACAGAGTAACACACACAAAATGCTGGAGGAACTCAGCAGGTCAGACAGTGTCTATGGACAGAGTAACACACACAAAATGCTGGAGGAACTCAGCAGGTCAGACAGTGTCCATGGTCAGAGTAACACACACAAAATGCTGGACGAACTCAGCAGGTCAGACAGTGTCTATGGACAGAGTAACACACAAATTGCTGGAGGAACTCAGCAGGTCAGACAGTGTCTTTGGTCAGAGTAACACACACAAAATGCTGGAGGAACTCAGCAGGTCAGACAGTGTCTATGGACAGAGTAACACACACAAAATGCTGGAGGAACTCAGCAGGTCAGACAGTGTCTATGGACAGAGTAACACACACAAAATGCTGGAGGAACTCAGCAGGTCAGACAGTGTCCATGGTCAGAGTAACACACACAAAATGCTGGACGAACTCAGCAGGTCAGACAGTGTCTATGGACAGAGTAACACACAAATTGCTGGAGGAACTCAGCAGGTCAGACAGTGTCTTTGGTCAGAGTAACACACACAAAATGCTGGAGGAACTCAGCAGGTCAGACAGTGTCTATGGTCAGAGTAACACGTACAAAATGCTGGAGGAACTCAGCAGGTCAGACAGTGTCTATGGTCACAGTAACACACACAAAATGCTGGTGAAACTCAGCAGGTCAGACAGTGTCTACGGACAGAGTAACACACACAAAATGCTGGAGGAACTCAGCAGGTCAGACAGTGTCTATGGACGGAGTAACATACACAAAATGCTGGAGGAACTCTGCAGGTCAGACAGTGTCTGTGGACGGAGTAACACACACAAAGTGCCGGAGGAACTCAGCAGGTCAGACAGTGTCTACGGACTGAGTAACACACACAAAATGCTGGAGGAACTCAGCAGGTCAGACAGTGTCTACGGACAGACTAACACGCACAAAATGCTGGAGGAACTCAGCAGGTCAGTCAGTGTCTGTGGTCAGAGTAACACACACAAAATGATGGAGGAACTCAGCAGGTCAGACAGTGTCTATGGACAGAGTAACACACACAAAATGCTGGAATAACTCAGCAGGTCAGACAGTGTCTACGGACAGAGTAACTCACACAAAATGCTGGAGGAACTCAGCAGGTCAGACAGTGTCTATTGTCAGAGTAACACACACAAAATGCTGGAGGAACTCCGCAGGTCAGACAGCGTCTATGGTCAGAGTAACACACACAAAATGCTGGTGGAACTCAGCAGGTCAGACAGTGTCTATGGACGAAGTAACAGACACAAAATGCTGGAGGAACTCAGCAGGTCAGACAGTGTCTAAGGACAGAGTAACACACACAAAATGCTGCAGGATCTCAGCAGTTCAGACAGTGTCTATGGACAGAGTAACACACACAAAATGCTGGAGGAACTCAGCAGGTCAGACAGTGTCTATGGTCAGAGTAACACACACAAAATGCTGCAGGATCTCAGCAGGTCAGACAGTGTCTATGGACGGAGTAACACACAAAATGCTGGAGGAACTCAGCAGGTCAGACAGTGTCAATGGACGGAGTAACACACACAAAATGCTGGAGGAACTCAGCAGGTCAGACAGTGTCTATGGACAGAGTAACACATACAAAATGCTGGAGGAACTCAGCAGGTCAGACACTGTCAATGGACGGAGTAACACACACAAAATGCTGGAGGAACTCAGCAGGTCAGAGAGTGTCTATGGACAGAGTAACACACACAAAATGCTGGAGCAACTCAGCAGGTCAGACAGTGTCTGTGGACGGAGTAACACACAAAATGCTGGAGG
This sequence comes from Hypanus sabinus, assembly GCF_030144855.1. Taxonomy (NCBI): domain Eukaryota; kingdom Metazoa; phylum Chordata; class Chondrichthyes; order Myliobatiformes; family Dasyatidae; genus Hypanus; species Hypanus sabinus. The sequence goes on along the minus strand of NW_026781410.1, from coordinate 104,576 downwards.
AACTCAGCAGGTCAGACAGTGTCTATGGACAGAGTAACACACACAATATGCTGGAGGAACTCAGCAGGTCAGACAGTGTCGATGGACAGAGTAACTCACAGAAAATGCTAGAGGAACTCAGCAGGTCAGACAGTGTCTATGGTCAGAGTAACACACACAAAATGCTGGAGGAACTCAGCAGGTCAGACAGTGTCTATGGTCAGAGTAACACATACAAAATGCTGGAGGAACTCAGCAGGTCAGACAGTGTCTATGGACAGAGTAACACACACAAAATGCTGGTGGAACTCAGCAGGTCAGACAGTGTCTGTGTTCAGTGAAACACACACAAAATGATGGAGGAACTGAGCAGGTCAGACAGTGTCTATGGTCAGAGTAACACACACAAAATGCTGGAGGAACTCAGCAGGTCAGACAGTGTCTATGGTCAGAGTAACACACAAAAAATGCTGGAGGAACTCAGCAGGTCAGACAGTGTCTATGGTCAGAGTAACACACACAAAATGCTGGAGGAACTCAGCAGGTCAGACAGTGTCTATGGACAGAGTAACACACACAAAATGCTGGAGGAACTCAGCAGGTCAGACAGTGTCTATGGTCAGAGTAACACACACAAAATGCTGGAGGAACTCAGCAGGTCAGACAGTGTCTACGGACAGACTAACACGCACAAAATGCTGGAGGAACTCAGCAGGTCAGACAGTGTCTGTGGTCAGAGTAACACACACAAAATGATGGAGGAACTCAGCAGGTCAGACAGTGTCTATGGTCAGAGTAACACACACAAAATGCTGGAGGAACTCAACAGGTCAGACAGTGTCTACGGACAGAGTAACACACACAGAATGCTGGAGGAACTCAGCAGGTCAGAGAGTGTCTATGGACAGAGTAACACACACGAAATGCTGGGGGAACTCAGCAGGTCAGACAGTGTCTACGGACAGAGTAACACACACAAAATGCTGGAGGAACTCAGCAGGTCAGACAGTGTCTATGGGCAGAGTAACACACACAAAATGCTGGAGGAACTCAGCAGGTCAGACACTGTCTATGGACGGAGTAACACACACAAAATGCTGGAGGAACTCAGCACGTCAGACAGTGTCTAAGGACAGAGTAACACACACAAAATGCTGGAGGATCTCAGCAGGTCAGACAGTGTCTATGGACAGAGTAACACACACAAAATGCTGGAGGAACTCAGCAGGTCAGACAGTGTCTATGGACAGAGTAACACACACAAAATGCTGGAGGAACTCAGCAGGTCAGACAGTGTCCATGGTCAGAGTAACACACACAAAATGCTGGACGAACTCAGCAGGTCAGACAGTGTCTATGGACAGAGTAACACACAAATTGCTGGAGGAACTCAGCAGGTCAGACAGTGTCTTTGGTCAGAGTAACACACACAAAATGCTGGAGGAACTCAGCAGGTCAGACAGTGTCTATGGACAGAGTAACACACACAAAATGCTGGAGGAACTCAGCAGGTCAGACAGTGTCTATGGACAGAGTAACACACACAAAATGCTGGAGGAACTCAGCAGGTCAGACAGTGTCCATGGTCAGAGTAACACACACAAAATGCTGGACGAACTCAGCAGGTCAGACAGTGTCTATGGACAGAGTAACACACAAATTGCTGGAGGAACTCAGCAGGTCAGACAGTGTCTTTGGTCAGAGTAACACACACAAAATGCTGGAGGAACTCAGCAGGTCAGACAGTGTCTATGGTCAGAGTAACACGTACAAAATGCTGGAGGAACTCAGCAGGTCAGACAGTGTCTATGGTCACAGTAACACACACAAAATGCTGGTGAAACTCAGCAGGTCAGACAGTGTCTACGGACAGAGTAACACACACAAAATGCTGGAGGAACTCAGCAGGTCAGACAGTGTCTATGGACGGAGTAACACACACAAAATGCTGGAGGAACTCTGCAGGTCAGACAGTGTCTGTGGACGGAGTAACACACACAAAATGCCGGAGGAACTCAGCAGGTCAGACAGTGTCTACGGACTGAGTAACACACACAAAATGCTGGAGGAACTCAGCAGGTCAGACAGTGTCTACGGACAGACTAACACGCACAAAATGCTGGAGGAACTCAGCAGGTCAGACAGTGTCTGTGGTCAGAGTAACACACACAAAATGATGGAGGAACTCAGCAGGTCAGACAGCGTCTATGGTCAGAGTAACACACACAAAATGCTGGAGGAACTCAGCAGGTCAGACAGTGTCTATGGACGAAGTAACAGACACAAAATGCTGGAGGAACTCAGCAGGTCAGACAGTGTCTAAGGACAGAGTAACACACACAAAATGCTGCAGGATCTCAGCAGGTCAGACAGTGTCTATGGACAGAGTAACACACACAAAATGCTGGAGGAACTCAGCAGGTCAGACAGTGTCTATGGTCAGAGTAACACACACAAAATGCTGGAGGAACTCAGCAGGTCAGACAGTGTCTATGGTCAGAGTAACACATACAAAATGCTGGAGGAACTCAGCAGGTCAGACAGTGTCTATGGACGGAGTAACACACACAAAATGCTGGAGGAACTCAGCAGGTCAGACAGTGTCTGTGTTCAGTGAAACACACACAAAATGATGGAGGAACTGAGCAGGTCAGACAGTGTCTATGGTCAGAGTAACACACACAAAATGCTGGAGGAACTCAGCAGGTTAGACAGTGTCTATGGTCAGAGTAACACACAAAAAATGCTGGAGGAACTCAGCAGGTCAGACAGTGTCTATGGTCAGAGTAACACACACAAAATGCTGGAGGAACTCCGCAGGTCAGACAGTGTCTATGGACAGAGTAACACACACAAAATGCTGGAATAACTCAGCAGGTCAGAGAGTGTCTATGGACAGAGTAACACACATAAAATGATGGAGTAACTCAGCAGGTCAGACAGTGTCTATGGACGGTGTAACACACACAAAATGCTGGAACAACTCAGCAGGTCAGACAGTGTCTACGGACTGAGTAACACACACAAAATGCTGGAGGAACTCAGCAGGTCAGACAGTGTCTACGGACAGACTAACACGCACAAAATGCTGGAGGAACTCAGCAGGTCAGACAGTGTCTGTGGTCAGAGTAACACACACAAAATGCTGGAGCAACTCAGCAGGTCAGACAGTGTCTATGGACGGAGTAACACACAAAATGCTGGAGGAACTCAGCAGGTCAGACAGTGTCTATGGACAGAGTAACACACACAATATGCTGGAGGAACACAGCAGGTCAGACAGTGTCTATGAACAGAGTAACACACACAAAATGCTGGAGGAACTCAGCAGGTCAGACAGTGTCTATGGTCAGAGTAACACATACAAAATGCTGGAGGAACTCAGCAGGTCAGACAGTGTCTATGGACGGAGTAACACACACAAAATGCTGGAGGAACTCAGCAGGTCAGACAGTGTCTGTGTTCAGTGAAACACACACAAAATGATGGAGGAACTGAGCAGGTCAGACAGTGTCTATGGTCAGAGTAACACACACAAAATGCTGGAGGAACTCAGCAGGTTAGACAGTGTCTATGGTCAGAGTAACACACAAAAAATGCTGGAGGAACTCAGCAGGTCAGACAGTGTCTATGGTCAGAGTAACACACACAAAATGCTGGAGGAACTCCGCAGGTCAGACAGTGTCTATGGACAGAGTAACACACACAAAATGCTGGAATAACTCAGCAGGTCTGAGAGTGTCTATGGACAGAGTAACACACATAAAATGATGGAGTAACTCAGCAGGTCAGACAGTGTCTATGGACGGTGTAACACACACAAAATGCTGGAACAACTCAGCAGGTCAGACAGTGTCTACGGACTGAGTAACACACACAAAATGCTGGAGGAACTCAGCAGGTCAGACAGTGTCTACGGACAGACTAACACGCACAAAATGCTGGAGGAACTCAGCAGGTCAGACAGTGTCTGTGGTCAGAGTAACACACACAAAATGATGGAGGAACTCAGCAGGTCAGACAGTGTCTATGGACGGAGTAACAGACACAAAATGCTGGAATAACTCAGCAGGTCAGACAGTGTCTACGGACAGAGTAACTCACACAAAATGCTGGAGGAACTCAGCAGGTCAGACAGTGTCTATGGTCAGAGTAACACACACAAAATGCTGGAGGAACTCAGCAGGTCAGACAGTGTCTATGGACAGAGTAACACACACAAAATGCTGGAGGAACTCAGCAGGTCAGACAGTGTCTATGGTCAGAGTAACACACAAAAAATGCTGGAGGAACTCAGCAGGTCAGACAGTGTCTATGGACGGAGTAACACACATAAAATGCTGGAGGAACTCAGCAGGTCAGAGAGTGTCTATGGACAGAGTAACACACACAAAATGCTGGAGCAACTCAGCAGGTCAGACAGTGTCTATGGACGGAGTAACACACCAAATGCTGGAGGAACTCAGCAGGTCAGACACTGTCAATGGACGGAGTAACACACACAAAATGCTGGAGGAACTCAGCAGGTCAGAGAGTGTCTATGGACAGAGTAACACACACAAAATGCTGGAGCAACTCAGCAGGTCAGACAGTGTCTATGGACGGAGTAACACACACAAAATGCTGGAGGAACTCAGCAGGTCAGACAGTGTCTATGGTCAGAGTAACACATACAAAATGCTGGAGGAACTCAGCAGGTCAGACAGTGTCTATGGACGGAGTAACACACACAAAATGCTGGAGGAACTCAGCAGGTCAGACAGTGTCTACGGACTGAGTAACACACATAAAATGCTGGAGGAACTCAGCAGGTCAGACAGTGTCTATGGTCAGAGTAACACACACAAAATGCTGGAGGAACTCCGCAGGTCAGACAGTGTCTATGGTCAGAGTAACACACACAAAATGCTGGAGGAACTCAGCAGGTCAGACAGTGTCTATGGACGGAGTAACAGACACAAAATGCTGGAGGAAATCAGCAGGTCAGACAGTGTCTAAGGACAGAGTAACACACACAAAATGCTGCAGGATCTCAGCAGGTCAGACAATGTCTATGGACAGAGTAACACACACAAAATGCTGGAGGAACTCAGCAGGTCAGACAGTGTCTATGGTCAGAGTAACACACAAAAAATGCTGGAGGAACTCAGCAGGTCAGACAGTGTCTATGGACGGAGTAACACACACAAAATGCTGGAGGAACTCAGCAGGTCTGGGAGTGTCTATGGACAGAGTAACACACACAAAATGCTGGAGCAACTCAGCAGGTCAGACAGTGTCTATGGACGGAGTAACACACAAAATGCTGGAGGAACTCAGCAGGTCAGACACTGTCAATGGACGGAGTAACACACACAAAATTCTGGTGGAATTCAGCACTTCAGACAGTGTCTGTGGACAGAGTAACACACACAAAATACTGGAGGATCTCAGCAGGTCAGACAGTGTTTATGGTCACAGTAACACAGACAGAATGCTGGAGGAACTCAGCAGGTCAGAGAGTGTCTATGGACAGAGTAACACACACGAAATGCTGGGGGAACTCAGCAGGTCAGACAGTGTCTACGGACAGAGTAACACACACAAAATGCTGGAGGAACTCAGCAGGTCAGACAGTGTCTACGGACAGACTAACACGCACAAAATGCTGGAGGAACTCAGCAGGTCAGACAGTGTCTGTGGTCAGAGTAACACACACAAAATGATGGAGGAACTCAGCAGGTCAGACAGTGTCTATGGACGGAGTAACAGACACAAAATGCTGGAATAACTCAGCAGGTCAGACAGTGTCTACGGACAGAGTAACTCACACAAAATGCTGGAGGAACTCAGCAGGTCAGACAGTGTCTATGGTCAGAGTAACACACACAAAATGCTGGAGGAACTCAGCAGGTCAGACAGTGTCTATGGACAGAGTAACACACACAAAATGCTGGAGGAACTCAGCAGGTCAGACAGTGTCTATGGTCAGAGTAACACACAAAAAATGCTGGAGGAACTCAGCAGGTCAGACAGTGTCTATGGACGGAGTAACACACATAAAATGCTGGAGGAACTCAGCAGGTCAGAGAGTGTCTATGGACAGAGTAACACACACAAAATGCTGGAGCAACTCAGCAGGTCAGATAGTGTCTATGGACGGAGTAACACACCAAATGCTGGAGGAACTCAGCAGGTCAGACACTGTCAATGGACGGAGTAACACACACAAAATGCTGGAGGAACTCAGCAGGTCAGAGAGTGTCTATGGACAGAGTAACACACACAAAATGCTGGAGCAACTCAGCAGGTCAGACAGTGTCTATGGACGGAGTAACACACACAAAATGCTGGAGGAACTCAGCAGGTCAGACAGTGTCTATGGTCAGAGTAACACATACAAAATGCTGGAGGAACTCAGCAGGTCAGACAGTGTCTATGGACGGAGTAACACACACAAAATGCTGGAGGAACTCAGCAGTTCAGACAGTGTCTATGGACAGAGTAACACACACAAAATGCTGGAGGAACTCAGCAGGTCAGACAGTGTCTACGGACAGACTAACACGCACAAAATGCTGGAGGAACTCAGCAGGTCAGACAGTGTCTGTGGTCAGAGTAACACACACAGAATGATGGAGGAACTCAGCAGGTCAGACAGTGTCTATGGACAGAGTAACACACACAAAATGCTGGAATAACTCAGCAGGTCAGACAGTGTCTATGGACAGAGTAATTCACACAAAATGCTGGAGGAACTCAGCAGGTCAGACAGTGTCTATGGTCAGAGTAACACACACAAAATGCTGGAGGAACTCCGCAGGTCAGACAGTGTCTATGGTCAGAGTAACACACACAAAATGCTGGAGGAACTCAGCAGGTCAGACAGTGTCTATGGACGGAGTAACAGACACAAAATGCTGGAGGAAATCAGCAGGTCAGACAGTGTCTAAGGACAGAGTAACACACACAAAATGCTGCAGGATCTCAGCAGGTCAGACAATGTCTATGGACAGAGTAACACACACAAAATGCTGGAGGAACTCAGCAGGTCAGACAGTGTCTATGGTCAGAGTAACACACAAAAAATGCTGGAGGAACTCAGCAGGTCAGACAGTGTCTATGGACGGAGTAACACACACAAAATGCTGGAGGAACTCAGCAGGTCTGAGAGTGTCTATGGACAGAGTAACACACACAAAATGCTGGAGCAACTCAGCAGTTCAGACAGTGTCTATGGACAGAGTTACACACACAAAATGCTGGAGGAACTCAGCAGGTCAGACAGTGTCTACGGACAGACTAACACGCACAAAATGCTGGAGGAACTCAGCAGGTCAGACAGTGTCTGTGGTCAGAGTAACACACACAGAATGATGGAGGAACTCAGCAGGTCAGACAGTGTCTATGGACAGAGTAACACACACAAAATGCTGGAATAACTCAGCAGGTCAGACAGTGTCTATGGACAGAGTAATTCACACAAAATGCTGGAGGAACTCAGCAGGTCAGACAGTGTCTATGGTCAGAGTAACACACACAAAATGCTGGAGGAACTCCGCAGGTCAGACAGTGTCTATGGTCAGAGTAACACACACAAAATGCTGGAGGAACTCAGCAGGTCAGACAGTGTCTATGGACGGAGTAACAGACACAAAATGCTGGAGGAAATCAGCAGGTCAGACAGTGTCTAAGGACAGAGTAACACACACAAAATGCTGCAGGATCTCAGCAGGTCAGACAATGTCTATGGACAGAGTAACACACACAAAATGCTGGAGGAACTCAGCAGGTCAGACAGTGTCTATGGTCAGAGTAACACACAAAAAATGCTGGAGGAACTCAGCAGGTCAGACAGTGTCTATGGACGGAGTAACACACACAAAATGCTGGAGGAACTCAGCAGGTCTGGGAGTGTCTATGGACAGAGTAACACACACAAAATGCTGGAGCAACTCAGCAGGTCAGACAGTGTCTATGGACGGAGTAACACACAAAATGCTGGAGGAACTCAGCAGGTCAGACACTGTCAATGGACGGAGTAACACACACAAAATTCTGGTGGAATTCAGCACTTCAGACAGTGTCTGTGGACAGAGTAACACACACAAAATACTGGAGGATCTCAGCAGGTCAGACAGTGTTTATGGTCACAGTAACACAGACAGAATGCTGGAGGAACTCAGCAGGTCAGAGAGTGTCTATGGACAGAGTAACACACACGAAATGCTGGAGGAACTCAGCAGGTCAGACAGTGTCTACGGACAGAGTAACACACACAAAATGCTGGAGGAACTCAGCAGGTCAGACAGTGTCTACGGACAGACTAACACGCACAAAATGCTGGAGGAACTCAGCAGGTCAGACAGTGTCTGTGGTCAGAGTAACACACACAAAATGATGGAGGAACTCAGCAGGTCAGACAGTGTCTATGGACGGAGTAACAGACACAAAATGCTGGAATAACTCAGCAGGTCAGACAGTGTCTACGGACAGAGTAACTCACACAAAATGCTGGAGGAACTCAGCAGGTCAGACAGTGTCTATGGTCAGAGTAACACACACAAAATGCTGGAGGAACTCAGCAGGTCAGACAGTGTCTATGGACAGAGTAACACACACAAAATGCTGGAGGAACTCAGCAGGTCAGACAGTGTCTATGGTCAGAGTAACACACAAAAAATGCTGGAGGAACTCAGCAGGTCAGACAGTGTCTATGGACGGAGTAACACACATAAATTGCTGGAGGAACTCAGCAGGTCAGAGAGTGTCTATGGACAGAGTAACACACACAAAATGCTGGAGCAACTCAGCAGGTCAGATAGTGTCTATGGACGGAGTAACACACCAAATGCTGGAGGAACTCAGCAGGTCAGACACTGTCAATGGACGGAGTAACACACACAAAATGCTGGAGGAACTCAGCAGGTCAGAGAGTGTCTATGGACAGAGTAACACACACAAAATGCTGGAGCAACTCAGCAGGTCAGACAGTGTCTATGGACGGAGTAACACACACAAAATGCTGGAGGAACTCAGCAGGTCAGACAGTGTCTATGGTCAGAGTAACACATACAAAATGCTGGAGGAACTCAGCAGGTCAGACAGTGTCTATGGACGGAGTAACACACACAAAATGCTGGAGGAACTCAGCAGTTCAGACAGTGTCTATGGACAGAGTAACACACACAAAATGCTGGAGGAACTCAGCAGGTCAGACAGTGTCTACGGACAGACTAACACGCACAAAATGCTGGAGGAACTCAGCAGGTCAGACAGTGTCTGTGGTCAGAGTAACACACACAGAATGATGGAGGAACTCAGCAGGTCAGACAGTGTCTATGGACAGAGTAACACACACAAAATGCTGGAATAACTCAGCAGGTCAGACAGTGTCTATGGACAGAGTAATTCACACAAAATGCTGGAGGAACTCAGCAGGTCAGACAGTGTCTATGGTCAGAGTAACACACACAAAATGCTGGAGGAACTCCGCAGGTCAGACAGTGTCTATGGTCAGAGTAACACACACAAAATGCTGGAGGAACTCAGCAGGTCAGACAGTGTCTATGGACGGAGTAACAGACACAAAATGCTGGAGGAAATCAGCAGGTCAGACAGTGTCTAAGGACAGAGTAACACACACAAAATGCTGCAGGATCTCAGCAGGTCAGACAATGTTTATGGACAGAGTAACACACACAAAATGCTGGAGGAACTCAGCAGGTCAGACAGTGTCTATGGTCAGAGTAACACACAAAAAATGCTGGAGGAACTCAGCAGGTCAGACAGTGTCTATGGACGGAGTAACACACACAAAATGCTGGAGGAACTCAGCAGGTCTGAGAGTGTCTATGGACAGAGTAACACACACAAAATGCTGGAGCAACTCAGCAGGTCAGACAGTGTCTATGGACGGAGTAACACACAAAATGCTGGAGGAACTCAGCAGGTCAGACACTGTCAATGGACGGAGTAACACACACAAAATTCTGGTGGAATTCAGCACTTCAGACAGTGTCTGTGGACAGAGTAACACACACAAAATACTGGAGGATCTCAGCAGGTCAGACAGTGTTTATGGTCACAGTAACACAGACAGAATGCTGGAGGAACTCAGCAGGTCAGAGAGTGTCTATGGACAGAGTAACACACACGAAATGCTGGGGGAACTCAGCAGGTCAGACAGTGTCTACGGACAGAGTAACACACACAAAATGCTGGAGGAACTCAGCAGGTCAGACAGTGTCTATGGGCAGAGTAACACACACAAAATGCTGGAGGAACTCAGCAGGTCAGACACTGTCTATGGACGGAGTAACACACACAAAATGCTGGAGGAACTCAGCACGTCAGACAGTGTCTAAGGACAGAGTAACACACACAAAATGCTGGAGGATCTCAGCAGGTCAGACAGTGTCTAGGGAAAGAGTAACACACACAAAATGCTGGAGGAACTCAGCAGGTCATACAGTGTCTATGGTGAGAGTAACACACAAATTGCTGGAGGAACTCAGCAGGTCAGACAGTGTCTATGGTGAGAGTAACACACACAAAATGCTGGAGGAACTCAGCAGGTCAGACAGTGTCTATGGACAGAGTAACACACACAAAATGCTGGAGGAACTCAGCAGGTCAGAGAGTGTCTATGGACAGAGTAACACACACGAAATGATGGAGGAACTGAGCAGGTCAGACAGTGTCTATGGTCAGAGTAACACACACAAAATGCTGGAGGAACTCAGCAGGTTAGACAGTGTCTATGGTCAGAGTAACACACAAAAAATGCTGGAGGAACTCAGCAGGTCAGACAGTGTCTATGGTCAGAGTAACACACACAAAATGCTGGAGGAACTCCGCAGGTCAGACAGTGTCTATGGACAGAGTAACACACACAAAATGCTGGAATAACTCAGCAGGTCTGAGAGTGTCTATGGACAGAGTAACACACATAAAATGATGGAGTAACTCAGCAGGTCAGACAGTGTCTATGGACGGTGTAACACACACAAAATGCTGGAACAACTCAGCAGGTCAGACAGTGTCTACGGACTGAGTAACACACACAAAATGCTGGAGGAACTCAGCAGGTCAGACAGTGTCTACGGACAGACTAACACGCACAAAATGCTGGAGGAACTCAGCAGGTCAGACAGTGTCTGTGGTCAGAGTAACACACACAAAATGATGGAGGAACTCAGCAGGTCAGACAGTGTCTATGGACGGAGTAACAGACACAAAATGCTGGAATAACTCAGCAGGTCAGACAGTGTCTACGGACAGAGTAACTCACACAAAATGCTGGAGGAACTCAGCAGGTCAGACAGTGTCTATGGTCAGAGTAACACACACAAAATGCTGGAGGAACTCAGCAGGTCAGACAGTGTCTATGGACAGAGTAACACACACAAAATGCTGGAGGAACTCAGCAGGTCAGACAGTGTCTATGGTCAGAGTAACACACAAAAAATGCTGGAGGAACTCAGCAGGTCAGACAGTGTCTATGGACGGAGTAACACACATAAAATGCTGGAGGAACTCAGCAGGTCAGAGAGTGTCTATGGACAGAGTAACACACACAAAATGCTGGAGCAACTCAGCAGGTCAGACAGTGTCTATGGACGGAGTAACACACCAAATGCTGGAGGAACTCAGCAGGTCAGACACTGTCAATGGACGGAGTAACACACACAAAATGCTGGAGGAACTCAGCAGGTCAGAGAGTGTCTATGGACAGAGTAACACACACAAAATGCTGGAGCAACTCAGCAGGTCAGACAGTGTCTATGGACGGAGTAACACACACAAAATGCTGGAGGAACTCAGCAGGTCAGACAGTGTCTATGGTCAGAGTAACACATACAAAATGCTGGAGGAACTCAGCAGGTCAGACAGTGTCTATGGACGGAGTAACACACACAAAATGCTGGAGGAACTCAGCAGGTCAGACAGTGTCTACGGACTGAGTAACACATAAAATGCTGGAGGAACTCAGCAGTTCAGACAGTGTCTATGGACAGAGTTACACACACAAAATGCTGGAGGAACTCAGCAGGTCAGACAGTGTCTACGGACAGACTAACACGCACAAAATGCTGGAGGAACTCAGCAGGTCAGACAGTGTCTGTGGTCAGAGTAACACACACAGAATGATGGAGGAACTCAGCAGGTCAGACAGTGTCTATGGACAGAGTAACACACACAAAATGCTGGAATAACTCAGCAGGTCAGACAGTGTCTATGGACAGAGTAATTCACACAAAATGCTGGAGGAACTCAGCAGGTCAGACAGTGTCTATGGTCAGAGTAACACACACAAAATGCTGGAGGAACTCCGCAGGTCAGACAGTGTCTATGGTCAGAGTAACACACACAAAATGCTGGAGGAACTCAGCAGGTCAGACAGTGTCTATGGACGGAGTAACAGACACAAAATGCTGGAGGAAATCAGCAGGTCAGACAGTGTCTAAGGACAGAGTAACACACACAAAATGCTGCAGGATCTCAGCAGGTCAGACAATGTCTATGGACAGAGTAACACACACAAAATGCTGGAGGAACTCAGCAGGTCAGACAGTGTCTATGGTCAGAGTAACACACAAAAAATGCTGGAGGAACTCAGCAGGTCAGACAGTGTCTATGGACGGAGTAACACACACAAAATGCTGGAGGAACTCAGCAGGTCTGGGAGTGTCTATGGACAGAGTAACACACACAAAATGCTGGAGCAACTCAGCAGGTCAGACAGTGTCTATGGACGGAGTAACACACAAAATGCTGGAGGAACTCAGCAGGTCAGACACTGTCAATGGACGGAGTAACACACACAAAATTCTGGTGGAATTCAGCACTTCAGACAGTGTCTGTGGACAGAGTAACACACACAAAATACTGGAGGATCTCAGCAGGTCAGACAGTGTTTATGGTCACAGTAACACAGACAGAATGCTGGAGGAACTCAGCAGGTCAGAGAGTGTCTATGGACAGAGTAACACACACGAAATGCTGGGGGAACTCAGCAGGTCAGACAGTGTCTACGGACAGAGTAACACACACAAAATGCTGGAGGAACTCAGCAGGTCAGACAGTGTCTACGGACAGACTAACACGCACAAAATGCTGGAGGAACTCAGCAGGTCAGACAGTGTCTGTGGTCAGAGTAACACACACAAAATGATGGAGGAACTCAGCAGGTCAGACAGTGTCTATGGACGGAGTAACAGACACAAAATGCTGGAATAACTCAGCAGGTCAGACAGTGTCTACGGACAGAGTAACTCACACAAAATGCTGGAGGAACTCAGCAGGTCAGACAGTGTCTATGGTCAGAGTAACACACACAAAATGCTGGAGGAACTCAGCAGGTCAGACAGTGTCTATGGACAGAGTAACACACACAAAATGCTGGAGGAACTCAGCAGGTCAGACAGTGTCTATGGTCAGAGTAACACACAAAAAATGCTGGAGGAACTCAGCAGGTCAGACAGTGTCTATGGACGGAGTAACACACATAAAATGCTGGAGGAACTCAGCAGGTCAGAGAGTGTCTATGGACAGAGTAACACACACAAAATGCTGGAGCAACTCAGCAGGTCAGATAGTGTCTATGGACGGAGTAACACACCAAATGCTGGAGGAACTCAGCAGGTCAGACACTGTCAATGGACGGAGTAACACACACAAAATGCTGGAGGAACTCAGCAGGTCAGAGAGTGTCTATGGACAGAGTAACACACACAAAATGCTGGAGCAACTCAGCAGGTCAGACAGTGTCTATGGACGGAGTAACACACACAAAATGCTGGAGGAACTCAGCAGGTCAGACAGTGTCTATGGTCAGAGTAACACATACAAAATGCTGGAGGAACTCAGCAGGTCAGACAGTGTCTATGGACGGAGTAACACACACAAAATGCTGGAGGAACTCAGCAGTTCAGACAGTGTCTATGGACAGAGTAACACACACAAAATGCTGGAGGAACTCAGCAGGTCAGACAGTGTCTACGGACAGACTAACACGCACAAAATGCTGGAGGAACTCAGCAGGTCAGACAGTGTCTGTGGTCAGAGTAACACACACAGAATGATGGAGGAACTCAGCAGGTCAGACAGTGTCTATGGACAGAGTAACACACACAAAATGCTGGAATAACTCAGCAGGTCAGACAGTGTCTATGGACAGAGTAATTCACACAAAATGCTGGAGGAACTCAGCAGGTCAGACAGTGTCTATGGTCAGAGTAACACACACAAAATGCTGGAGGAACTCCGCAGGTCAGACAGTGTCTATGGTCAGAGTAACACACACAAAATGCTGGAGGAACTCAGCAGGTCAGACAGTGTCTATGGACGGAGTAACAGACACAAAATGCTGGAGGAAATCAGCAGGTCAGACAGTGTCTAAGGACAGAGTAACACACACAAAATGCTGCAGGATCTCAGCAGGTCAGACAATGTCTATGGACAGAGTAACACACACAAAATGCTGGAGGAACTCAGCAGGTCAGACAGTGTCTATGGTCAGAGTAACACACAAAAAATGCTGGAGGAACTCAGCAGGTCAGACAGTGTCTATGGACGGAGTAACACACACAAAATGCTGGAGGAACTCAGCAGGTCTGAGAGTGTCTATGGACAGAGTAACACACACAAAATGCTGGAGCAACTCAGCAGTTCAGACAGTGTCTATGGACAGAGTTACACACACAAAATGCTGGAGGAACTCAGCAGGTCAGACAGTGTCTACGGACAGACTAACACGCACAAAATGCTGGAGGAACTCAGCAGGTCAGACAGTGTCTGTGGTCAGAGTAACACACACAGAATGATGGAGGAACTCAGCAGGTCAGACAGTGTCTATGGACAGAGTAACACACACAAAATGCTGGAATAACTCAGCAGGTCAGACAGTGTCTATGGACAGAGTAATTCACACAAAATGCTGGAGGAACTCAGCAGGTCAGACAGTGTCTATGGTCAGAGTAACACACACAAAATGCTGGAGGAACTCCGCAGGTCAGACAGTGTCTATGGTCAGAGTAACACACACAAAATGCTGGAGGAACTCAGCAGGTCAGACAGTGTCTATGGACGGAGTAACAGACACAAAATGCTGGAGGAAATCAGCAGGTCAGACAGTGTCTAAGGACAGAGTAACACACACAAAATGCTGCAGGATCTCAGCAGGTCAGACAATGTCTATGGACAGAGTAACACACACAAAATGCTGGAGGAACTCTGCAGGTCAGACAGTGTCTATGGTCAGAGTAACACACAAAAAATGCTGGAGGAACTCAGCAGGTCAGACAGTGTCTATGGACGGAGTAACACACACAAAATGCTGGAGGAACTCAGCAGGTCTGGGAGTGTCTATGGACAGAGTAACACACACAAAATGCTGGAGCAACTCAGCAGGTCAGACAGTGTCTATGGACGGAGTAACACACAAAATGCTGGAGGAACTCAGCAGGTCAGACACTGTCAATGGACGGAGTAACACACACAAAATTCTGGTGGAATTCAGCACTTCAGACAGTGTCTGTGGACAGAGTAACACACACAAAATACTGGAGGATCTCAGCAGGTCAGACAGTGTTTATGGTCACAGTAACACAGACAGAATGCTGGAGGAACTCAGCAGGTCAGAGAGTGTCTATGGACAGAGTAACACACACGAAATGCTGGGGGAACTCAGCAGGTCAGACAGTGTCTACGGACAGAGTAACACACACAAAATGCTGGAGGAACTCAGCAGGTCAGACAGTGTCTACGGACAGACTAACACGCACAAAATGCTGGAGGAACTCAGCAGGTCAGACAGTGTCTGTGGTCAGAGTAACACACACAAAATGATGGAGGAACTCAGCAGGTCAGACAGTGTCTATGGACGGAGTAACACACAAATTGCTGGAGGAACTCAGCAGGTCAGACAGTGTCTATGGTGAGAGTAACACACACAAAATGCTGGAGGAACTCAGCAGGTCAGACAGTGTCTATGGTCAGAGTAACACACACAAAATGCTGGAGGAACTCAGCAGGTCAGACAGTGTCTATGGACGGAGTAACAGACACAAAATGCTGGAGGAAATCAGCAGGTCAGACAGTGTCTGTGGTCAGAGTAACACACACAAAATGATGGAGGATCTCAGCAGGTCAGACAGTGTCTATGGACGGAGTAACAGACACAAAATGCTGGAATAACTCAGCAGGTCAGACAGTGTCTACGGACAGAGTAACTCACACAAAATGCTGGAGGAACTCAGCAGGTCAGACAGTGTCTATGGTCAGAGTAACACACACAAAATGCTGGAGGAACTCAGCAGGTCAGACAGTGTCTATGGACAGAGTAACACACACAAAATGCTGGAGGAACTCAGCAGGTCAGACAGTGTCTATGGTCAGAGTAACACACAAAAAATGCTGGAGGAACTCAGCAGGTCAGACAGTGTCTATGGACGGAGTAACACACATAAAATGCTGGAGGAACTCAGCAGGTCAGAGAGTGTCTATGGACAGAGTAACACACACAAAATGCTGGAGCAACTCAGCAGGTCAGACAGTGTCTATGGACGGAGTAACACACCAAATGCTGGAGGAACTCAGCAGGTCAGACACTGTCAATGGACGGAGTAACACACACAAAATGCTGGAGGAACTCAGCAGGTCAGAGAGTGTCTATGGACAGAGTAACACACACAAAATGCTGGAGCAACTCAGCAGGTCAGACAGTGTCTATGGACGGAGTAACACACACAAAATGCTGGAGGAACTCAGCAGGTCAGACAGTGTCTATGGTCAGAGTAACACATACAAAATGCTGGAGGAACTCAGCAGGTCAGACAGTGTCTATGGACGGAGTAACACACACAAAATGCTGGAGGAACTCAGCAGTTCAGACAGTGTCTATGGACAGAGTAACACACACAAAATGCTGGAGGAACTCAGCAGGTCAGACAGTGTCTACGGACAGACTAACACGCACAAAATGCTGGAGGAACTCAGCAGGTCAGACAGTGTCTGTGGTCAGAGTAACACACACAGAATGATGGAGGAACTCAGCAGGTCAGACAGTGTCTATGGACAGAGTAACACACACAAAATGCTGGAATAACTCAGCAGGTCAGACAGTGTCTATGGACAGAGTAATTCACACAAAATGCTGGAGGAACTCAGCAGGTCAGACAGTGTCTATGGTCAGAGTAACACACAAAAAATGCTGGAGGAACTCAGCAGGTCAGACAGTGTCTATGGACGGAGTAACACACACAAAATGCTGGAGGAACTCAGCAGGTCTGAGAGTGTCTATGGACAGAGTAACACACACAAAATGCTGGAGCAACTCAGCAGGTCAGACACTGTCAATGGACGGAGTAACACACACAAAATTCTGGTGGAATTCAGCACTTCAGACAGTGTCTGTGGACAGAGTAACACACACAAAATACTGGAGGATCTCAGCAGGTCAGACAGTGTTTATGGTCACAGTAACACAGACAGAATGCTGGAGGAACTCAGCAGGTCAGAGAGTGTCTATGGACAGAGTAACACACACGAAATGCTGGGGGAACTCAGCAGGTCAGACAGTGTCTACGGACAGAGTAACACACACAAAATGCTGGAGGAACTCAGCAGGTCAGACAGTGTCTATGGGCAGAGTAACACACACAAAATGCTGGAGGAACTCAGCAGGTCAGACACTGTCTATGGACGGAGTAACACACACAAAATGCTGGAGGAACTCAGCACGTCAGACAGTGTCTAAGGACAGAGTAACACACACAAAATGCTGGAGGATCTCAGCAGGTCAGACAGTGTCTAGGGAAAGAGTAACACACACAAAATGCTGGAGGAACTCAGCAGGTCATACAGTGTCTATGGTGAGAGTAACACACAAATTGCTGGAGGAACTCAGCAGGTCAGACAGTGTCTATGGTGAGAGTAACACACACAAAATGCTAGAGGAACTCAGCAGGTCAGACAGTGTCTATGGACAGAGTAACACACACAAAATGCTGGAGGAACTCAGCAGGTCAGAGAGTGTCTATGGACAGAGTAACACACACGAAATGATGGAGGAACTGAGCAGGTCAGACAGTGTCTATGGGCAGAGTAACACACACAAAATGCTGGAGGAACTCAGCAGGTCAGACACTGTCTATGGACGGAGTAACACACACAAAATGCTGGAGGAACTCAGCAGGTCAGACAGTGTCTGTGTTCAGTGAAACACACACAAAATGATGGAGGAACTGAGCAGGTCAGACAGTGTCTATGGTCAGAGTAACACACACAAAATGCTGGAGGAACTCAGCAGGTTAGACAGTGTCTATGGTCAGAGTAACACACAAAAAATGCTGGAGGAACTCAGCAGGTCAGACAGTGTCTATGGTCAGAGTAACACACACAAAATGCTGGAGGAACTCCGCAGGTCAGACAGTGTCTATGGACAGAGTAACACACACAAAATGCTGGAATAACTCAGCAGGTCAGAGAGTGTCTATGGACAGAGTAACACACATAAAATGATGGAGTAACTCAGCAGGTCAGACAGTGTCTATGGACGGTGTAACACACACAAAATGCTGGAACAACTCAGCAGGTCAGACAGTGTCTACGGACTGAGTAACACACACAAAATGCTGGAGGAACTCAGCAGGTCAGACAGTGTCTACGGACAGACTAACACGCACAAAATGCTGGAGGAACTCAGCAGGTCAGACAGTGTCTGTGGTCAGAGTAACACACACAAAATGCTGGAGCAACTCAGCAGGTCAGACAGTGTCTATGGACGGAGTAACACACAAAATGCTGGAGGAACTCAGCAGGTCAGACAGTGTCTATGGACAGAGTAACACACACAATATGCTGGAGGAACACAGCAGGTCAGACAGTGTCTATGAACAGAGTAACACACACAAAATGCTGGAGGAACTCAGCAGGTCAGACAGTGTCTATGGTCAGAGTAACACATACAAAATGCTGGAGGAACTCAGCAGGTCAGACAGTGTCTATGGACGGAGTAACACACACAAAATGCTGGAGGAACTCAGCAGGTCAGACAGTGTCTGTGTTCAGTGAAACACACACAAAATGATGGAGGAACTGAGCAGGTCAGACAGTGTCTATGGTCAGAGTAACACACACAAAATGCTGGAGGAACTCAGCAGGTTAGACAGTGTCTATGGTCAGAGTAACACACAAAAAATGCTGGAGGAACTCAGCAGGTCAGACAGTGTCTATGGTCAGAGTAACACATACAAAATGCTGGAGGAACTCAGCAGGTCAGACAGTGTCTATGGACGGAGTAACACACACAAAATGCTGGAGGAACTCAGCAGTTCAGACAGTGTCTATGGACAGAGTAACACACACAAAATGCTGGAGGAACTCAGCAGGTCAGACAGTGTCTACGGACAGACTAACACGCACAAAATGCTGGAGGAACTCAGCAGGTCAGACAGTGTCTGTGGTCAGAGTAACACACACAGAATGATGGAGGAACTCAGCAGGTCAGACAGTGTCTATGGACAGAGTAACACACACAAAATGCTGGAATAACTCAGCAGGTCAGACAGTGTCTATGGACAGAGTAATTCACACAAAATGCTGGAGGAACTCAGCAGGTCAGACAGTGTCTATGGTCAGAGTAACACACACAAAATGCTGGAGGAACTCCGCAGGTCAGACAGTGTCTATGGTCAGAGTAACACACACAAAATGCTGGAGGAACTCAGCAGGTCAGACAGTGTCTATGGACGGAGTAACACACACAAAATGCTGGAGGAACTCAGCAGGTCAGACAGTGTCTATGGTCAGAGTAACACATACAAAATGCTGGAGGAACTCAGCAGGTCAGACAGTGTCTATGGACGGAGTAACACACACAAAATGCTGGAGGAACTCAGCAGTTCAGACAGTGTCTATGGACAGAGTAACACACACAAAATGCTGGAGGAACTCAGCAGGTCAGACAGTGTCTACGGACAGACTAACACGCACAAAATGCTGGAGGAACTCAGCAGGTCAGACAGTGTCTGTGGTCAGAGTAACACACACAGAATGATGGAGGAACTCAGCAGGTCAGACAGTGTCTATGGACAGAGTAACACACACAAAATGCTGGAATAACTCAGCAGGTCAGACAGTGTCTATGGACAGAGTAATTCACACAAAATGCTGGAGGAACTCAGCAGGTCAGACAGTGTCTATGGTCAGAGTAACACACACAAAATGCTGGAGGAACTCCGCAGGTCAGACAGTGTCTATGGTCAGAGTAACACACACAAAATGCTGGAGGAACTCAGCAGGTCAGACAGTGTCTATGGACGGAGTAACAGACACAAAATGCTGGAGGAAATCAGCAGGTCAGACAGTGTCTAAGGACAGAGTAACACACACAAAATGCTGCAGGATCTCAGCAGGTCAGACAATGTCTATGGACAGAGTAACACACACAAAATGCTGGAGGAACTCAGCAGGTCAGACAGTGTCTATGGTCAGAGTAACACACAAAAAATGCTGGAGGAACTCAGCAGGTCAGACAGTGTCTATGGACGGAGTAACACACACAAAATGCTGGAGGAACTCAGCAGGTCTGAGAGTGTCTATGGACAGAGTAACACACACAAAATGCTGGAGCAACTCAGCAGGTCAGACAGTGTCTATGGACGGAGTAACACACAAAATGCTGGAGGAACTCAGCAGGTCAGACACTGTCAATGGACGGAGTAACACACACAAAATTCTGGTGGAATTCAGCACTTCAGACAGTGTCTGTGGACAGAGTAACACACACAAAATACTGGAGGATCTCAGCAGGTCAGACAGTGTTTATGGTCACAGTAACACAGACAGAATGCTGGAGGAACTCAGCAGGTCAGAGAGTGTCTATGGACAGAGTAACACACACGAAATGCTGGGGGAACTCAGCAGGTCAGACAGTGTCTACGGACAGAGTAACACACACAAAATGCTGGAGGAACTCAGCAGGTCAGACAGTGTCTATGGGCAGAGTAACACACACAAAATGCTGGAGGAACTCAGCAGGTCAGACACTGTCTATGGACGGAGTAACACACACAAAATGCTGGAGGAACTCAGCACGTCAGACAGTGTCTAAGGACAGAGTAACACACACAAAATGCTGGAGGATCTCAGCAGGTCAGACAGTGTCTAGGGAAAGAGTAACACACACAAAATGCTGGAGGAACTCAGCAGGTCATACAGTGTCTATGGTGAGAGTAACACACAAATTGCTGGAGGAACTCAGCAGGTCAGACAGTGTCTATGGTGAGAGTAACACACACAAAATGCTGGAGGAACTCAGCAGGTCAGACAGTGTCTATGGACAGAGTAACACACACAAAATGCTGGAGGAACTCAGCAGGTCAGAGAGTGTCTATGGACAGAGTAACACACACGAAATGCTGGGGGAACTCAGCAGGTCAGACAGTGTCTACGGACAGAGTAACACACACAAAATGCTGGAGGAACTCAGCAGGTCAGACAGTGTCTATGGGCAGAGTAACACACACAAAATGCTGGAGGAACTCAGCAGGTCAGACACTGTCTATGGACGGAGTAACACACACAAAATGCTGGAGGAACTCAGCACGTCAGACAGTGTCTAAGGACAGAGTAACACACACAAAATGCTGGAGGATCTCAGCAGGTCAGACAGTGTCTAGGGAAAGAGTAACACACACAAAATGCTGGAGGAACTCAGCAGGTCATACAGTGTCTATGGTGAGAGTAACACACAAATTGCTGGAGGAAATCAGCAGGTCAGACAGTGTCTAAGGACAGAGTAACACACACAAAATGCTGCAGGATCTCAGCAGGTCAGACAATGTCTATGGACAGAGTAACACACACAAAATGCTGGAGGAACTCAGCAGGTCAGACAGTGTCTATGGTCAGAGTAACACACAAAAAATGCTGGAGGAACTCAGCAGGTCAGACAGTGTCTATGGACGGAGTAACACACACAAAATGCTGGAGGAACTCAGCAGGTCTGAGAGTGTCTATGGACAGAGTAACACACACAAAATGCTGGAGCAACTCAGCAGGTCAGACAGTGTCTATGGACGGAGTAACACACAAAATGCTGGAGGAACTCAGCAGGTCAGACACTGTCAATGGACGGAGTAACACACACAAAATTCTGGTGGAATTCAGCACTTCAGACAGTGTCTGTGGACAGAGTAACACACACAAAATACTGGAGGATCTCAGCAGGTCAGACAGTGTTTATGGTCACAGTAACACAGACAGAATGCTGGAGGAACTCAGCAGGTCAGAGAGTGTCTATGGACAGAGTAACACACACGAAATGCTGGGGGAACTCAGCAGGTCAGACAGTGTCTACGGACAGAGTAACACACACAAAATGCTGGAGGAACTCAGCAGGTCAGACAGTGTCTATGGGCAGAGTAACACACATAAAATGATGGAGTAACTCAGCAGGTCAGACAGTGTCTATGGACGGTGTAACACACACAAAATGCTGGAACAACTCAGCAGGTCAGACAGTGTCTACGGACTGAGTAACACACACAAAATGCTGGAGGAACTCAGCAGGTCAGACAGTGTCTACGGACAGACTAACACGCACAAAATGCTGGAGGAACTCAGCAGGTCAGACAGTGTCTGTGGTCAGAGTAACACACACAAAATGATGGAGGAACTCAGCAGGTCAGACAGTGTCTATGGACGGAGTAACAGACACAAAATGCTGGAATAACTCAGCAGGTCAGACAGTGTCTACGGACAGAGTAACTCACACAAAATGCTGGAGGAACTCAGCAGGTCAGACAGTGTCTATGGTCAGAGTAACACACACAAAATGCTGGAGGAACTCAGCAGGTCAGACAGTGTCTATGGACAGAGTAACACACACAAAATGCTGGAGGAACTCAGCAGGTCAGACAGTGTCTATGGTCAGAGTAACACACAAAAAATGCTGGAGGAACTCAGCAGGTCAGACAGTGTCTATGGACGGAGTAACACACATAAAATGCTGGAGGAACTCAGCAGGTCAGAGAGTGTCTATGGACAGAGTAACACACACAAAATGCTGGAGCAACTCAGCAGGTCAGATAGTGTCTATGGACGGAGTAACACACCAAATGCTGGAGGAACTCAGCAGGTCAGACACTGTCAATGGACGGAGTAACACACACAAAATGCTGGAGGAACTCAGCAGGTCAGAGAGTGTCTATGGACAGAGTAACACACACAAAATGCTGGAGCAACTCAGCAGGTCAGACAGTGTCTATGGACGGAGTAACACACACAAAATGCTGGAGGAACTCAGCAGGTCAGACAGTGTCTATGGTCAGAGTAACACATACAAAATGCTGGAGGAACTCAGCAGGTCAGACAGTGTCTATGGACGGAGTAACACACACAAAATGCTGGAGGAACTCAGCAGTTCAGACAGTGTCTATGGACAGAGTAACACACACAAAATGCTGGAGGAACTCAGCAGGTCAGACAGTGTCTACGGACAGACTAACACGCACAAAATGCTGGAGGAACTCAGCAGGTCAGACAGTGTCTGTGGTCAGAGTAACACACACAGAATGATGGAGGAACTCAGCAGGTCAGACAGTGTCTATGGACAGAGTAACACACACAAAATGCTGGAATAACTCAGCAGGTCAGACAGTGTCTATGGACAGAGTAATTCACACAAAATGCTGGAGGAACTCAGCAGGTCAGACAGTGTCTATGGTCAGAGTAACACACACAAAATGCTGGAGGAACTCCGCAGGTCAGACAGTGTCTATGGTCAGAGTAACACACACAAAATGCTGGAGGAACTCAGCAGGTCAGACAGTGTCTATGGACGGAGTAACAGACACAAAATGCTGGAGGAAATCAGCAGGTCAGACAGTGTCTAAGGACAGAGTAACACACACAAAATGCTGCAGGATCTCAGCAGGTCAGACAATGTCTATGGACAGAGTAACACACACAAAATGCTGGAGGAACTCAGCAGGTCAGACAGTGTCTATGGTCAGAGTAACACACAAAAAATGCTGGAGGAACTCAGCAGGTCAGACAGTGTCTATGGACGGAGTAACACACACAAAATGCTGGAGGAACTCAGCAGGTCTGACAGTGTCTATGGACGGAGTAACACACAAAATGCTGGACGAACTCAGCAGGTCAGACAGTGTCTATGGACAGAGTAACACACAAATTGCTGGAGGAACTCAGCAGGTCAGACAGTGTCTTTGGTCAGAGTAACACACACAAAATGCTGGAGGAACTCAGCAGGTCAGACAGTGTCTATGGTCAGAGTAACACGTACAAAATGCTGGAGGAACTCAGCAGGTCAGACAGTGTCTATGGTCACAGTAACACACACAAAATGCTGGTGAAACTCAGCAGGTCAGACAGTGTCTACGGACAGAGTAACACACACAAAATGCTGGAGGAACTCAGCAGGTCAGACACTGTCAATGGACGGAGTAACACACACAAAATTCTGGTGGAATTCAGCACTTCAGACAGTGTCTGTGGACAGAGTAACACACACAAAATACTGGAGGATCTCAGCAGGTCAGACAGTGTTTATGGTCACAGTAACACAGACAGAATGCTGGAGGAACTCAGCAGGTCAGAGAGTGTCTATGGACAGAGTAACACACACGAAATGCTGGGGGAACTCAGCAGGTCAGACAGTGTCTACGGACAGAGTAACACACACAAAATGCTGGAGGAACTCAGCAGGTCAGACAGTGTCTATGGGCAGAGTAACACACACAAAATGCTGGAGGAACTCAGCAGGTCAGACACTGTCTATGGACGGAGAAACACACACAAAATGCTGGAGGAACTCAGCACGTCAGACAGTGTCTAAGGACAGAGTAACACACACAAAATGCTGGAGGATCTCAGCAGGTCAGACAGTGTCTAGGGAAAGAGTAACACACACAAAATGCTGGAGGAACTCAGCAGGTCATACAGTGTCTATGGTGAGAGTAACACACAAATTGCTGGAGGAACTCAGCAGGTCAGACAGTGTCTATGGTGAGAGTAACACACACAAAATGCTGGAGGAACTCAGCAGGTCAGACAGTGTCTATGGACAGAGTAACACACACAAAATGCTGGAGGAACTCAGCAGGTCAGACAGTGTCTATGGACAGAGTAACACACACAAAATGTTGGAGGAACTCAGCAGGTCAGACAGTGTCCATGGTCAGAGTAACACACACAAAATGCTGGACGAACTCAGCAGGTCAGACAGTGTCTATGGACAGAGTAACACACAAATTGCTGGAGGAACTCAGCAGGTCAGACAGTGTCTTTGGTCAGAGTAACACACACAAAATGCTGGAGGAACTCAGCAGGTCAGACAGTGTCTATGGACAGAGTAACACACACAAAATGCTGGAGGAACTCAGCAGGTCAGACAGTGTCTATGGACAGAGTAACACACACAAAATGCTGGAGGAACTCAGCAGGTCAGACAGTGTCCATGGTCAGAGTAACACACACAAAATGCTGGACGAACTCAGCAGGTCAGACAGTGTCTATGGACAGAGTAACACACAAATTGCTGGAGGAACTCAGCAGGTCAGACAGTGTCTTTGGTCAGAGTAACACACACAAAATGCTGGAGGAACTCAGCAGGTCAGACAGTGTCTATGGTCAGAGTAACACGTACAAAATGCTGGAGGAACTCAGCAGGTCAGACAGTGTCTATGGTCACAGTAACACACACAAAATGCTGGTGAAACTCAGCAGGTCAGACAGTGTCTACGGACAGAGTAACACACACAAAATGCTGGAGGAACTCAGCAGTTCAGACAGTGTCTATGGACGGAGTAACACACACAAAATGCTGGAGGAACTCTGCAGGTCAGACAGTGTCTGTGGACGGAGTAACACACACAAAGTGCCGGAGGAACTCAGCAGGTCAGACAGTGTCTACGGACTGAGTAACACACACAAAATGCTGGAGGAACTCAGCAGGTCAGACAGTGTCTACGGACAGAGTAACACACACAAAATGCTGGAGGAACTCAGCAGGTCAGACAGTGTCTATGGACGAAGTAACAGACACAAAATGCTGGAGGAACTCAGCAGGTCAGACAGTGTCTAAGGACAGAGTAACACACACAAAATGCTGCAGGATCTCAGCAGTTCAGACAGTGTCTATGGACAGAGTAACACACACAAAATGCTGGAGGAACTCAGCAGGTCAGACAGTGTCTATGGTCAGAGTAACACACACAAAATGCTGCAGGATCTCAGCAGGTCAGACAGTGTCTATGGACGGAGTAACACACAAAATGCTGGAGGAACTCAGCAGGTCAGACACTGTCAATGGACGGAGTAACACACACAAAATGCTGGAGGAACTCAGCAGGTCAGAGAGTGTCTATGGACAGAGTAACACACACAAAATGCTGGAGCAACTCAGCAGGTCAGACAGTGTCTGTGGACGGAGTAACACACAAAATGCTGGAGGAACTCAGCAGGTCAGACAGTGTCTATGGACAGAGTAACACACACAATATGCTGGAGGAACTCAGCAGGTCAGACAGTGTCGATGGACAGAGTAACTCACAGAAAATGCTAGAGGAACTCAGCAGGTCAGACAGTGTCTATGGTCAGAGTAACACACACAAAATGCTGGAGGAACTCAGCAGGTCAGACAGTGTCTATGGTCAGAGTAACACATACAAAATGCTGGAGGAACTCAGCAGGTCAGACAGTGTCTATGGACGGAGTAACACACACAAAATGCTGGAGGAACTCAGCAGGTCAGACAGTGTCTGTGTTCAGTGAAACACACACAAAATGATGGAGGAACTGAGCAGGTCAGACAGTGTCTATGGTCAGAGTAACACACACAAAATGCTGGAGGAACTCAGCAGGTTAGACAGTGTCTATGGTCAGAGTAACACACAAAAAATGCTGGAGGAACTCAGCAGGTCAGACAGTGTCTATGGTCAGAGTAACACACACAAAATGCTGGAGGAACTCAGCAGGTCAGACAGTGTCTATGGACAGAGTAACACACACAAAATGCTGGAGGAACTCAGCAGGTCAGACAGTGTCTATGGTCAGAGTAACACACACAAAATGCTGGAGGAACTCAGCAGGTCAGACAGTGTCTACGGACAGACTAACACGCACAAAATGCTGGAGGAACTCAGCAGGTCAGACAGTGTCTGTGGTCAGAGTAACACACACAAAATGATGGAGGAACTCAGCAGGTCAGACAGTGTCTATGGACAGAGTAACACACACAAAATGCTGGAATAACTCAGCAGGTCAGACAGTGTCTACGGACAGAGTAACTCACACAAAATGCTGGAGGAACTCAGCAGGTCAGACAGTGTCTATGGTCAGAGTAACACACACAAAATGCTGGAGGAACTCCGCAGGTCAGACAGTGTCTATGGTCAGAGTAACACACACAAAATGCTGGAGGAACTCAGCAGGTCAGACAGTGTCTATGGACGGAGTAACAGACACAAAATGCTGGAGGAACTCACCAGGTCAGACAGTGTCTAAGGACAGAGTAACACACACAAAATGCTGCAGGATCTCAGCAGGTCAGACAGTGTCTATGGACAGAGTAACACACACAAAATGCTGGAGGAACTCAGCAGGTCAGACAGTGTCTATGGTCAGAGTAAAACACAAAAAATGCTGGAGGAACTCAGCAGGTCAGACAGTGTCTATGGACGGAGTAACACACATAAAATGCTGGAGGAACTCAGCAGGTCAGAGAGTGTCTATGGACAGAGTAACACACACAAAATGCTGGAGCAACTCAGCAGGTCAGATAGTGTCTATGGACGGAGTAACACACCAAATGCTGGAGGAACTCAGCAGGTCAGACACTGTCAATGGACGGAGTAACACACACAAAATGCTGGAGGAACTCAGCAGGTCAGAGAGTGTCTATGGACAGAGTAACACACACAAAATGCTGGAGCAACTCAGCAGGTCAGACAGTGTCTATGGACGGAGTAACACACAAAATGCTGGAGGAACTCAGCAGGTCAGACAGTGTCTGTGGTCAGAGTAACACACACAAAATGATGGAGGAACTCAGCAGGTCAGACAGTGTCTATGGACAGAGTAACACACACAATATGCTGGAGGAACTCAGCAGGTCAGACAGTGTCTATGGTCAGAGTAACACACACAAAATGCTGGAGGAACTCAGCAGGTCAGACAGTGTCTATGGTCAGAGTAACACATACAAAATGCTGGAGGAACTCAGCAGGTCAGACAGTGTCTATGGACGGAGTAACACACACAAAATGCTGGAGGAACTCAGCAGGTCAGACAGTGTCTGTGTTCAGTGAAACACACACAAAATGATGGAGGAACTGAGCAGGTCAGACAGTGTCTATGGTCAGAGTAACACATACAAAATGCTGGAGGAACTCAGCAGGTCAGACAGTGTCTATGGTCAGAGTAACACACAAAAAATGCTGGAGGAACTCAGCAGGTCAGACAGTGTCTATGGACGGAGTAACACACATAAAATGCTGGAGGAACTCAGCAGGTCAGAGAGTGTCTATGGACAGAGTAACACACACAAAATGCTGGAGGAACTCAGCAGGTCAGACACTGTCAATGGACGGAGTAACACACACAAAATTCTGGAGGAATTCAGCACTTCAGACAGTGTCTGTGGACAGAGTAACACACACAAAATACTGGAGGAACTCAGCAGGTCAGACAGTGTTTATGGTCAGAGTAACACACACAAAATGCTGGTGGAACTCAGCAGTTCAGACAGTGTCTGTGGACAGAGTAACACACACAAAATGCTGGAGGAACTCAGCAGTTCAGACAGTGTCTGTGGACAGAGTAACACACAAAATGCTGGAGGAACTCAGCAGGTCCGATAGAGTCTATGGGCAGAGTAACACACACAAAATGCTGGAATATCTCAGCAGGTCAGACAGTGTCTATGGTCAGAGTAACACACACAAAATGCTGGAATAACTCAGCAGGTCAGACAGTGTCTATGGTCAGAGTAACACAGACAAAATGCTGTAGGAACTCAGCAGTTCAGACAGCTTCTATGGACGGAGTAACACACACAAAATGCTGGAGGAACTCAGCAGGTCAGACAGTGTCTATGGCCAGAGTAACACACACAAAATGCTGGAGGAACTCAGCAGGTCAGACAGTGTCTATGGACGGAGTAACACACAAAATGCTGGAGGAACTCAGCAGGTCAGACAGTGTCTGTGGTCAGAGTAACACACACAAAATGATGGAGGAACTCAGCAGGTCAGACAGTGTCTATGGACAGAGTAACACACACAATATGCTGGAGGAACTCAGCAGGTCAGACAGTGTCTATGGTCAGAGTAACACACACAAAATGCTGGAGGAACTCAGCAGGTCAGACAGTGTCTATGGTCAGAGTAACACATACAAAATGCTGGAGGAACTCAGCAGGTCAGACAGTGTCTATGGACGGAGTAACACACACAAAATGCTGGAGGAACTCAGCAGGTCAGACAGTGTCTGTGTTCAGTGAAACACACACAAAATGATGGAGGAACTGAGCAGGTCAGACAGTGTCTATGGTCAGAGTAACACACACAAAATGCTGGAGGAACTCAGCAGGTCAGACAGTGTCTATGGTCAGAGTAACACACAAAAAATGCTGGAGGAACTCAGCAGGTCAGACAGTGTCTATGGACGGAGTAACACACATAAAATGCTGGAGGAACTCAGCAGGTCAGAGAGTGTCTATGGACAGAGTAACACACACAAAATGCTGGAGCAACTCAGCAGGTCAGACAGTGTCTATGGACGGAGTAACACACAAAATGCTGGAGGAACTCAGCAGGTCAGACACTGTCAATGGACGGAGTAACACACACAAAATTCTGGAGGAATTCAGCACTTCAGACAGTGTCTGTGGACAGAGTAACACACACAAAATACTGGAGGAACTCAGCAGGTCAGACAGTGTTTATGGTCAGAGTAACACACACAAAATGCTGGTGGAACTCAGCAGTTCAGACAGTGTCTGTGGACAGAGTAACACACACAAAATGCTGGAGGAACTCAGCAGTTCAGACAGTGTCTGTGGACAGAGTAACACACAAAATGCTGGAGGAACTCAGCAGGTCCGATAGAGTCTATGGGCAGAGTAACACACACAAAATGCTGGAATATCTCAGCAGGTCAGACAGTGTCTATGGTCAGAGTAACACACACAAAATGCTGGAATAACTCAGCAGGTCAGACAGTGTCTATGGTCAGAGTAACACAGACAAAATGCTGTAGGAACTCAGCAGTTCAGACAGCTTCTATGGACGGAGTAACACACACAAAATGCTGGAGGAACTCAGCAGGTCAGACAGTGTCTATGGCCAGAGTAACACACACAAAATGCTGGAGGAACTCAGCAGGTCAGACAGTGTCTATTGGCACAGTAACACACACAAAATGCTGGAGGAACTCAGCAGGTCAGACAGTGTCTATGGCCAGAGTAACACACACAAAATGCTGGAGGAACTCAGCAGGTCAGACAGTGTCGATGGACAGAGTAACACACACAAAATGCTGGAGGAACTCAGCAGGTCAGACAGTGTCCATGGTCAGAGTAACACACACAAAATGCTGGACGAACTCAGCAGGTCAGACAGTGTCTATGGACAGAGTAACACACAAATTGCTGGAGGAACTCAGCAGGTCAGACAGTGTCTTTGGTCAGAGTAACACACACAAAATGCTGGAGGAACTCAGCAGGTCAGACAGTGTCTATGGTCAGAGTAACACGTACAAAATGCTGGAGGAACTCAGCAGGTCAGACAGTGTCTATGGTCACAGTAACACACACAAAATGCTGGTGAAACTCAGCAGGTCAGACAGTGTCTACGGACAGAGTAACACACACAAAATGCTGGAGGAACTCAGCAGGTCAGACAGTGTCTATGGACGGAGTAACACACACAAAATGCTGGAGGAACTCTGCAGGTCAGACAGTGTCTGTGGACGGAGTAACACACACAAAGTGCCGGAGGAACTCAGCAGGTCAGACAGTGTCTACGGACTGAGTAACACACACAAAATGCTGGAGGATCTCAGCAGGTCAGACAGTGTCTACGGACAGACTAACACGCACAAAATGCTGGAGGAACTCAGCAGGTCAGTCAGTGTCTATTGTCAGAGTAACACACACAAAATGCTGGAGGAACTCCGCAGGTCAGACAGCGTCTATGGTCAGAGTAACACACACAAAATGCTGGAGGAACTCAGCAGGTCAGACAGTGTCTATGGACGAAGTAACAGACACAAAATGCTGGAGGAACTCAGCAGGTCAGACAGTGTCTAAGGACAGAGTAACACACACAAAATGCTGCAGGATCTCAGCAGTTCAGACAGTGTCTATGGACAGAGTAACACACACAAAATGCTGGAGGAACTCAGCAGGTCAGACAGTGTCTATGGTCAGAGTAACACACACAAAATGCTGCAGGATCTCAGCAGGTCAGACAGTGTCTATGGACGGAGTAACACACAAAATGCTGGAGGAACTCAGCAGGTCAGACACTGTCAATGGACGGAGTAACACACACAAAATGCTGGAGGAACTCAGCAGGTCAGAGAGTGTCTATGGACAGAGTAACACACACAAAATGCTGGAGCAACTCAGCAGGTCAGACAGTGTCTGTGGACGGAGTAACACATAAAATGCTGGAGGAACTCAGCAGGTCAGACAGTGTCTATGGACAGAGTAACACACACAATATGCTGGAGGAACTCAGCAGGTCAGACAGTGTCGATGGACAGAGTAACTCACAGAAAATGCTAGAGGAACTCAGCAGGTCAGACAGTGTCTATGGTCAGAGTAACACACACAAAATGCTGGAGGAACTCAGCAGGTCAGACAGTGTCTATGGTCAGAGTAACACATACAAAATGCTGGATGAACTCAGCAGGTCAGACAGTGTCTATGGACGGAGTAACACACACAAAATGCTGGAGGAACTCAGCAGGTCAGACAGTGTCTGTGTTCAGTGAAACACACACAAAATGATGGAGGAACTGAGCAGGTCAGACAGTGTCTATGGTCAGAGTAACACACACAAAATGCTGGAGGAACTCAGCAGGTCAGACAGTGTCTATGGTCAGAGTAACACACAAAAAATGCTGGAGGAACTCAGCAGGTCAGACAGTGTCTATGGTCAGAGTAACACACACAAAATGCTGGAGGAACTCAGCAGGTCAGACAGTGTCTATGGACAGAGTAACACACACAAAATGCTGGAGGAACTCAGCAGGTCAGACAGTGTCTATGGTCAGAGTAACACACACAAAATGCTGGAGGAACTCAGCAGGTCAGACAGTGTCTACGGACAGACTAACACGCACAAAATGCTGGAGGAACTCAGCAGGTCAGACAGTGTCTGTGGTCAGAGTAACACACACAAAATGATGGAGGAACTCAGCAGGTCAGACAGTGTCTATGGACAGAGTAACACACACAAAATGCTGGAATAACTCAGCAGGTCAGACAGTGTCTACGGACAGAGTAACTCACACAAAATGCTGGAGGAACTCAGCAGGTCAGACAGTGTCTATGGTCAGAGTAACACACACAAAATGCTGGAGGAACTCCGCAGGTCAGACAGTGTCTATGGTCAGAGTAACACACACAAAATGCTGGAGGAACTCAGCAGGTCAGACAGTGTCTATGGACGGAGTAACAGACACAAAATGCTGGAGGAACTCACCAGGTCAGACAGTGTCTAAGGACAGAGTAACACACACAAAATGCTGCAGGATCTCAGCAGGTCAGACAGTGTCTATGGACAGAGTAACACACACAAAATGCTGGAGGAACTCAGCAGGTCAGACAGTGTCTATGGTCAGAGTAACACACAAAAAATGCTGGAGGAACTCAGCAGGTCAGACAGTGTCTATGGACGGAGTAACACACATAAAATGCTGGAGGAACTCAGCAGGTCAGAGAGTGTCTATGGACAGAGTAACACACACAAAATGCTGGAGCAACTCAGCAGGTCAGATAGTGTCTATGGACGGAGTAACACACCAAATGCTGGAGGAACTCAGCAGGTCAGACACTGTCAATGGACGGAGTAACACACACAAAATGCTGGAGGAACTCAGCAGGTCAGAGAGTGTCTATGGACAGAGTAACACACACAAAATGCTGGAGCAACTCAGCAGGTCAGACAGTGTCTATGGACGGAGTAACACACAAAATGCTGGAGGAACTCAGCAGGTCAGACAGTGTCTGTGGTCAGAGTAACACACACAAAATGATGGAGGAACTCAGCAGGTCAGACAGTGTCTATGGACAGAGTAACACACACAATATGCTGGAGGAACTCAGCAG
The DNA here is from genome assembly GCF_030144855.1 of Hypanus sabinus. Taxonomy (NCBI): domain Eukaryota; kingdom Metazoa; phylum Chordata; class Chondrichthyes; order Myliobatiformes; family Dasyatidae; genus Hypanus; species Hypanus sabinus. The sequence continues at coordinate 71,248 of NW_026781410.1, read as the reverse complement.
GTCAGACAGTGTCTATGGTCAGAGTAACACACACAAAATGCTGGAGGAACTCAGCAGGTCAGACAGTGTCTATGGTCAGAGTAACACATACAAAATGCTGGAGGAACTCAGCAGGTCAGACAGTGTCTATGGACGGAGTAACACACACAAAATGCTGGAGGAACTCAGCAGGTCAGACAGTGTCTGTGTTCAGTGAAACACACACAAAATGATGGAGGAACTGAGCAGGTCAGACAGTGTCTATGGACAGAGTAACACACACAAAATGCTGGAGGAACTCAGCAGGTCAGACAGTGTCTATGGTCAGAGTAACACACAAAAAATGCTGGAGGAACTCAGCAGGTCAGACAGTGTCTATGGACGGAGTAACACACATAAAATGCTGGAGGAACTCAGCAGGTCAGAGAGTGTCTATGGACAGAGTAACACACACAAAATGCTGGAGCAACTCAGCAGGTCAGACAGTGTCTATGGACGGAGTAACACACAAAATGCTGGAGGAACTCAGCAGGTCAGACACTGTCAATGGACGGAGTAACACACACAAAATTCTGGAGGAATTCAGCACTTCAGACAGTGTCTGTGGACAGAGTAACACACACAAAATACTGGAGGAACTCAGCAGGTCAGACAGTGTTTATGGTCAGAGTAACACACACAAAATGCTGGTGGAACTCAGCAGTTCAGACAGTGTCTGTGGACAGAGTAACACACACAAAATGCTGGAGGAACTCAGCAGTTCAGACAGTGTCTGTGGACAGAGTAACACACAAAATGCTGGAGGAACTCAGCAGGTCCGATAGAGTCTATGGGCAGAGTAACACACACAAAATGCTGGAATATCTCAGCAGGTCAGACAGTGTCTATGGTCAGAGTAACACACACAAAATGCTGGAATAACTCAGCAGGTCAGACAGTGTCTATGGTCAGAGTAACACAGACAAAATGCTGTAGGAACTCAGCAGTTCAGACAGCTTCTATGGACGGAGTAACACACACAAAATGCTGGAGGAACTCAGCAGGTCAGACAGTGTCTATGGCCAGAGTAACACACACAAAATGCTGGAGGAACTCAGCAGGTCAGACAGTGTCTATTGGCACAGTAACACACACAAAATGCTGGAGGAACTCAGCAGGTCAGACAGTGTCTATGGCCAGAGTAACACACACAAAATGCTGGAGGAACTCAGCAGGTCAGACAGTGTCGATGGACAGAGTAACACACACAAAATGCTGGAATAACTCAGCAGGTCAGACAGTGTCTACGGACAGAGTAACACACACAGAATGCTGGAGGAACTCAGCAGGTCAGACAGTGTCTACGGACCGAGTAACACACACAGAATGCTGGAGGAACTCAGCAGGTCAGAGAGTGCCTATGTACAGAGTAACACACACAAAATGCTGGAGGAACTCAGCAGGTCAGACTGTGTCTGTGTTCAGTGAAACACACACAAAATGCTAGAATAACTCAGCAGGTCAGACAGTGTCTATGCACAGAGTAATACAAACAAAATGCTGGAATAACTCAGCAGGTCAGACAGTGTCTATTGTCAGAGTAACACACACAAAATGCTGGAGGAACTCCGCAGGTCAGACAGCGTCTATGGTCAGAGTAACACACACAAAATGCTGGAGGAACTCAGCAGGTCAGACAGTGTCTATGGACGAAGTAACAGACACAAAATGCTGGAGGAACTCAGCAGGTCAGACAGTGTCTAAGGACAGAGTAACACACACAAAATGCTGCAGGATCTCAGCAGTTCAGACAGTGTCTATGGACAGAGTAACACACACAAAATGCTGGAGGAACTCAGCAGGTCAGACAGTGTCTATGGTCAGAGTAACACACACAAAATGCTGCAGGATCTCAGCAGGTCAGACAGTGTCTATGGACGGAGTAACACACAAAATGCTGGAGGAACTCAGCAGGTCAGACACTGTCAATGGACGGAGTAACACACACAAAATGCTGGAGGAACTCAGCAGGTCAGAGAGTGTCTATGGACAGAGTAACACACACAAAATGCTGGAGCTACTCAGCAGGTCAGACAGTGTCTGTGGACGGAGTAACACACAAAATGCTGGAGGAACTCAGCAGGTCAGACAGTGTCTATGGACAGAGTAACACACACAATATGCTGGAGGAACTCAGCAGGTCAGACAGTGTCGATGGACAGAGTAACTCACAGAAAATGCTAGAGGAACTCAGCAGGTCAGACAGTGTCTATGGTCAGAGTAACACACACAAAATGCTGGAGGAACTCAGCAGGTCAGACAGTGTCTATGGTCAGAGTAACACATACAAAATGCTGGAGGAACTCAGCAGGTCAGACAGTGTCTATGGACGGAGTAACACACACAAAATGCTGGAGGAACTCAGCAGGTCAGACAGTGTCTGTGTTCAGTGAAACACACACAAAATGATGGAGGAACTGAGCAGGTCAGACAGTGTCTATGGTCAGAGTAACACACACAAAATGCTGGAGGAACTCAGCAGGTCAGACAGTGTCTATGGTCAGAGTAACACACAAAAAATGCTGGAGGAACTCAGCAGGTCAGACAGTGTCTATGGTCAGAGTAACACACACAAAATGCTGGAGGAACTCAGCAGGTCAGACAGTGTCTATGGACAGAGTAACACACACAAAATGCTGGAGGAACTCAGCAGGTCAGACAGTGTCTATGGTCAGAGTAACACACACAAAATGCTGGAGGAACTCAGCAGGTCAGACAGTGTCTACGGACAGACTAACACGCACAAAATGCTGGAGGAACTCAGCAGGTCAGACAGTGTCTGTGGTCAGAGTAACACACACAAAATGATGGAGGAACTCAGCAGGTCAGACAGTGTCTATGGACAGAGTAACACACACAAAATGCTGGAATAACTCAGCAGGTCAGACAGTGTCTACGGACAGAGTAACTCACACAAAATGCTGGAGGAACTCAGCAGGTCAGACAGTGTCTATGGTCAGAGTAACACACACAAAATGCTGGAGGAACTCCGCAGGTCAGACAGTGTCTATGGTCAGAGTAACACACACAAAATGCTGGAGGAACTCAGCAGGTCAGACAGTGTCTATGGACGGAGTAACAGACACAAAATGCTGGAGGAACTCACCAGGTCAGACAGTGTCTAAGGACAGAGTAACACACACAAAATGCTGCAGGATCTCAGCAGGTCAGACAGTGTCTATGGACAGAGTAACACACACAAAATGCTGGAGGAACTCAGCAGGTCAGACAGTGTCTATGGTCAGAGTAACACACAAAAAATGCTGGAGGAACTCAGCAGGTCAGACAGTGTCTATGGACGGAGTAACACACATAAAATGCTGGAGGAACTCAGCAGGTCAGAGAGTGTCTATGGACAGAGTAACACACACAAAATGCTGGAGCAACTCAGCAGGTCAGATAGTGTCTATGGACGGAGTAACACACCAAATGCTGGAGGAACTCAGCAGGTCAGACACTGTCAATGGACGGAGTAACACACACAAAATGCTGGAGGAACTCAGCAGGTCAGAGAGTGTCTATGGACAGAGTAACACACACAAAATGCTGGAGCAACTCAGCAGGTCAGACAGTGTCTATGGACGGAGTAACACACAAAATGCTGGAGGAACTCAGCAGGTCAGACAGTGTCTGTGGTCAGAGTAACACACACAAAATGATGGAGGAACTCAGCAGGTCAGACAGTGTCTATGGACAGAGTAACACACACAATATGCTGGAGGAACTCAGCAGGTCAGACAGTGTCTATGGTCAGAGTAACACACACAAAATGCTGGAGGAACTCAGCAGGTCAGACAGTGTCTATGGTCAGAGTAACACATACAAAATGCTGGAGGAACTCAGCAGGTCAGACAGTGTCTATGGACGGAGTAACACACACAAAATGCTGGAGGAACTCAGCAGGTCAGACAGTGTCTGTGTTCAGTGAAACACACACAAAATGATGGAGGAACTGAGCAGGTCAGACAGTGTCTATGGTCAGAGTAACACACACAAAATGCTGGAGGAACTCAGCAGGTCAGACAGTGTCTATGGACGGAGTAACACACATAAAATGCTGGAGGAACTCAGCAGGTCAGAGAGTGTCTATGGACAGAGTAACACACACAAAATGCTGGAGCAACACAGCAGGTCAGACAGTGTCTATGGACGGAGTAACACACAAAATGCTGGAGGAACTCAGCAGGTCAGACACTGTCAATGGACGGAGTAACACACACAAAATTCTGGAGGAATTCAGCACTTCAGACAGTGTCTGTGGACAGAGTAACACACACAAAATACTGGAGGAACTCAGCAGGTCAGACAGTGTTTATGGTCAGAGTAACACACACAAAATGCTGGTGGAACTCAGCAGTTCAGACAGTGTCTGTGGACAGAGTAACACACACAAAATGCTGGAGGAACTCAGCAGTTCAGACAGTGTCTGTGGACAGAGTAACACACAAAATGCTGGAGGAACTCAGCAGGTCCGATAGAGTCTATGGGCAGAGTAACACACACAAAATGCTGGAATATCTCAGCAGGTCAGACAGTGTCTATGGTCAGAGTAACACACACAAAATGCTGGAATAACTCAGCAGGTCAGACAGTGTCTATGGTCAGAGTAACACAGACAAAATGCTGTAGGAACTCAGCAGTTCAGACAGCTTCTATGGACGGAGTAACACACACAAAATGCTGGAGGAACTCAGCAGGTCAGACAGTGTCTATGGCCAGAGTAACACACACAAAATGCTGGAGGAACTCAGCAGGTCAGACAGTGTCTATTGGCACAGTAACACACACAAAATGCTGGAGGAACTCAGCAGGTCAGACAGTGTCTATGGCCAGAGTAACACACACAAAATGCTGGAGGAACTCAGCAGGTCAGACAGTGTCGATGGACAGAGTAACACACACAAAATGCTGGAATAACTCAGCAGGTCAGACAGTGTCTACGGACAGAGTAACACACACAGAATGCTGGAGGAACTCAGCAGGTCAGACAGTGTCTACGGACCGAGTAACACACACAGAATGCTGGAGGAACTCAGCAGGTCAGAGAGTGCCTATGGACAGAGTAACACACACAAAATGCTGGAGGAACTCAGCAGGTCAGACTGTGTCTGTGTTCAGTGAAACACACACAAAATGCTAGAATAACTCAGCAGGTCAGACAGTGTCTATGCACAGAGTAATACAAACAAAATGCTGGAATAACTCAGCAGGTCAGACAGTGTCGATGGACAGAGTAACTCACACAAAATGCTGGAGGAACTCAGCGGGTCAGACAGTGTCTATGGACAGAGTAACACACACAAAATGCTGGAGCAACTCAGCAGGTCAGACAGTGTCTGTGGACGGAGTAACACACAAAATGCTGGAGGAACTCAGCAGGTCAGACAGTGTCTATGGACAGAGTAACTCACACAAAATGCTGGAGGAACTCAGCAGGTCAGACAGTGTCGATGGACAGAGTAACTCACACAAAATGCTAGAGGAACTCAGCAGGTCAGACAGTGTCTATGGTCAGAGTAACACACACAAAATGCTGGAGGAACTCAGCAGGTCAGACAGTGTCTATGGTCAGAGTAACACATACAAAATGCTGGAGGAACTCAGCAGGTCAGACAGTGTCTATGGACGGAGTAACACACACAAAATGCTGGAGGAACTCAGCAGGTCAGACAGTGTCTATGGTCAGAGTAACACATACAAAATGCTGGAGGAACTCAGCAGGTCAGACAGTGTCTATGGACGGAGTAACACACACAAAATGCTGGAAGAACTCAGCAGGTCAGACAGTGTCTGTGGTCAGAGTAACACACACAAAATGATGGAGGAACTCAGCAGGTCAGACAGTGTCTATGGACAGAGTAACACACACAAAATGCTGGAATAACTCAGCAGGTCAGACAGTGTCTACGGACAGAGTAACTCACACAAAATGCTGGAGGAACTCAGCAGGTCAGACAGTGTCTATGGTCAGAGTAACACACACAAAATGCTGGAGGAACTCCGCAGGTCAGACAGTGTCTATGGTCAGAGTAACACACACAAAATGCTGGAGGAACTCAGCAGGTCAGACAGTGTCTATGGACGGAGTAACAGACACAAAATGCTGGAGGAACTCACCAGGTCAGACAGTGTCTAAGGACAGAGTAACACACACAAAATGCTGCAGGATCTCAGCAGGTCAGACAGTGTCTATGGACAGAGTAACACACACAAAATGCTGGAGGAACTCAGCAGGTCAGACAGTGTCTATGGTCAGAGTAACACACAAAAAATGCTGGAGGAACTCAGCAGGTCAGACAGTGTCTATGGACGGAGTAACACACATAAAATGCTGGAGGAACTCAGCAGGTCAGAGAGTGTCTATGGACAGAGTAACACACACAAAATGCTGGAGCAACTCAGCAGGTCAGATAGTGTCTATGGACGGAGTAACACACCAAATGCTGGAGGAACTCAGCAGGTCAGACACTGTCAATGGACGGAGTAACACACACAAAATGCTGGAGGAACTCAGCAGGTCAGAGAGTGTCTATGGACAGAGTAACACACACAAAATGCTGGAGCAACTCAGCAGGTCAGACAGTGTCTATGGACGGAGTAACACACAAAATGCTGGAGGAACTCAGCAGGTCAGACAGTGTCTGTGGTCAGAGTAACACACACAAAATGATGGAGGAACTCAGCAGGTCAGACAGTGTCTATGGACAGAGTAACACACACAATATGCTGGAGGAACTCAGCAGGTCAGACAGTGTCTATGGTCAGAGTAACACACACAAAACGCTGGAGGAACTCAGCAGGTCAGACAGTGTCTATGGTCGGAGTAACACATACAAAATGCTGGAGGAACTCAGCAGGTCAGACAGTGTCTATGGACGGAGTAACACACACAAAATGCTGGAGGAACTCAGCAGGTCAGACAGTGTCTGTGTTCAGTGAAACACACACAAAATGATGGAGGAACTGAGCAGGTCAGACAGTGTCTATGGTCAGAGTAACACACACAAAATGCTGGAGGAACTCAGCAGGTCAGACAGTGTCTATGGTCAGAGTAACACACAAAAAATGCTGGAGGAACTCAGCAGGTCAGACAGTGTCTATGGACGGAGTAACACACATAAAATGCTGGAGGAACTCAGCAGGTCAGAGAGTGTCTATGGACAGAGTAACACACACAAAATGCTGGAGCAACTCAGCAGGTCAGACAGTGTCTATGGACGGAGTAACACACAAAATGCTGGAGGAACTCAGCAGGTCAGACACTGTCAATGGACGGAGTAACACACACAAAATTCTGGAGGAATTCAGCACTTCAGACAGTGTCTGTGGACAGAGTAACACACACAAAATACTGGAGGAACTCAGCAGGTCAGACAGTGTTTATGGTCAGAGTAACACACACAAAATGCTGGTGGAACTCAGCAGTTCAGACAGTGTCTGTGGACAGAGTAACACACACAAAATGCTGGAGGAACTCAGCAGTTCAGACAGTGTCTGTGGACAGAGTAACACACAAAATGCTGGAGGAACTCAGCAGGTCCGATAGAGTCTATGGGCAGAGTCACACACACAAAATGCTGGAATATCTCAGCAGGTCAGACAGTGTCTATGGTCAGAGTAACACACACAAAATGCTGGAATAACTCAGCAGGTCAGACAGTGTCTATGGTCAGAGTAACACAGACAAAATGCTGTAGGAACTCAGCAGTTCAGACAGCTTCTATGGATGGAGTAACACACACAAAATGCTGGAGGAACTCAGCCGGTCAGACGGTGTCTATGGTCAGAGTAACACACATAAAATGATGGAGTAACTCAGCAGGTCAGACAGTGTCTATTGGCACAGTAACACACACAAAATGCTGGAGGAACTCAGCAGGTCAGACAGTGTCTATGGCCAGAGTAACACACACAAAATGCTGGAGGAACTCAGCAGGTCAGACAGTGTCGATGGACAGAGTAACACACACAAAATGCTGGAATAACTCAGCAGGTCAGACAGTGTCTACGGACAGAGTAACACACACAGAATGCTGGAGGAACTCAGCAGGTCAGACAGTGTCTACGGACCGAGTAACACACACAGAATGCTGGAGGAACTCAGCAGGTCAGAGAGTGCCTATGGACAGAGTAACACACACAAAATGCTGGAGGAACTCAGCAGGTCAGACAGTGTCTGTGTTCAGTGAAACACACACAAAATGCTAGAATAACTCAGCAGGTCAGACAGTGTCTATGCACAGAGTAATACAAACAAAATGCTGGAATAACTCAGCAGGTCAGACAGTGTCTACGGACAGAGTAACTCACACAAAATGCTGGAGGAACTCAGCAGGTCAGACAGTGTCTACGGACAGAGTAACACACACAAAATGCTGGAGGAACACAGCAGGTCAGACAGTGTCTGTGGTCAGAGTAACACAGACAAAATGATGGAGGAACTGAGCAGGTCAGACAGTGTCTATGGACGGAGTAACACACACAAAATGCTGGAGGAACTCAGCAGGTCAGACAGTGTCTATGGTCAGAGTAAAACACACTCAAAATGCTGGAGGAACTCAGCAGGACAAAGAGTGTCTATGGACATAGTAACACACACAGAATGCTGGAGGAACTCAGCAGGTCAGAGAGTGTCTATGGACAGAGTAACACAGACAAAATGCTGGAGGAACTCAGCAGCTCAGACAGTGTCTGTGTTCAGTGAAACACACACAAAATGATGGAGGAACTCAGCAGGTCAGACAGTGTCTATTGTCACAGTAACACAGACAAAATGCTGGAGGAACTCAACAGGTCAGACAGTGTCTACGGACAGAGTAACACACACAGAATGCTGGAGGAACTCAGCAGGTCAGAGAGTGTCTATGGACAGAGTACCACACACAAAATGCTGGAGGAACTTAGCAGGTCAGACAGTGTTTGTGGTCAGAGTAACACACACAAAATGATGGAGGAACTCAATAGGTCAGACAGTGTCTATTGTCACAGTAACACACACAAAATGCTGGAATAACTCAGCAGGTCAGACAGTGTCTATGCACAGAGTAATACAAACAAAATGCTGGAATAACTCAGCAGGTCAGACAGTGTCTACGGACAGAGTAACTCACACAAAATGCTGGAGGAACTCAGCAGGTCAGACAGTGTCTATGGTCAGAGTAACACATACAAAATGCTGGAGGAACTCAGCAGGTCAGACAGTGTCTATGGACAGACTAACACACACAAAATGCTGGAGGAACACAGCAGGTCAGACAGTGTCTACGGACAGAGTAACACACACAAAATGCTGGAGGAACTCAGCAGGTCAGAGAGTGTCTATGGACAGAGTAACACACACAAAATGCTGGAGCAACTCAGCTGGTCAGACAGTGTCTATGGACGGAGTAACACACAAAATGCTGGAGGAACTCAGCAGGTCAGAGAGTGCCTATGGTCAGAGTAACACACACAAAATGCTAGAATAACTCAGCAGGTCAGACAGTGTCTATGCACAGAGTAATACAAACAAAATGCTGGAATAACTCAGCAGGTCAGACAGTGTCTACGGACAGAGTAACTCACACAAAATACTGGAGGAACTCAGCAGGTCAGACAGTGTTTATGGTCAGAGTAACACACACAAAATGCTGGTGGAACTCAGCAGTTCAGACAGTGTCTGTGGACAGAGTAACACACACAAAATGCTGGATGAACTCAGCAGTTCAGACAGTGTCTGTGGACAGAGTATTACACAAAATGCTGGAGGAACTCAGCAGGTCCGATAGAGTCTATGGGCAGAGTAACACACACAAAATGCTGGAATATCTCAGCAGGTCAGACAGTGTCTATGGTCAGAGTAACACACACAAAATGCTGGTATAACTCAGCAGGTCAGACAGTGTCTATGGTCAGAGTAACACAGACAAAATGATGGAGTAACTCAGCAGGTCAGACAGTGTCTATTGTCACAGTAACACACACAAAATGCTGGAGGAACTCAGCAGGTCAGACAGTGTCGATGGACGGAGTAACACACACAAAATGCTGGAATAACTCAGCAGGTCAGACAGTGTCTATGGACGGTGTAACACACACAAAATGCTGGAATAACTCAGCAGGTCAGACAGTGTCTACGGACAGAGTAACTCACACAAAATGCTCGAGGAACTCAGCAGGTCAGACAGTGTCTATGGACAGAGTAACACACGCAAAATGCTGGAGAAACTCAACAGGACAGACAGTGTCTATGGTCAGAGTAACACACACAAAATGCTGGAGGAACTCAGCAGGTCAGACAGTGTCTGTGTTCAGTGAAACACACACAAAATGATGAAGGAACTGAGCAGGTCAGACAGTGTCTAAGGTCAGAGTAACACACACAAAATGCTGGAGGAACTCAGCAGGTCAGACAGTGTCTACGGACAGAGTAACACACACAGAATGCTGGAGGAACTCAGCAGGTCAGAGAGTGCCTATGGACAGAGTAACACACACAAAATGATGGAGGAACTCAACAGGTCAGACAGTGTCTATTGTCACAGTAACACAGACAAAATGCTGGAGGAACTCAACAGGTCAGACAGTGTCTACGGACAGAGTAACACACACAGAATGCTGGAGGAACTCAGCAGGTCAGAGAGTGTCTATGGACAGAGTAACACACACAAAATGCTGGAGGAACTTAGCAGGTCAGACAGTGTCTGTGGTCAGAGTAACACACACAAAATGATGGAGGAACTCAATAGGTCAGACAGTGTCTATTGTCACAGTAACACACACAAAATGCTAGAATAACTCAGCAGGTCAGACAGTGTCTATGCACAGAGTAATACAAACAAAATGCTGGAATAACTCAGCAGGTCAGACAGTGTCTACGGACAGAGTAACTCACACAAAATGCTGGAGGAACTCAGCAGGTCAGACCGTGTCTACGGACAGAGTAACACACACAAAATGCTGGAGGAACACAGCAGGTCAGACAGTGTCCGTGGTCAGAGTAACACACACAAAATGATGGAGGAACTGAGCAGGTCAGACAGTGTCTATGGACGGAGTAACACACACAAAATGCTGGAGGAACTCAGCAGGTCAGACAGTGTCTATGGTCAGAGTAAAACACACTCAAAATGCTGGAGGATCACAGCAGGTCACACAGTGTCTACGGACAGAGTAACACACACAAAATGCTCGAGGAACTCAGCAGGTCAGACAGTGTCTATGGTCAGAGTAACACACACAGAATGCTGGAGGAACTCAGCAGGACAGAGAGTGTCTATGGACAGAGTAACACACACAAAATGCTGGAGGAACTCAGCAGGTCAGACAGTGTCTGTGTTCAGTGAAACACACACAAAATGATGGAGGAACTCAGCAGGTCAGACAGTGTCTATGGTCAGAGTAACACACACAGAATGCTGGAGGAACTCAGCAGGTCAGAGAGTGTCTATGGACAGAGTAACACACACAAAATGCTGGAGGAACTCAGCAGGTCAGACAGTGTCTGTGTTCAGTGAAACACACACAAAATGATGGAGGAACTCAGCAGGTCAGACAGTGTCTATTGTCACAGTAACACAGACAAAATGCTGGAGGAACTCAACAGGTCAGACAGTGTCTACGGACAGAGTAACACACACAGAATGCTGGAGGAACTCAGCATGTCAGAGAGTGTCTATGGACAGAGTAACACACACAAAATGCTGGAGGAACTTAGCAGGTCAGACAGTGTCTGTGGTCAGAGTAACACACACAAAATGATGGAGGAACTCAATAGGTCAGACAGTGTCTATTGTCACAGTAACACACACAAAATGCTGGAATAACTCAGCAGGTCAGACAGTGTCTATGCACAGAGTAATACAAACAAAATGCTGGAATAACTCAGCAGGTCAGACAGTGTCTACGGACAGAGTAACTCACACAAAATGCTGGAGGAACTCAGCAGGTCAGACAGTGTCTATGGTCAGAGTAACACATACAAAATGCTGGAGGAACTCAGCAGGTCAGACAGTGTCTATGGACAGAGTAACACACACAAAATGCTGGAGGAACTCAGCAGGTCAGACAGTGTCTATGGACAGAGTAACACACACAAAATGCTGGAGGAACACAGCAGGTCAGACAGTGTCTGTGGTCAGAGTAACACACACAAAATGATGGAGGAACTCAGCAGGTTAGACAGTGTCTATGGCCGGAGTAACACACACAAAATTCTGGAGGAACTCAGCAGGTCAGACAGTGTCTATGGTCAGAGTAACACACACTCAAAATGCTGGAGGAACACAGTAGGTCAGACAGTGTCTACGGACAGAGTAACACACACAAAATGCTCGAGGAACTCAGCAGGTCAGACAGTGTCTATGGTCAGAGTAACACACACAAAATGCTGGAGAAACTCAACAGGTCAGACAGTGTCTATGGTCAGAGTAACACATACAAAATGCTGGAGGAACTCAGCAGGTCAGACAGTGTCTACGGACAGAGTAACACACACAAAATGCTGGAGGAACTCAGCAGGTCAGACAGTGTCTATGGGCAGAGTAACACACACAAAATGCTGGAGGAACTCAGCAGGTAAGACACTGTCTATGGACGGAGTAACACACACAAAATGCTGGAGGAACTCTGCAGGTCAGACAGTGTCTATGGTCAGAGTAACACACACAAAATGCTGGAGGAACTCAGCAGGTCAGACAGTGTCTATGGACAGAGTAACACACACAAAATGCTGGAGGAAATCAGCAGGTCAGACAGTGTCTATTGTCAGAGTGACACACACAAAATGCTGGAGGAACTCAGCAGGTCAGACAGTGTCTATGGACAGAGTAACACACACAAAATGCTGGAGGAAATCAGCAGGTCAGACAGTGTCTATTGTCAGAGTGACACACAAATTGCTGGAGGAACTCAGCAGGTCAGACAGTGTCTATGGACAGAGTAACACATACAAAATGCTGGAGGAACTCAGCAGGTCAGACAGTGTCCATGGTCAGAGTAACACACACAAAATGCTGGAGGAACTCAGCAGGTCAGACAGTGTCTATGGACAGAGTAACACACACGAAATGCTGGAGGAACTCAGCAGGTCAGACAGTGTCCATGGTCAGAGTAACACACAAATTGCTGGACGAACTCAACAGGTCAGACAGTGTCTGTGGTCAGAGTAACACAAAATGCTGGAGGAACTCAGCAGGTCAGACAGTGTCTATGGTCAGAGTAACACATACAAAATGCTGGAGGAACTCAGCAGGTCAGACAGTGTCTATGGTCACAGTAACACAGACAAAATGCTGGTGAAACTCAGCAGGTCAGACAGTGTCTATGGACAGAGTAACACACACAAAATGCTGGAGGAACTCAGCAGGTCAGACAGTGTCTATGGACGGAGTAACACACACAAAATGCTGGAGGAACTCTGCAGGTCAGACAGTGTCTATGGACCGAGTAACACACACAAAATGCCGGAGGAACTCAGCAGGTCAGACAGTGTCTATGGACGGAGTAACACACACAAAATGCTGGAGGAACTCAGCAGGTCAGACAGTGTCTATGGACAGAGTAACACACACAAAGTGCTGGAGGAACTCAGCAGGTTAGACAGTGTATATGGTCAGAGTAACACACACAAAATGCTGGAGGAACTCAGCAGGTCAGACAGTGTCAATGGACAGAGTAACACACACAAAATGCTGGAGGAACTCAGCAGGTCAGAGAGTGTCTATGGTCAGAGTAACACACACAAAATGCTGGAGGAACTCAGCAGGTCAGAGAGTGTCTATGGACAGAGTAACACACACAAAATGCTGGAGGAACTCAGCAGGTCAGACAGTGTCTATGGACAGAGTAATACACACAAAATGCTGGAATAACTCAGCAGGTCAGACAGTGTCTACGGACAGAGAAACTCACACAAAATGCTGGAGGAACTCAGCAGGTCAGACAGTGTCTATGGTCAGAGTAACACACACAAAATGCTGGAGGAACTCAGCAGGTCAGACAGTGTCTATGGTCAGAGTAACACACACAAAATGCTGGAGGAACTCAGCAGGTCAGACAGTGTCTGTGGTCAGAGTAACACACACACAATGCTGGAGGAACTCAGCAAGTCAGACAGTGTCTATGGTCAGAGTAACACACACAAAATGCTCGGGGAACTCAGCAGGTCAGACAGTGTCTTTGGTCAGAGTAACACACACAAAATGCTGGAGAAACTCAGCAGGTCAGATAGTGTCTACGGACAGAGTAACTCACACAAAATGCTAGAGGAACTCAGCAGGTCAGACAGTGTCTAAGGACAGAGTAACACACGCAAAATGCTGGAGAAACTCAACAGGACAGACAGTGTCTATGGTCAGAGTAACACACACAAAATGCTGGAGGAACTCAGCAGGTCAGACAGTGTCTGTGTTCAGTGAAACACACACAAAATGATGGAGGAACTGAGCAGGTCAGACAGTGTCTAAGGTCAGAGTAACTCATACAAAATGCTGGAGGAACTCAGCAGGTCAGACAGTGTCTACGGACAGAGTAACACACACAGAATGCTGGAGGAACTCAGCAGGTCAGAGAGTGCCTATGGACAGAGTAACACACACAAAATGCTGGAGGAACTTAGCAGGTCAGACAGTGTCTATGGTCAGAGTAACACACACAAAATGCTGGAGGAACTCAGCGGGTCAGACAGTGTGTATGGACAGAGTAACACCCAAAATGCTGGAGGAACTCAGCAGGTCAGACAGTGTCTATGGACAGAGTAACACACACAAAATGCTGGAGGAACTTAGCAGGTCAGACAGTGTCTGTGGTCAGAGTAACACACACAAAATGATGGAGGAACTCAGCAGGTCAGACAGTGTCGATGGACAGAGTAACACACACAAAATGCTGGAATAACTCAGCAGGTCAGACAGTGTCTACGGACAGAGTAACACACACAAAATGCTGGAATAACTCAGCAGGTCAGACAGTGTCTACGGACAGAGTAACACACACAAAATGCTGGAGAAACTCAACAGGACAGACAGTTTCTATGGTCAGAGTAACACACACAAAATGCTGGAGGAACTCAGCAGGTCAGACAGTGTCTGTGTTCAGTGAAACACACACAAAATGATGGAGGAACTGAGCAGGTCAGACAGTGTCTAAGGTCAGAGTAACACACACAAAATGCTGGAGGAACTCAGCAGGTCAGACAGTGTCTACGGACAGAGTAACACACACAGAATGCTGGAGGAACTCAGCAGGTCAGAGAGTGCCTCTGGACAGAGTAACACACACAAAATGATGGAGGAACTCAACAGGTCAGACAGTGTCTATTGTCACAGTAACACAGACAAAATGCTGGAGGAACTCAACAGGTCAGACAGTGTCTACGGACAGAGTAACACACACAGAATGCTGGAGGAACTCAGCAGGTCAGAGAGAGTCTATGGACAGAGTAACACACACAAAATGCTGGAGGAACTTAGCAGGTCAGACAGTGTCTATTGTCACAGTAACACACACAAAATGCTAGAATAACTCAGCAGGTCAGACAGTGTCTATGCACAGAGTAATACAAACAAAATGCTGGAATAACTCAGCAGGTCAGACAGTGTCTACGGACAGAATAACTCACACAAAATGCTGGAGGAACTCAGCAGGTCAGACAGTGTCTACGGACAGAGTAACACACACAAAATGCTGGAGGAACACAGCAGGTCAGACAGTGTCCGTGGTCAGAGTAACACACACAAAATGATGGAGGAACTGAGCAGGTCAGACAGTGTCTATGGACGGAGTAACACACACAAAATGCTGGAGGAACTCAGCAGGTCAGACAGTGTCTATGGTCAGAGTAAAACACACTCAAAATGCTGGAGGATCACAGCAGGTCACACAGTGTCTACGGACAGAGTAACACACACAAAATGATGGAGGAACTGAGCAGGTCAGACAGTGTCTATGGACGGAGTAACACACACAAAATGCTGGAGGAACTCAGCAGGTCAGACAGTGTCTATGGTCAGAGTAAAACACACTCAAAATGCTGGAGGATCACAGCAGGTCACACAGTGTCTACGGACAGAGTAACACACACAAAATGCTCGAGGAACTCAGCAGGTCAGACAGTGTCTATGGTCAGAGTAACACACACAAAATGCTGGAGGAACTCAGCAGGACAGAGAGTGTCTATGGACAGAGTAACACACACAGAATGCTGGAGGAACTCAGCAGGTCAGAGAGTGTCTATGGACAGAGTAACACACACAAAATGCTGGAGGAACTCAGCAGGTCAGACAGTGTCTGTGTTCAGTGAAACACACACAAAATGATGGAGGAACTCAGCAGGTCAGACATTGTCTATTGTCACAGTAACACAGACAAAATGCTGGAGGAACTCAACAGGTCAGACAGTGTCTACGGACAGAGTAACACACACAGAATGCTGGAGGAACTCAGCAGGTCAGAGAGTGTCTATGGACAGAGTAACACATACAAAATGCTGGAGGAACTCAGCAGGTCAGACAGTGTCCATGGTCAGAGTAACACACACAAAATGCTGGAGGAACTCAGCAGGTCAGACAGTGTCTATGGACAGAGTAACACACACGAAATGCTGGAGGAACTCAGCAGGTCAGACAGTGTCCATGGTCAGAGTAACACACAAATTGCTGGACGAACTCAACAGGTCAGACAGTGTCTGTGGTCAGAGTAACACAAAATGCTGGAGGAACTCAGCAGGTCAGACAGTGTCTATGGTCAGAGTAACACATACAAAATGCTGGAGGAACTCAGCAGGTCAGACAGTGTCTATGGTCACAGTAACACAGACAAAATGCTGGTGAAACTCAGCAGGTCAGACAGTGTCTATGGACAGAGTAACACACACAAAATGCTGGAGGAACTCAGCAGGTCAGACAGTGTCTATGGACGGAGTAACACACACAAAATGCTGGAGGAACTCTGCAGGTCAGACAGTGTCTATGGACCGAGTAACACACACAAAATGCCGGAGGAACTCAGCAGGTCAGACAGTGTCTATGGACGGAGTAACACACACAAAATGCTGGAGGAACTCAGCAGGTCAGACAGTGTCTATGGACAGAGTAACACACACAAAGTGCTGGAGGAACTCAGCAGGTTAGACAGTGTATATGGTCAGAGTAACACACACAAAATGCTGGAGGAACTCAGCAGGTCAGACAGTGTCAATGGACAGAGTAACACACACAAAATGCTGGAGGAACTCAGCAGGTCAGAGAGTGTCTATGGTCAGAGTAACACACACAAAATGCTGGAGGAACTCAGCAGGTCAGAGAGTGTCTATGGACAGAGTAACACACACAAAATGCTGGAGGAACTCAGCAGGTCAGACAGTGTCTATGGACAGAGTAATACACACAAAATGCTGGAATAACTCAGCAGGTCAGACAGTGTCTACGGACAGAGAAACTCACACAAAATGCTGGAGGAACTCAGCAGGTCAGACAGTGTCTATGGTCAGAGTAACACACACAAAATGCTGGAGGAACTCAGCAGGTCAGACAGTGTCTATGGTCAGAGTAACACACACAAAATGCTGGAGGAACTCAGCAGGTCAGACAGTGTCTGTGGTCAGAGTAACACACACACAATGCTGGAGGAACTCAGCAAGTCAGACAGTGTCTATGGTCAGAGTAACACACACAAAATGCTCGAGGAACTCAGCAGGTCAGACAGTGTCTTTGGTCAGAGTAACACACACAAAATGCTGGAGAAACTCAGCAGGTCAGATAGTGTCTACGGACAGAGTAACTCACACAAAATGCTAGAGGAACTCAGCAGGTCAGACAGTGTCTAAGGACAGAGTAACACACGCAAAATGCTGGAGAAACTCAACAGGACAGACAGTGTCTATGGTCAGAGTAACACACACAAAATGCTGGAGGAACTCAGCAGGTCAGACAGTGTCTGTGTTCAGTGAAACACACACAAAATGATGGAGGAACTGAGCAGGTCAGACAGTGTCTAAGGTCAGAGTAACTCATACAAAATGCTGGAGGAACTCAGCAGGTCAGACAGTGTCTACGGACAGAGTAACACACACAGAATGCTGGAGGAACTCAGCAGGTCAGAGAGTGCCTATGGACAGAGTAACACACACAAAATGCTGGAGGAACTTAGCAGGTCAGACAGTGTCTATGGTCAGAGTAACACACACAAAATGCTGGAGGAACTCAGCGGGTCAGACAGTGTGTATGGACAGAGTAACACCCAAAATGCTGGAGGAACTCAGCAGGTCAGACAGTGTCTATGGACAGAGTAACACACACAAAATGCTGGAGGAACTTAGCAGGTCAGACAGTGTCTGTGGTCAGAGTAACACACACAAAATGATGGAGGAACTCAGCAGGTCAGACAGTGTCGATGGACAGAGTAACACACACAAAATGCTGGAATAACTCAGCAGGTCAGACAGTGTCTACGGACAGAGTAACACACACAAAATGCTGGAATAACTCAGCAGGTCAGACAGTGTCTACGGACAGAGTAACACACACAAAATGCTGGAGAAACTCAACAGGACAGACAGTTTCTATGGTCAGAGTAACACACACAAAATGCTGGAGGAACTCAGCAGGTCAGACAGTGTCTGTGTTCAGTGAAACACACACAAAATGATGGAGGAACTGAGCAGGTCAGACAGTGTCTAAGGTCAGAGTAACACACACAAAATGCTGGAGGAACTCAGCAGGTCAGACAGTGTCTACGGACAGAGTAACACACACAGAATGCTGGAGGAACTCAGCAGGTCAGAGAGTGCCTCTGGACAGAGTAACACACACAAAATGATGGAGGAACTCAACAGGTCAGACAGTGTCTATTGTCACAGTAACACAGACAAAATGCTGGAGGAACTCAACAGGTCAGACAGTGTCTACGGACAGAGTAACACACACAGAATGCTGGAGGAACTCAGCAGGTCAGAGAGAGTCTATGGACAGAGTAACACACACAAAATGCTGGAGGAACTTAGCAGGTCAGACAGTGTCTATTGTCACAGTAACACACACAAAATGCTAGAATAACTCAGCAGGTCAGACAGTGTCTATGCACAGAGTAATACAAACAAAATGCTGGAATAACTCAGCAGGTCAGACAGTGTCTACGGACAGAATAACTCACACAAAATGCTGGAGGAACTCAGCAGGTCAGACAGTGTCTACGGACAGAGTAACACACACAAAATGCTGGAGGAACACAGCAGGTCAGACAGTGTCCGTGGTCAGAGTAACACACACAAAATGATGGAGGAACTGAGCAGGTCAGACAGTGTCTATGGACGGAGTAACACACACAAAATGCTGGAGGAACTCAGCAGGTCAGACAGTGTCTATGGTCAGAGTAAAACACACTCAAAATGCTGGAGGATCACAGCAGGTCACACAGTGTCTACGGACAGAGTAACACACACAAAATGCTCGAGGAACTCAGCAGGTCAGACAGTGTCTATGGTCAGAGTAACACACACAAAATGCTGGAGGAACTCAGCAGGACAGAGAGTGTCTATGGACAGAGTAACACACACAGAATGCTGGAGGAACTCAGCAGGTCAGAGAGTGTCTATGGACAGAGTAACACACACAAAATGCTGGAGGAACTCAGCAGGTCAGACAGTGTCTGTGTTCAGTGAAACACACACAAAATGATGGAGGAACTCAGCAGGTCAGACAGTGTCTATTGTCACAGTAACACAGACAAAATGCTGGAGGAACTCAACAGGTCAGACAGTGTCTACGGACAGAGTAACACACACAGAATGCTGGAGGAACTCAGCAGGTCAGAGAGTGTCTATGGACAGAGTAACACACACAAAATGCTGGAGGAACTTAGCAGGTCAGACAGTGTCTGTGGTCAGAGTAACACACACAAAATGATGGAGGAACTCAATAGGTCAGACAGTGTCTATTGTCACAGTAACACACACAAAATGCTGGAATAACTCAGCAGGTCAGACAGTGTCTATGCACAGAGTAATACAAACAAAATGCTGGAATAACTCAGCAGGTCAGACAGTGTCTACGGACAGAGTAACTCACACAAAATGCTGGAGGGACTCAGCAGGTCAGACAGTGTCTATGGTCAGAGTAACACATACAAAATGCTGGAGGAACTCAGCAGGTCAGACAGTGTCTATGGACAGAGTAACACACACAAAATGCTGGAGGAACTCAGCAGGTCAGACAGTGTCTACGGACAGAGTAACACACACAAAATGCTGGAGGAACACAGCAGGTCAGACAGTGCCTGTGGTCAGAGTAACACACACAAAATGATGGAGGAACTCAGCAGGTTAGACAGTGTCTATGGCCGGAGTAACACACACAAAATTCTGGAGGAACTCAGCAGGTCAGACAGTGTCTATGGTCAGAGTAACACACACTCAAAATGCTGGAGGAACACAGCAGGTCAGACAGTGTCTACGGACAGAGTAACACACACAAAATGCTGAAGGAACTCAGCAGGTCAGACAGTGTCTATGGGCAGAGTAACACACACAAAATGCTGGAGGAACTCAGCAGGTAAGACACTGTCTATGGACGGAGTAACACACACAAAATGCTGGAGGAACTCTGCAGGTCAGACAGTGTCTATGGTCAGAGTAACACACACAAAATGCTGGAGGAACTCAGCAGGTCAGACAGTGTCTATGGACAGAGTAACACACACAAAATGCTGGAGGAAATCAGCAGGTCAGACAGTGTCTATTGTCAGAGTGACACACACAAAATGCTGGAGGAACTCAGCAGGTCAGACAGTGTCTATGGACAGAGTAACACACACAAAATGCTGGAGGAAATCAGCAGGTCAGACAGTGTCTATTGTCAGAGTGACACACAAATTGCTGGAGGAACTCAGCAGGTCAGACAGTGTCTATGGACAGAGTAACACATACAAAATGCTGGAGGAACTCAGCAGGTCAGACAGTGTCCATGGTCAGAGTAACACACACAAAATGCTGGAGGAACTCAGCAGGTCAGACAGTGTCTATGGACAGAGTAACACACACAAAATGCTGGAGGAACTCAGCAGGTCAGACAGTGTCCATGGTCAGAGTAACACACAAATTGCTGGACGAACTCAACAGGCCAGACAGTGTCTGTGGTCAGAGTAACACAAAATGCTGGAGGAACTCAGCAGGTCAGACAGTGTCTATGGTCAGAGTAACACATACAAAATGCTGGAGGAACTCAGCAGGTCAGACAGTGTCTATGGTCACAGTAACACACACAAAATGCTGGTGAAACTCAGCAGGTCAGACAGTGTCTATGGACAGAGTAACACACACAAAATGCTGGAGGAACTCAGCAGGTCAGACAGTGTCTATGGACGGAGTAACACACACAAAATGCTGGAGGAACTCTGCAGGTCAGACAGTGTCTATGGACCGAGTAACACACACAAAATGCCGGAGGAACTCAGCAGGTCAGACAGTGTCTATGGACGGAGTAACACACACAAAATGCTGGAGGAACTCAGCAGGTCAGACAGTGTCTATGGACAGAGTAACACACACAAAGTGCTGGAGGAACTCAGCAGGTTAGACAGTGTATATGGTCAGAGTAACACACACAAAATGCTGGAGGAACTCAGCAGGTCAGACAGTGTCAATGGACAGAGTAACACACACAAAATGCTGGAGGAACTCAGCAGGTCAGAGAGTGTCTATGGTCAGAGTAACACACACAAAATGCTGGAGGAACTCAGCAGGTCAGAGAGTGTCTATGGACAGAGTAACACACACAAAATGCTGGAGGAACTCAGCAGGTCAGACAGTGTCTATTGTCACAGTAACACACACAAAATGCTGGAGGAACTCAGCAGGTCAGACAGTGTCTATGGACAGAGTAATACACACAAAATGCTGGAATAACTCAGCAGGTCAGACAGTGTCTACGGACAGAGAAACTCACACAAAATGCTGGAGGTACACAGCAGGTCAGACAGTGTCTGCGGTCAGAGTAACACACACAAAATGATGGAGGAACTCAGCAGGTCAGACAGTGTCTATTGTCACAGTAACACACACAAAATGCTGGAGGAACTCAGCAGGTCAGACAGTGTCTACGGACAGAGTAACTCACACAAAATGCTGGAGGAACTCAGCAGGTCAGACAGTGTCTACGGACAGAGTAACACACACAAAATGCTGGAGGAACACAGCAGGTCAGACAGTGTCTGTGGTCAGAGTAACACAGACAAAATGATGGAGGAACTGAGCAGGTCAGACAGTGTCTATGGACGGAGTAACACACACAAAATGCTGGAGGAACTCAGCAGGTCAGACAGTGTCTATGGTCAGAGTAAAACACACTCAAAATGCTGGAGGAACTCAGCAGGACAGAGAGTGTCTATGGACAGAGTAACACACACAGAATGCTGGAGGAACTCAGCAGGTCAGAGAGTGTCTATGGACAGAGTAACACAGACAAAATGCTGGAGGAACTCAGCAGGTCAGACAGTGTCTGTGTTCAGTGAAACACACACAAAATGATGGAGGAACTCAGCAGGTCAGACAGTGTCTATTGTCACAGTAACACAGACAAAATGCTGGAGGAACTCAACAGGTCAGACAGTGTCTACGGACAGAGTAACACACACAGAATGCTGGAGGAACTCAGCAGGTCAGAGAGTGTCTATGGACAGAGTAACACACACAAAATGCTGGAGGAACTTAGCAGGTCAGACTGTGTTTGTGGTCAGAGTAACACACACAAAATGATGGAGGAACTCAATAGGTCAGACAGTGTCTATTGTCACAGTAACACACACAAAATGCTGGAATAACTCAGCAGGTCAGACAGTGTCTATGCACAGAGTAATACAAACAAAATGCTGGAATAACTCAGCAGGTCAGACAGTGTCTACGGACAGAGTAACTCACACAAAATGCTGGAGGAACTCAGCAGGTCAGACAGTGTCTATGGTCAGAGTAACACATACAAAATGCTGGAGGAACTCAGCAGGTCAGACAGTGTCTATGGACAGACTAACACACACAAAATGCTGGAGGAACTCAGCAGGTCAGACAGTGTCTACGGACAGAGTAACACACACAAAATGCTGGAGGAACTCAGCAGGTCAGAGAGTGTCTATGGACAGAGTAACACACACAAAATGCTGGAGCAACTCAGCTGGTCAGACAGTGTCTATGGACGGAGTAACACACAAAATGCTGGAGGAACTCAGCAGGTCAGAGAGTGCCTATGGTCAGAGTAACACACACAAAATGCTAGAATAACTCAGCAGGTCAGACAGTGTCTATGCACAGAGTAATACAAACAAAATGCTGGAATAACTCAGCAGGTCAGACAGTGTCTACGGACAGAGTAACTCACACAAAATACTGGAGGAACTCAGCAGGTCAGACAGTGTTTATGGTCAGAGTAACACACACAAAATGCTGGTGGAACTCAGCAGTTCAGACAGTGTCTGTGGACAGAGTAACACACACAAAATGCTGGATGAACTCAGCAGTTCAGACAGTGTCTGTGGACAGAGTATTACACAAAATGCTGGAGGAACTCAGCAGGTCCGATAGAGTCTATGGGCAGAGTAACACACACAAAATGCTGGAATATCTCAGCAGGTCAGACAGTGTCTATGGTCAGAGTAACACACACAAAATGCTGGTATAACTCAGCAGGTCAGACAGTGTCTATGGTCAGAGTAACACAGACAAAATGATGGAGTAACTCAGCAGGTCAGACAGTGTCTATTGTCACAGTAACACACACAAAATGCTGGAGGAACTCAGCAGGTCAGACAGTGTCGATGGACGGAGTAACACACACAAAATGCTGGAATAACTCAGCAGGTCAGACAGTGTCTATGGACGGTGTAACACACACAAAATGCTGGAATAACTCAGCAGGTCAGACAGTGTCTACGGACAGAGTAACTCACACAAAATGCTCGAGGAACTCAGCAGGTCAGACAGTGTCTATGGACAGAGTAACACACGCAAAATGCTGGAGAAACTCAACAGGACAGACAGTGTCTATGGTCAGAGTAACACACACAAAATGCTGGAGGAACTCAGCAGGTCAGACAGTGTCTGTGTTCAGTGAAACACACACAAAATGATGAAGGAACTGAGCAGGTCAGACAGTGTCTAAGGTCAGAGTAACACACACAAAATGCTGGAGGAACTCAGCAGGTCAGACAGTGTCTACGGACAGAGTAACACACACAGAATGCTGGAGGAACTCAGCAGGTCAGAGAGTGCCTATGGACAGAGTAACACACACAAAATGATGGAGGAACTCAACAGGTCAGACAGTGTCTATTGTCACAGTAACACAGACAAAATGCTGGAGGAACTCAACAGGTCAGACAGTGTCTACGGACAGAGTAACACACACAGAATGCTGGAGGAACTCAGCAGGTCAGAGAGTGTCTATGGACAGAGTAACACACACAAAATGCTGGAGGAACTTAGCAGGTCAGACAGTGTCTGTGCTCAGAGTAACACACACAAAATGATGGAGGAACTCAATAGGTCAGACAGTGTCTATTGTCACAGTAACACACACAAAATGCTAGAATAACTCAGCAGGTCAGACAGTGTCTATGCACAGAGTAATACAAACAAAATGCTGGAATAACTCAGCAGGTCAGACAGTGTCTACGGACAGAGTAACTCACACAAAATGCTGGAGGAACTCAGCAGGTCAGACCGTGTCTACGGACAGAGTAACACACACAAAATGCTGGAGGAACACAGCAGGTCAGACAGTGTCCGTGGTCAGAGTAACACACACAAAATGATGGAGGAACTGAGCAGGTCAGACAGTGTCTATGGACGGAGTAACACACACAAAATGCTGGAGGAACTCAGCAGGTCAGACAGTGTCTATGGTCAGAGTAAAACACACTCAAAATGCTGGAGGATCACAGCAGGTCACACAGTGTCTACGGACAGCGTAACACACACAAAATGCTCGAGGAACTCAGCAGGTCAGACAGTGTCTATGGTCAGAGTAACACACACAGAATGCTGGAGGAACTCAGCAGGACAGAGAGTGTCTATGGACAGAGTAACACACACAAAATGCTGGAGGAACTCAGCAGGTCAGACAGTGTCTGTGTTCAGTGAAACACACACAAAATGATGGAGGAACTCAGCAGGTCAGACAGTGTCTATGGTCAGAGTAACACACACAGAATGCTGGAGGAACTCAGCAGGTCAGAGAGTGTCTATGGACAGAGTAACACACACAAAATGCTGGAGGAACTCAGCAGGTCAGACAGTGTCTGTGTTCAGTGAAACACACACAAAATGATGGAGGAACTCAGCAGGTCAGACAGTGTCTATTGTCACAGTAACACAGACAAAATGCTGGAGGAACTCAACAGGTCAGACAGTGTCTACGGACAGAGTAACACACACAGAATGCTGGAGGAACTCAGCAGGTCAGAGAGTGTCTATGGACAGAGTAACACACACAAAATGCTGGAGGAACTTAGCAGGTCAGACAGTGTCTGTGGTCAGAGTAACACACACAAAATGATGGAGGAACTCAATAGGTCAGACAGTGTCTATTGTCACAGTAACACACACAAAATGCTGGAATAACTCAGCAGGTCAGACAGTGTCTATGCACAGAGTAATACAAACAAAATGCTGGAATAACTCAGCAGGTCAGACAGTGTCTACGGACAGAGTAACTCACACAAAATGCTGGAGGAACTCAGCAGGTCAGACAGTGTCTATGGTCAGAGTAACACATACAAAATGCTGGAGGAACTCAGCAGGTCAGACAGTGTCTATGGACAGAGTAACACACACAAAATGCTGGAGGAACTCAGCAGGTCAGACAGTGTCTACGGACAGAGTAACACACACAAAATGCTGGAGGAACACAGCAGGTCAGACAGTGTCTGTGGTCAGAGTAACACACACAAAATGATGGAGGAACTCAGCAGGTTAGACAGTGTCTATGGCCGGAGTAACACACACAAAATTCTGGAGGAACTCAGCAGGTCAGACAGTGTCTATGGTCAGAGTAACACACACTCAAAATGCTGGAGGAACACAGTAGGTCAGACAGTGTCTATGGACAGAGTAACACACACAAAATGCTCGAGGAACTCAGCAGGTCAGACAGTGTCTATGGTCAGAGTAACACACACAAAATGCTGGAGAAACTCAACAGGTCAGACAGTGTCTATGGTCAGAGTAACACATACAAAATGCTGGAGGAACTCAGCAGGTCAGACAGTGTCTACGGACAGAGTAACACACACAAAATGCTGGAGGAACTCAGCAGGTCAGACAGTGTCTATGGGCAGAGTAACACACACAAAATGCTGGAGGAACTCAGCAGGTAAGACACTGTCTATGGACGGAGTAACACACACAAAATGCTGGAGGAACTCTGCAGGTCAGACAGTGTCTATGGTCAGAGTAACACACACAAAATGCTGGAGGAACTCAGCAGGTCAGACAGTGTCTATGGACAGAGTAACACACACAAAATGCTGGAGGAAATCAGCAGGTCAGACAGTGTCTATTGTCAGAGTGACACACACAAAATGCTGGAGGAACTCAGCAGGTCAGACAGTGTCTATGGACAGAGTAACACACACAAAATGCTGGAGGAAATCAGCAGGTCAGACAGTGTCTATTGTCAGAGTGACACACAAATTGCTGGAGGAACTCAGCAGGTCAGACAGTGTCTATGGACAGAGTAACACATACAAAATGCTGGAGGAACTCAGCAGGTCAGACAGTGTCCATGGTCAGAGTAACACACACAAAATGCTGGAGGAACTCAGCAGGTCAGACAGTGTCTATGGACAGAGTAACACACACGAAATGCTGGAGGAACTCAGCAGGTCAGACAGTGTCCATGGTCAGAGTAACACACAAATTGCTGGACGAACTCAACAGGTCAGACAGTGTCTGTGGTCAGAGTAACACAAAATGCTGGAGGAACTCAGCAGGTCAGACAGTGTCTATGGTCAGAGTAACACATACAAAATGCTGGAGGAACTCAGCAGGTCAGACAGTGTCTATGGTCACAGTAACACACACAAAATGCTGGTGAAACTCAGCAGGTCAGACAGTGTCTATGGACAGAGTAACACACACAAAATGCTGGAGGAACTCAGCAGGTCAGACAGTGTCTATGGACGGAGTAACACACACAAAATGCTGGAGGAACTCTGCAGGTCAGACAGTGTCTATGGACCGAGTAACACACACAAAATGCCGGAGGAACTCAGCAGGTCAGACAGTGTCTATGGACGGAGTAACACACACAAAATGCTGGAGGAACTCAGCAGGTCAGACAGTGTCTATGGACAGAGTAACACACACAAAGTGCTGGAGGAACTCAGCAGGTTAGACAGTGTATATGGTCAGAGTAACACACACAAAATGCTGGAGGAACTCAGCAGGTCAGACAGTGTCAATGGACAGAGTAACACACACAAAATGCTGGAGGAACTCAGCAGGTCAGAGAGTGTCTATGGTCAGAGTAACACACACAAAATGCTGGAGGAACTCAGCAGGTCAGAGAGTGTCTATGGACAGAGTAACACACACAAAATGCTGGAGGAACTCAGCAGGTCAGACAGTGTCTATTGTCACAGTAACACACACAAAATGCTGGAGGAACTCAGCAGGTCAGACAGTGTCTATGGACAGAGTAATACACACAAAATGCTGGAATAACTCAGCAGGTCAGACAGTGTCTACGGACAGAGAAACTCACACAAAATGCTGGAGGAACTCAGCAGGTCAGACAGTGTCTATGGTCAGAGTAACACACACAAAATGCTGGAGGAACTCAGCAGGTCAGACAGTGTCTATGGTCAGAGTAACACACACAAAATGCTGGAGGAACTCAGCAGGTCAGACAGTGTCTGTGGTCAGAGTAACACACACACAATGCTGGAGGAACTCAGCAAGTCAGACAGTGTCTATGGTCAGAGTAACACACACAAAATGCTCGAGGAACTCAGCAGGTCAGACAGTGTCTTTGGTCAGAGTAACACACGCAAAATGCTGGAGAAACTCAGCAGGTCAGATAGTGTCTACGGACAGAGTAACTCACACAAAATGCTAGAGGAACTCAGCAGGTCAGACAGTGTCTAAGGACAGAGTAACACACGCAAAATGCTGGAGAAACTCAACAGGACAGACAGTGTCTATGGTCAGAGTAACACACACAAAATGCTGGAGGAACTCAGCAGGTCAGACAGTGTCTGTGTTCAGTGAAACACACACAAAATGATGGAGGAACTGAGCAGGTCAGACAGTGTCTAAGGTCAGAGTAACTCATACAAAATGCTGGAGGAACTCAGCAGGTCAGACAGTGTCTACGGACAGAGTAACACACACAGAATGCTGGAGGAACTCAGCAGGTCAGAGAGTGCCTATGGACAGAGTAACACACACAAAATGCTGGAGGAACTTAGCAGGTCAGACAGTGTCTATGTTCAGAGTAACACACACAAAATGCTGGAGGAACTCAGCGGGTCAGACAGTGTGTATGGACAGAGTAACACCCAAAATGCTGGAGGAACTCAGCAGGTCAGACAGTGTCTATGGACAGAGTAACACACACAAAATGCTGGAGGAACTTAGCAGGTCAGACAGTGTCTGTGGTCAGAGT
This sequence comes from Hypanus sabinus, assembly GCF_030144855.1. Classification (NCBI taxonomy): domain Eukaryota; kingdom Metazoa; phylum Chordata; class Chondrichthyes; order Myliobatiformes; family Dasyatidae; genus Hypanus; species Hypanus sabinus. Next base: position 42,602 of record NW_026781410.1, on the reverse strand, counting down.
AACACACACAAAATGATGGAGGAACTCAGCAGGTCAGACAGTGTCGATGGACAGAGTAACACACACAAAATGCTGGAATAACTCAGCAGGTCAGACAGTGTCTACGGACAGAGTAACACACACAAAATGCTGGAATAACTCAGCAGGTCAGACAGTGTCTACGGACAGAGTAACACACACAAAATGCTGGAGAAACTCAACAGGACAGACAGTTTCTATGGTCAGAGTAACACACACAAAATGCTGGAGGAACTCAGCAGGTCAGACAGTGTCTGTGTTCAGTGAAACACACACAAAATGATGGAGGAACTGAGCAGGTCAGACAGTGTCTAAGGTCAGAGTAACACACACAAAATGCTGGAGGAACTCAGCAGGTCAGACAGTGTCTACGGACAGAGTAACACACACAGAATGCTGGAGGAACTCAGCAGGTCAGAGAGTGCCTCTGGACAGAGTAACACACACAAAATGATGGAGGAACTCAACAGGTCAGACAGTGTCTATTGTCACAGTAACACAGACAAAATGCTGGAGGAACTCAACAGGTCAGACAGTGTCTACGGACAGAGTAACACACACAGAATGCTGGAGGAACTCAGCAGGTCAGAGAGAGTCTATGGACAGAGTAACACACACAAAATGCTGGAGGAACATAGCAGGTCAGACAGTGTCTATTGTCACAGTAACACACACAAAATGCTAGAATAACTCAGCAGGTCAGACAGTGTCTATGCACAGAGTAATACAAACAAAATGCTGGAATAACTCAGCAGGTCAGACAGTGTCTACGGACAGAATAACTCACACAAAATGCTGGAGGAACTCAGCAGGTCAGACAGTGTCTACGGACAGAGTAACACACACAAAATGCTGGAGGAACACAGCAGGTCAGACAGTGTCCGTGGTCAGAGTAACACACACAAAATGATGGAGGAACTGAGCAGGTCAGACAGTGTCTATGGACGGAGTAACACACACAAAATGCTGGAGGAACTCAGCAGGTCAGACAGTGTCTATGGTCAGAGTAAAACACACTCAAAATGCTGGAGGATCACAGCAGGTCACACAGTGTCTACGGACAGAGTAACACACACAAAATGCTCGAGGAACTCAGCAGGTCAGACAGTGTCTATGGTCAGAGTAACACACACAAAATGCTGGAGGAACTCAGCAGGACAGAGAGTGTCTATGGACAGAGTAACACACACAAAATGCTGGAGGAACTCAGCAGGTCAGAGAGTGTCTATGGACAGAGTAACACACACAAAATGCTGGAGGAACTCAGCAGGTCAGACAGTGTCTGTGTTCAGTGAAACACACACAAAATGATGGAGGAACTCAGCAGGTCAGACAGTGTCTATTGTCACAGTAACACAGACAAAATGCTGGAGGAACTCAACAGGTCAGACAGTGTCTACGGACAGAGTAACACACACAGAATGCTGGAGGAACTCAGCAGGTCAGAGAGTGTCTATGGACAGAGTAACACACACAAAATGCTGGAGGAACTTAGCAGGTCAGACAGTGTCTGTGGTCAGAGTAACACACACAAAATGATGGAGGAACTCAATAGGTCAGACAGTGTCTATTGTCACTGTAACACACACAAAATGCTGGAATAACTCAGCAGGTCAGACAGTGTCTATGCACAGAGTAATACAAACAAAATGCTGGAATAACTCAGCAGGTCAGACAGTGTCTACGGACAGAGTAACTCACACAAAATGCTGGAGGAACTCAGCAGGTCAGACAGTGTCTATGGTCAGAGTAACACATACAAAATGCTGGAGGAACTCAGCAGGTCAGACAGTGTCTATGGACAGAGTAACACACACAAAATGCTGGAGGAACTCAGCAGGTCAGACAGTGTCTACGGACAGAGTAACACACACAAAATGCTGGAGGAACACAGCAGGTCAGACAGTGCCTGTGGTCAGAGTAACACACACAAAATGATGGAGGAACTCAGCAGGTTAGACAGTGTCTATGGCCGGAGTAACACACACAAAATTCTGGAGGAACTCAGCAGGTCAGACAGTGTCTATGGTCAGAGTAACACACACTCAAAATGCTGGAGGAACACTGCAGGTCAGACAGTGTCTACGGACAGAGTAACACACACAAAATGCTGGAGGAACTCAGCAGGTCAGACAGTGTCTATGGGCAGAGTAACACACACAAAATGCTGGAGGAACTCAGCAGGTAAGACACTGTCTATGGACGGAGTAACACACACAAAATGCTGGAGGAACTCTGCAGGTCAGACAGTGTCTATGGTCAGAGTAACACACACAAAATGCTGGAGGAACTCAGCAGGTCAGACAGTGTCTATGGACAGAGTAACACACACAAAATGCTGGAGGAAATCAGCAGGTCAGACAGTGTCTATTGTCAGAGTGACACACACAAAATGCTGGAGGAACTCAGCAGGTCAGACAGTGTCTATGGACAGAGTAACACACACAAAATGCTGGAGGAAATCAGCAGGTCAGACAGTGTCTATTGTCAGAGTGACACACAAATTGCTGGAGGAACTCAGCAGGTCAGACAGTGTCTATGGACAGAGTAACACATACAAAATGCTGGAGGAACTCAGCAGGTCAGACAGTGTCCATGGTCAGAGTAACACACACAAAATGCTGGAGGAACTCAGCAGGTCAGACAGTGTCTATGGACAGAGTAACACACACAAAATGCTGGAGGAACTCAGCAGGTCAGACAGTGTCCATGGTCAGAGTAACACACAAATTGCTGGACGAACTCAACAGGTCAGACAGTGTCTGTGGTCAGAGTAACACAAAATGCTGGAGGAACTCAGCAGGTCAGACAGTGTCTATGGTCAGAGTAACACATACAAAATGCTGGAGGAACTCAGCAGGTCAGACAGTGTCTATGGTCACAGTAACACACACAAAATGCTGGTGAAACTCAGCAGGTCAGACAGTGTCTATGGACAGAGTAACACACACAAAATGCTGGAGGAACTCAGCAGGTCAGACAGTGTCTATGGACGGAGTAACACACACAAAATGCTGGAGGAACTCTGCAGGTCAGACAGTGTCTATGGACCGAGTAACACACACAAAATGCCGGAGGAACTCAGCAGGTCAGACAGTGTCCATGGTCAGAGTAACACACACAAAATGCTGGAGGAACTCAGCAGGTCAGACAGTGTCCATGGTCAGAGTAACACACAAATTGCTGGACGAACTCAACAGGTCAGACAGTGTCTGTGGTCAGAGTAACACAAAATGCTGGAGGAACTCAGCAGGTCAGACAGTGTCTATGGTCAGAGTAACACATACAAAATGCTGGAGGAACTCAGCAGGTCAGACAGTGTCTATGGTCACAGTAACACACACAAAATGCTGGTGAAACTCAGCAGGTCAGACAGTGTCTATGGACAGAGTAACACACACAAAATGCTGGAGGAACTCAGCAGGTCAGACAGTGTCTATGGACGGAGTAACACACACAAAATGCTGGAGGAACTCTGCAGGTCAGACAGTGTCTATGGACCGAGTAACACACACAAAATGCCGGAGGAACTCAGCAGGTCAGACAGTGTCTATGGACGGAGTAACACACACAAAATGCTGGAGGAACTCAGCAGGTCAGACAGTGTCTATGGACAGAGTAACACACACAAAGTGCTGGAGGAACTCAGCAGGTTAGACAGTGTATATGGTCAGAGTAACACACACAAAATGCTGGAGGAACTCAGCAGGTCAGACAGTGTCAATGGACAGAGTAACACACACAAAATGCTGGAGGAACTCAGCAGGTCAGACAGTGTCTATGGTCAGAGTAACACACACAAAATGCTGGAGGAACTCAGCAGGTCAGACAGTGTCTACGGACAGAGTAACTCACACAAAATGCTGGAGGAACTCAGCAGGTCAGACAGTGTCTATGGACAGAGTAACACACACAAAATGCTGGAGGAACTCAGCAGGTCAGACAGTGTCTATTGTCACAGTAACACACACAAAATGCTGGAGGAACTCAGCAGGTCAGACAGTGTCTATGGACAGAGTAATACACACAAAATGCTGGAATAACTCAGCAGGTCAGACAGTGTCTACGGACAGAGAAACTCACACAAAATGCTGGAGGTACACAGCAGGTCAGACAGTGTCTGCGGTCAGAGTAACACACACAAAATGATGGAGGAACTCAGCAGGTCAGACAGTGTCTATTGTCACAGTAACACACACAAAATGCTGGAGGAACTCAGCAGGTCAGACAGTGTCTATGGACAGAGTAATACACAGAAAATGCTGGAATAACTCAGCAGGTCAGACAGTGTCTACGGACAGAGTAACTCACACAAAATGCTGGAGGAACACAGCAGGTCAGACAGTGTCTATGGTCAGAGTAACACACACAAAATGCTGGAGGAACTCAGCAGGTCAGACAGTGTCTATGGTCAGAGTAACACACACAAAATGCTGGAGGAACTCAGCAGGTCAGACAGTGTCTGTGGTCAGAGTAACACACACACAATGCTGGAGGAACTCAGCAAGTCAGACAGTGTCTATGGTCAGAGTAACACACACAAAATGCTGGAGGAACTCAGCAGGTCAGACAGTGTCTTTGGTCAGAGTAACACACACAAAATGCTGGAGAAACTCAGCAGGTCAGACAGTGTCTGTGGTCAGAGTATCACAAAATGCTGGAGGAACTCAGCAGGTAAGACACTGTCTATGGACGGTTTAACACACACAAAATGCTGGAGGAACTCAGCACGTCAGACAGTGTCTAAGGACAGAGTAACACACACAAAATGCTGGAGGATCTCAGCAGGTCAGACAGTGTCTATGGACAGAGTAACACACACAAAATGCTGGAGGAACTCTGCAGGTCAGACAGTGTCTATGGTCAGAGTAACACACACAAAATGCTGGAGGAACTCAGCAGGTCAGACAGTGTCTATGGACAGAGTAACACATACAAAATGCTGGAGGAACTCAGCAGGTCAGACAGTGTCCATGGTCAGAGTAACACACACAAAATGCTGGAGGAACTCAGCAGGTCAGACAGTGTCTATGGACAGAGTAACACACACAAAATGCTGGAGGAACTCAGCAGGTCAGACAGTGTCCATGGTCAGAGTAACACACAAATTGCTGGACGAACTCAACAGGTCAGACAGTGTCTGTGGTCAGAGTAACACAAAATGCTGGAGGAACTCAGCAGGTCAGACAGTGTCTATGGTCAGAGTAACACATACAAAATGCTGGAGGAACTCAGCAGGTCAGACAGTGTCTATGGTCACAGTAACACACACAAAATGCTGGTGAAACTCAGCAGGTCAGACAGTGTCTATGGACAGAGTAACACACACAAAATGCTGGAGGAACTCAGCAGGTCAGACAGTGTCTATGGACGGAGTAACACACACAAAATGCTGGAGGAACTCTGCAGGTCAGACAGTGTCTATGGACCGAGTAACACACACAAAATGCCGGAGGAACTCAGCAGGTCAGACAGTGTCTATGGACGGAGTAACACACACAAAATGCTGGAGGAACTCAGCAGGTCAGACAGTGTCTATGGACAGAGTAACACACACAAAGTGCTGGAGGAACTCAGCAGGTTAGACAGTGTATATGGTCAGAGTAACACACACAAAATGCTGGAGGAACTCAGCAGGTCAGACAGTGTCAATGGACAGAGTAACACACACAAAATGCTGGAGGAACTCAGCAGGTCAGAGAGTGTCTATGGTCAGAGTAACACACACAAAATGCTGGAGGAACTCAGCAGGTCAGAGAGTGTCTATGGACAGAGTAACACACACAAAATGCTGGAGGAACTCAGCAGGTCAGACAGTGTCTATTGTCACAGTAACACACACAAAATGCTGGAGGAACTCAGCAGGTCAGACAGTGTCTATGGACAGAGTAATACACACAAAATGCTGGAATAACTCAGCAGGTCAGACAGTGTCTACGGACAGAAAAACTCACACAAAATGCTGGAGGTACACAGCAGGTCAGACAGTGTCTGCGGTCAGAGTAACACACACAAAATGATGGAGGAACTCAGCAGGTCAGACAGTGTCTATTGTCACAGTAACACACACAAAATGCTGGAGGAACTCAGCAGGTCAGAGAGTGTCTATGGACAGAGTAACACACACAAAATGCTGGAGGAACTCAGCAGGTCAGACAGTGTCTATTGTCACAGTAACACACACAAAATGCTGGAGGAACTCAGCAGGTCAGACAGTGTCTATGGACAGAGTAATACACACAAAATGCTGGAATAACTCAGCAGGTCAGACAGTGTCTACGGACAGAGAAACTCACACAAAATGCTGGAGGTACACAGCAGGTCAGACAGTGTCTGCGGTTAGAGTAACACACACAAAATGATGGAGGAACTCAGCAGGTCAGACAGTGTCTATTGTCACAGTAACACACACAAAATGCTGGAGGAACTCAGCAGGTCAGACAGTGTCTATGGACAGAGTAATACACACAAAATGCTGGAATAACTCAGCAGGTCAGACAGTGTCTACGGACAGAGTAACTCACACAAAATGCTGGAGGAACTCAGCAGGTCAGACAGTGTCTATGGTCAGAGTAACACACACAAAATGCTGGAGGAACTCAGCAGGTCAGACAGTGTCTATGGTCAGAGTAACACATACAAAATGCTGGAGGAACTCAGCAGGTCAGACAGTGTCTATGGTCAGAGTAACACACACAAAATGCTGGAGGAACTCAGCAGGTCAGACAGTGTCTACGGACAGAGTAACTCACACAAAATGCTGGAGGAACTCAGCAGGTCAGACAGTGTCTATGGTCAGAGTAACACACACAAAATGCTGGAGGAACTCAGCAGGTCAGACAGTGTCTATGGTCAGAGTAACACATACAAAATGCTGGAGGAACTCAGCAGGTCAGACAGTGTCTATGGTCAGAGTAACACACACAAAATGCTGGAGGAACTCAGCAGGTCAGACACTGTCTATGGTCAGAGTAACACACAAAATGCTGGAGGAACTCAGCAGGTCAGACAGTGTCTATGGACAGAGTAACACACACAAAATGCTGGAGGAACTCAGCAGGTCAGACAGTGTCTATGGACGGAGTAACACACACAAAATGCTGGAGGAACTCTGCAGGTCAGACAGTGTCTATGGACCGAGTAACACACACAAAATGCCGGAGGAACTCAGCAGGTCAGACAGTGTCTATGGACGGAGTAACACACACAAAATGCTGGAGGAACTCAGCAGGTCAGACAGTGTCTATGGACAGAGTAACACACACAAAGTGCTGGAGGAACTCAGCAGGTTAGACAGTGTATATGGTCAGAGTAACACACACAAAATGCTGGAGGAACTCAGCAGGTCAGACAGTGTCAATGGACAGAGTAACACACACAAAATGCTGGAGGAACTCAGCAGGTCAGAGAGTGTCTATGGTCAGAGTAACACACACAAAATGCTGGAGGAACTCAGCAGGTCAGACAGTGTCAATGGACAGAGTAACACACACAAAATGCTGGAGGAACTCAGCAGGTCAGACAGTGTCTATTGTCACAGTAACACACACAAAATGCTGGAGGAACTCAGCAGGTCAGACAGTGTCTATGGACAGAGTAATACACACAAAATGCTGGAATAACTCAGCAGGTCAGACAGTGTCTACGGACAGAGAAACTCACACAAAATGCTGGAGGAACTCAGCAGGTCAGACAGTGTCTATGGTCAGAGTAACACACACAAAATGCTGGAGGAACTCAGCAGGTCAGACAGTGTCTATGGTCAGAGTAACACACACAAAATGCTGGAGGAACTCAGCAGGTCAGACAGTGTCTGTGGTCAGAGTAACACACACACAATGCTGGAGGAACTCAGCAAGTCAGACAGTGTCTATGGTCAGAGTAACACACACAAAATGCTCGAGGAACTCAGCAGGTCAGACAGTGTCTTTGGTCAGAGTAACACACACAAAATGCTGGAGAAACTCAGCAGGTCAGACAGTGTCTACGGACAGAGTAACTCACACAAAATGCTAGAGGAACTCAGCAGGTCAGACAGTGTCTATGGACAGAGTAACACACGCAAAATGCTGGAGAAACTCAACAGGACAGACAGTGTCTATGGTCAGAGTAACACACACAAAATGCTGGAGGAACTCAGCAGGTCAGACAGTGTCTGTGTTCAGTGAAACACACACAAAATGATGGAGGAACTGAGCAGGTCAGACAGTGTCTAAGGTCAGAGTAACTCATACAAAATGCTGGAGCAACTCAGCAGGTCAGACAGTGTCTACGGACAGAGTAACACACACAGAATGCTGGAGGAACTCAGCAGGTCAGAGAGTGCCTATGGACAGAGTAACACACACAAAATGCTGGAGGAACTTAGCAGGTCAGACAGTGTCTATGGTCAGAGTAACACACACAAAATGCTGGAGGAACTCAGCGGGTCAGACAGTGTGTATGGACAGAGTAACACCCAAAATGCTGGAGGAACTCAGCAGGTCAGACAGTGTCTATGGACAGAGTAACACACACAAAATGCTGGAGGAACTCAGCAGGTCAGACAGTGTCTGTGGTCAGAGTAACACACACAAAATGCTGGAGGAACTCAGCAGGTCAGACAGTGTCGATGGACAGAGTAACACACACAAAATGCTGGAATAACTCAGCAGGTCAGACAGTGTCTGTGGTCAGAGTAACACACACAAAATGCCGGAGGAACTCAGCAGGTCAGACAGTGTCTGTGGTCAGAGTAACACACACAAAATGATGGAGGAACTCAGCAGGTCAGACAGTGTCGATGGACAGAGTAACACACACAAAATGCTGGAATAACTCAGCAGGTCAGACAGTGTCTACGGACAGAGTAACACACACAAAATGCTGGAATAACTCAGCAGGTCAGACAGTGTCTACGGACAGAGTAACACACACAAAATGCTGGAGAAACTCAACAGGACAGACAGTGTCTATGGTCAGAGTAACACACACAAAATGCTGGAGGAACTCAGCAGGTCAGACAGTGTCTGTGTTCAGTGAAACACACACAAAATGATGGAGGAACTGAGCAGGTCAGACAGTGTCTAAGGTCAGAGTAACACACACAAAATGCTGGAGGAACTCAGCAGGTCAGACAGTGTCTACGGACAGAGTAACACACACAGAATGCTGGAGGAACTCAGCAGGTCAGAGAGTGCCTATGGACAGAGTAACACACACAAAATGATGGAGGAACTCAACAGGTCAGACAGTGTCTATTGTCACAGTAGCACAGACAAAATGCTGGAGGAACTCAACAGGTCAGACAGTGTCTACGGACAGAGTAACACACACAGAATGCTGGAGGAACTCAGCAGGTCAGAGAGAGTCTATGGACAGAGTAACACACACAAAATGCTGGAGGAACTTAGCAGGTCAGACAGTGTCTATTGTCACAGTAACACACACAAAATGCTAGAATAACTCAGCAGGTCAGACAGTGTCTATGCACAGAGTAATACAAACAAAATGCTGGAATAACTCAGCAGGTCAGACAGTGTCTACGGACAGAATAACTCACACAAAATGCTGGAGGAACTCAGCAAGTCAGACAGTGTCTACGGACAGAGTAACACACACAAAATGCTGGAGGAACACAGCAGGTCAGACAGTGTCCGTGGTCAGAGTAACACACACAAAATGATGGAGGAACTGAGCAGGTCAGACAGTGTCTATGGACGTAGTAACACACACAAAATGCTGGAGGAACTCAGCAGGTCAGACAGTGTCTATGGTCAGAGTAAAACACACTCAAAATGCTGGAGGATCACAGCAGGTCACACAGTGTCTACGGACAGAGTAACACACACAAAATGCTCGAGGAACTCAGCAGGTCAGACAGTGTCTATGGTCAGAGTAACACACACAAAATGCTGGAGGAACTCAGCAGGACAGAGAGTGTCTATGGACAGAGTAACACACACAGAATGCTGGAGGAACTCAGCAGGTCAGAGAGTGTCTATGGTCAGAGTAACACTCACAAAATGCTGGAGGAACTCAGCAGGTCAGACAGTGTCTGTGTTCAGTGAAACACACACAAAATGATGGAGGAACTCAGCAGGTCAGACAGTGTCTATTGTCACAGTAACACAGACAAAATGCTGGAGGAACTCAACAGGTCAGACAGTGTCTACGGACAGAGTAACACACACAGAATGCTGGAGGAACTCAGCAGGTCAGAGAGTGTCTATGGACAGAGTAACACACACAAAATGCTGGAGGAACTTAGCAGGTCAGACAGTGTCTGTGGTCAGAGTAACACACACAAAATGATGGAGGAACTCAATAGGTCAGACAGTGTCTATTGTCACAGTAACACACACAAAATGCTGGAATAACTCAGCAGGTCAGACAGTGTCTATGCACAGAGTAATACAAACAAAATGCTGGAATAACTCAGCAGGTCAGACAGTGTCTACGGACAGAGTAACTCACACAAAATGCTGGAGGAACTCAGCAGGTCAGACAGTGTCTATGGTCAGAGTAACACATACAAAATGCTGGAGGAACTCAGCAGGTCAGACAGTGTCTATGGACAGAGTAACACACACAAAATGCTGGAGGAACTCAGCAGGTCAGACAGTGTCTACGGACAGAGTAACACACACAAAATGCTGGAGGAACACAGCAGGTCAGACAGTGTCTGTGGTCAGAGTAACACACACAAAATGATGGAGGAACTCAGCAGGTTAGACAGTGTCTATGGACGGAGTAACACACACAAAATTCTGGAGGAACTCAGCAGGTCAGACAGTGTCTATGGTCAGAGTAACACACACTCAAAATGCTGGAGGAAAACAGCAGGTCAGACAGTGTCTACGGACAGAGTAACACACACAAAATGCTCGAGGAACTCAGCAGGTCAGACAGTGTCTATGGTCAGAGTAACACACACAAAATGCTGGAGAAACTCAACAGGTCAGACAGTGTCTATGGTCAGAGTAACACATACAAAATGCTGGAGGAACTCAGCAGGTCAGACAGTGTCTATGGACAGAGTAACACACACAAAATGCTGGAGGAACTCAGCAGGTCAGACAGTGTCTATGGGCAGAGTAACACACACAAAATGCTGGAGGAACTCAGCAGGTAAGACACTGTCTATGGACGGAGTAACACACACAAAATGCTGGAGGAACTCTGCAGGTCAGACAGTGTCTATGGTCAGAGTAACACACACAAAATGCTGGAGGAACTCAGCAGGTCAGACAGTGTCTATGGACAGAGTAACACACACAAAATGCTGGAGGAAATCAGCAGGTCAGACAGTGTCTATTGTCAGAGTGACACACACAAAATGCTGGAGGAACTCAGCAGGACAGACAGTGTCTATGGACAGAGTAACACACACAAAATGCTGGAGGAAATCAGCAGGTCAGACAGTGTCTATTGTCAGAGTGACACACAAATTGCTGGAGGAACTCAGCAGGTCAGACAGTGTCTATGGACAGAGTAACACATACAAAATGCTGGAGGAACTCAGCAGGTCAGACAGTGTCCATGGTCAGAGTAACACACACAAAATGCTGGAGGAACTCAGCAGGTCAGACAGTGTCTATGGACAGAGTAACACACACAAAATGCTGGAGGAACTCAGCAGGTCAGACAGTGTCCATGGTCAGAGTAACACACAAATTGCTGGACGAACTCAACAGGTCAGACAGTGTCTGTGGTCAGAGTAACACAAAATGCTGGAGGAACTCAGCAGGTCAGACAGTGTCTATGGTCAGAGTAACACATACAAAATGCTGGAGGAACTCAGCAGGTCAGACAGTGTCTATGGTCACAGTAACACACACAAAATGCTGGTGAAACTCAGCAGGTCAGACAGTGTCTATGGACAGAGTAACACACACAAAATGCTGGAGGAACTCAGCAGGTCAGACAGTGTCTATGGACGGAGTAACACACACAAAATGCTGGAGGAACTCAGCAGGTCAGACAGTGTCTATGGACAGAGTAACACACACAAAGTGCTGGAGGAACTCAGCAGGTTAGACAGTGTATATGGTCAGAGTAACACACACAAAATGCTGGAGGAACTCAGCAGGTCAGACAGTGTCAATGGACAGAGTAACACACACAAAATGCTGGAGGAACTCAGCAGGTCAGAGAGTGTCTATGGTCAGAGTAACACACACAAAATGCTGGAGGAACTCAGCAGGTCAGACAGTGTCTATTGTCACAGTAACACACTCAAAATGCTGGAGGAACTCAGCAGGTCAGACAGTGTCTATGGACAGAGTAATACACACAAAATGCTGGAATAACTCAGCAGGTCAGACAGTGTCTACGGACAGAGTAACTCACACAAAATGCTGGAGGAACACAGCAGGTCAGACAGTGTCTATGGTCAGAGTAACACACACAAAATGCTGGAGGAACTCAGCAGGTCAGACAGTGTCTATGGTCAGAGTAACACACACAAAATGCTGGAGGAACTCAGCAGGTCAGACAGTGTCTGTGGTCAGAGTAACACACACACAATGCTGGAGGAACTCAGCAAGTCAGACAGTGTCTATGGTCAGAGTAACACACACAAAATGCTGGAGGAACTCAGCAGGTCAGACAGTGTCTTTGGTCAGAGTAACACACACAAAATGCTGGAGAAACTCAGCAGGTCAGACAGTGTCTGTGGTCAGAGTATCACAAAATGCTGGAGGAACTCAGCAGGTAAGACACTGTCTATGGACGGAGTAACACACACAAAGTGCTGGAGGAACTCAGCACGTCAGACAGTGTCTAAGGACAGAGTAACACACACAAAATGCTGGAGGATCTCAGCAGGTCAGACAGTGTCTATGGACAGAGTAACACACACAAAATGCTGGAGGAACTCTGCAGGTCAGACAGTGTCTATGGTCAGAGTAACACACACAAAATGCTGGAGGAACTCAGCAGGTCAGACAGTGTCTATGGACAGAGTAACACATACAAAATGCTGGAGGAACTCAGCAGGTCAGACAGTGTCCATGGTCAGAGTAACACACACAAAATGCTGGAGGAACTCAGCAGGTCAGACAGTGTCTATGGACAGAGTAACACACACAAAATGCTGGAGGAACTCAGCAGGTCAGACAGTGTCCATGGTCAGAGTAACACACAAATTGCTGGACGAACTCAACAGGTCAGACAGTGTCTGTGGTCAGAGTAACACAAAATGCTGGAGGAACTCAGCAGGTCAGACAGTGTCTATGGTCAGAGTAACACATACAAAATGCTGGAGGAACTCAGCAGGTCAGACAGTGTCTATGGTCACAGTAACACACACAAAATGCTGGTGAAACTCAGCAGGTCAGACAGTGTCTATGGACAGAGTAACACACACAAAATGCTGGAGGAACTCAGCAGGTCAGACAGTGTCTATGGACGGAGTAACACACACAAAATGCTGGAGGAACTCTGCAGGTCAGACAGTGTCTATGGACCGAGTAACACACACAAAATGCCGGAGGAACTCAGCAGGTCAGACAGTGTCTATGGACGGAGTAACACACACAAAATGCTGGAGGAACTCAGCAGGTCAGACAGTGTCTATGGACAGAGTAACACACACAAAGTGCTGGAGGAACTCAGCAGGTTAGACAGTGTATATGGTCAGAGTAACACACACAAAATGCTGGAGGAACTCAGCAGGTCAGACAGTGTCAATGGACAGAGTAACACACACAAAATGCTGGAGGAACTCAGCAGGTCAGAGAGTGTCTATGGTCAGAGTAACACACACAAAATGCTGGAGGAACTCAGCAGGTCAGAGAGTGTCTATGGACAGAGTAACACACACAAAATGCTGGAGGAACTCAGCAAGTCAGACAGTGTCTATTGTCACAGTAACACACACAAAATGCTGGAGGAACTCAGCAGGTCAGACAGTGTCTATGGACAGAGTAATACACACAAAATGCTGGAATAACTCAGCAGGTCAGACAGTGTCTACGGACAGAGAAACTCACACAAAATGCTGGAGGTACACAGCAGGTCAGACAGTGTCTGCGGTCAGAGTAACACACACAAAATGATGGAGGAACTCAGCAGGTCAGACAGTGTCTATTGTCACAGTAACACACACAAAATGCTGGAGGAACTCAGCAGGTCAGAGAGTGTCTATGGACAGAGTAACACACACAAAAGGCTGGAGGAACTCAGCAGGTCAGACAGTGTCTATTGTCACAGTAACACACACAAAATGCTGTAGGAACTCAGCAGGTCAGACAGTGTCTATGGACAGAGTAATACACACAAAATGCTGGAATAACTCAGCAGGTCAGACAGTGTCTACGGACAGAGAAACTCACACAAAATGCTGGAGGTACACAGCAGGTCAGACAGTGTCTGCGGTCAGAGTAACACACACAAAATGATGGAGGAACTCAGCAGGTCAGACAGTGTCTATTGTCACAGTAACACACACAAAATGCTGGAGGAACTCAGCAGGTCAGACAGTGTCTATGGACAGAGTAATACACACAAAATGCTGGAATAACTCAGCAGGTCAGACAGTGTCTACGGACAGAGTAACTCACACAAAATGCTGGAGGAACTCAGCAGGTCAGACAGTGTCTATGGTCAGAGTAACACACACAAAATGCTGGAGGAACTCAGCAGGTCAGACAGTGTCTATGGTCAGAGTAACACACTCAAAATGCTGGAGGAACTCAGCAGGTCAGACAGTGTCTGTGGTCAGAGTAACACACACACAATGCTGGAGGAACTCAGCAAGTCAGACAGTGTCTATGGTCAGAGTAACACACACAAAATGCTGGAGGAACTCAGCAGGTCAGACAGTGTCTTTGGTCAGAGTAACACACACAAAATGCTGGAGAAACTCAGCAGGTCAGACAGTGTCTGTGGTCAGAGTATCACAACATGCTGGAGGAACTCAGCAGGTCAGACAGTGTCTATGGTCAGAGTAACACATACAAAATGCTGGAGGAACTCAGCAGGTCAGACAGTGTCTATGGTCAGAGTAACACACACAAAATGCTGGTGAAACTCAGCAGGTCAGACAGTGTCTATGGACAGAGTAACACACACAAAATGCTGGAGGAACTCAGCAGGTCAGACAGTGTCTATGGACGGAGTAACACACACAAAATGCCGGAGGAACTCTGCAGGTCAGACAGTGTCTATGGACGGAGTAACACACACAAAATGCCGGAGGAACTCAGCAGGTCAGACAGTGTCTATGGACGGAGTAACACACACAAAATGCTGGAGGAACTCAGCAGGTCAGACAGTGTCTATGGACAGAGTAACACACACAAAATGCTGGAGGAACTCAGCAAGTCAGACAGTGTCAATGGACAGAGTAACACACACAAAATGCTGGAGGAACTCAGCAGGTCAGAGAGTGTCTATGGACAGAGTAACACACACAAAATGCTGGAGGAACTCAGCAGGTCAGAGAGTGTCTATGGACAGAGTAACACACACAAAATGCTGGAGGAACTCAGCAGGTCAGACAGTGTCTATAGTCAGAGTAACACACACAAAATGCTGGAGGAACTCAGCAGGTCAGACAGTGTCTTTGGTCAGAGTAACACACACAAAATGCTGGAGAAACTCAGCAGGTCAGACAGTGTCTGTGGTCAGAGTATCACAAAATGCTGGAGGAACTCAGCAGGTAAGACACTGTCTATGGACGGAGTAACACACACAAAGTGCTGGAGGAACTCAGCACGTCAGACAGTGTCTAAGGACAGAGTAACACACACAAAATGCTGGAGGATCTCAGCAGGTCAGACAGTGTCTATGGACAGAGTAACACACACAAAATGCTGGAGGAACTCTGCAGGTCAGACAGTGTCTATGGTCAGAGTAACACACACAAAATGCTGGAGGAACTCAGCAGGTCAGACAGTGTCTATGGACAGAGTAACACATACAAAATGCTGGAGGAACTCAGCAGGTCAGACAGTGTCCATGGTCAGAGTAACACACACAAAATGCTGGAGGAACTCAGCAGGTCAGACAGTGTCTATGGACAGAGTAACACACACAAAATGCTGGAGGAACTCAGCAGGTCAGACAGTGTCCATGGTCAGAGTAACACACAAATTGCTGGACGAACTCAACAGGTCAGACAGTGTCTGTGGTCAGAGTAACACAAAATGCTGGAGGAACTCAGCAGGTCAGACAGTGTCTATGGTCAGAGTAACACATACAAAATGCTGGAGGAACTCAGCAGGTCAGACAGTGTCTATGGTCACAGTAACACACACAAAATGCTGGTGAAACTCAGCAGGTCAGACAGTGTCTATGGACAGAGTAACACACACAAAATGCTGGAGGAACTCAGCAGGTCAGACAGTGTCTATGGACGGAGTAACACACACAAAATGCTGGAGGAACTCTGCAGGTCAGACAGTGTCTATGGACCGAGTAACACACACAAAATGCCGGAGGAACTCAGCAGGTCAGACAGTGTCTATGGACGGAGTAACACACACAAAATGCTGGAGGAACTCAGCAGGTCAGACAGTGTCTATGGACAGAGTAACACACACAAAGTGCTGGAGGAACTCAGCAGGTTAGACAGTGTATATGGTCAGAGTAACACACACAAAATGCTGGAGGAACTCAGCAGGTCAGACAGTGTCAATGGACAGAGTAACACACACAAAATGCTGGAGGAACTCAGCAGGTCAGAGAGTGTCTATGGTCAGAGTAACACACACAAAATGCTGGAGGAACTCAGCAGGTCAGAGAGTGTCTATGGACAGAGTAACACACACAAAATGCTGGAGGAACTCAGCAAGTCAGACAGTGTCTATTGTCACAGTAACACACACAAAATGCTGGAGGAACTCAGCAGGTCAGACAGTGTCTATGGACAGAGTAATACACACAAAATGCTGGAATAACTCAGCAGGTCAGACAGTGTCTACGGACAGAGAAACTCACACAAAATGCTGGAGGTACACAGCAGGTCAGACAGTGTCTGCGGTCAGAGTAACACACACAAAATGATGGAGGAACTCAGCAGGTCAGACAGTGTCTATTGTCACAGTAACACACACAAAATGCTGGAGGAACTCAGCAGGTCAGAGAGTGTCTATGGACAGAGTAACACACACAAAATGCTGGAGGAACTCAGCAGGTCAGACAGTGTCTATTGTCACAGTAACACACACAAAATGCTGTAGGAACTCAGCAGGTCAGACAGTGTCTATGGACAGAGTAATACACACAAAATGCTGGAATAACTCAGCAGGTCAGACAGTGTCTACGGACAGAGAAACTCACACAAAATGCTGGAGGTACACAGCAGGTCAGACAGTGTCTGCGGTCAGAGTAACACACACAAAATGATGGAGGAACTCAGCAGGTCAGACAGTGTCTATTGTCACAGTAACACACACAAAATGCTGGAGGAACTCAGCAGGTCAGACAGTGTCTATGGACAGAGTAATACACACAAAATGCTGGAATAACTCAGCAGGTCAGACAGTGTCTACGGACAGAGTAACTCACACAAAATGCTGGAGGAACTCAGCAGGTCAGACAGTGTCTATGGTCAGAGTAACACACACAAAATGCTGGAGGAACTCAGCAGGTCAGACAGTGTCTATGGTCAGAGTAACACACTCAAAATGCTGGAGGAACTCAGCAGGTCAGACAGTGTCTGTGGTCAGAGTAACACACACACAATGCTGGAGGAACTCAGCAAGTCAGACAGTGTCTATGGTCAGAGTAACACACACAAAATGCTGGAGGAACTCAGCAGGTCAGACAGTGTCTTTGGTCAGAGTAACACACACAAAATGCTGGAGAAACTCAGCAGGTCAGACAGTGTCTGTGGTCAGAGTATCACAACATGCTGGAGGAACTCAGCAGGTCAGACAGTGTCTATGGTCAGAGTAACACATACAAAATGCTGGAGGAACTCAGCAGGTCAGACAGTGTCTATGGTCAGAGTAACACACACAAAATGCTGGTGAAACTCAGCAGGTCAGACAGTGTCTATGGACAGAGTAACACACACAAAATGCTGGAGGAACTCAGCAGGTCAGACAGTGTCTATGGACGGAGTAACACACACAAAATGCCGGAGGAACTCTGCAGGTCAGACAGTGTCTATGGACGGAGTAACACACACAAAATGCCGGAGGAACTCAGCAGGTCAGACAGTGTCTATGGACGGAGTAACACACACAAAATGCTGGAGGAACTCAGCAGGTCAGACAGTGTCTATGGACAGAGTAACACACACAAAATGCTGGAGGAACTCAGCAAGTCAGACAGTGTCAATGGACAGAGTAACACACACAAAATGCTGGAGGAACTCAGCAGGTCAGAGAGTGTCTATGGACAGAGTAACACACACAAAATGCTGGAGGAACTCAGCAGGTCAGAGAGTGTCTATGGACAGAGTAACACACACAAAATGCTGGAGGAACTCAGCAGGTCAGACAGTGTCTATAGTCAGAGTAACACACACAAAATGCTGGAGGAACTCAGCAGGTCAGACAGTGTCAATGGACAGAGTAACACACACAAAATGCTGGAGGAACTCAGCAGGTCAGAGAGTGTCTATGGTCAGAGTAACACACACAAAATGCTGGAGGAACTCAGCAGGTCAGAGAGTGTCTATGGACAGAGTAACACACACAAAATGCTGGAGGAACTCAGCAGGTCAGACAGTGTCTATTGTCACAGTAACACACACAAAATGCTGGAGGAACTCAGAAGGTCAGACAGTGTCTATGGACAGAGTAATACACACAAAATGCTGGAATAACTCAGCAGGTCAGACAGTGTCTACGGACAGAGTAACTCATTCAAAATGCTGGAGAAACTCAGCAGGTCAGACAGTGTCTATGGTCAGAGTAACACACACAAAATGCTGGAGGAACTCAGCAGGTCCGACAGTGTCTATGGTCAGAGTAACACATACAAAATGCTGGAGGAAATCAGCAGGTCAGACAGTGTCTATGGTCAGAGTAACACACACAAAATGCTGGAGGAACTCAGCAGGTCAGACAGTGTCTATGGTCAGAGTAACACACACAAAATGCTGGAGGAACTCAGCAGGTCAGACAGTGTCTATGGTCAGAGTAACACACAAAATGCTGGAGGAACTCAGCAGGTCAGACAGTGTCTATGGTCAGAGTAACACATACAAAATGCTGGAGGACCTCAGCAGGTCAGACAGAGTCTACGGTCAGAGTAACACACACAAAATGCTGGAGGAACTCAGCAGGTCAGACAGTGTCTATGGTCAGAGTAACACACACAAAATGTTGGAGGAACTCAGCAGGTCAGACAGTGTCTACGGACAGAGTAACACACACAAAATGCTGGAGGTACACAGCAGGTCAGACAGTGTCTCTGGTCAGAGTAACACACACAAAATGATGGAGGAACTCAGCAGGTCAGACAGTGCCTATTGTCACAGTAACACACACAAAATGCTGGAGGAACTCAGCAGGTCAGACAGTGTCTATGGACAGAGTAATACACACAAAATGCTGGAATAACTCAGCAGGTCAGACAGTGTCTACGGACAGAGTAACTCACACAAAATGCTGGAGGAACTCAGCAGATCAGACAGTGTCTATGGTCAGAGTAACACACACAAAATGCTGGAGGAACTCAGCAGGTCAGACAGTGCCTATGGTCAGAGTAACACACACAAAATGCTGGAGGAACTCAGCAGGTCAGACAGTGTCTATGGTCAGAGTAACACACACAAAATGCTGGAGGAACTCAGCAGGTCAGACAGTGTCTGTGGTCAGAGTAACACACACACAATGCTGGAGGAACTCAGCAAGTCAGACAGTGTCTATGGTCAGAGTAACACACACAAAATGCTGGAGGAACTCAGCAGGTCAGACAGTGTCTTTGGTCAGAGTAACACACACAAAATGCTGGAGAAACTCAGCAGGTCAGACAGTGTCTGTGGTCAGAGTATCACAAAATGCTGGAGGAACTCAGCAGGTAAGACACTGTCTATGGACGGAGTAACACACACAAAATGCTGGAGGAACTCAGCACGTCAGACAGTGTCTAAGGACAGAGTAACACACACAAAATGCTGGAGGATCTCAGCAGGTCAGACAGTGTCTATGGACAGAGTAACACACACAAAATGCTGGAGGAACTCTGCAGGTCAGACAGTGTCTATGGTCAGAGTAACACACACAAAATGCTGGAGGAACTCAGCAGGTCAGACAGTGTCTATGGACAGAGTAACACATACAAAATGCTGGAGGAACTCAGCAGGTCAGACAGTGTCCATGGTCAGAGTAACACACACAAAATGCTGGAGGAACTCAGCAGGTCAGACAGTGTCTATGGACAGAGTAACACACACAAAATGCTGGAGGAACTCAGCAGGTCAGACAGTGTCCATGGTCAGAGTAACACACAAATTGCTGGACGAACTCAACAGGTCAGACAGTGTCTGTGGTCAGAGTAACACAAAATGCTGGAGGAACTCAGCAGGTCAGACAGTGTCTATGGTCAGAGTAACACATACAAAATACTGGAGGAACTCAGCAGGTCAGACAGTGTCTATGGTCACAGTAACACACACAAAATGCTGGTGAAACTCAGCAGGTCAGACAGTGTCTATGGACAGAGTAACACACACAAAATGCTGGAGGAACTCAGCAGGTCAGACAGTGTCTATGGACGGAGTAACACACACAAAATGCTGGAGGAACTCTGCAGGTCAGACAGTGTCTATGGACCGAGTAACACACACAAAATGCCGGAGGAACTCAGCAGGTCAGACAGTGTCTATGGACGGAGTAACACACACAAAATGCTGGAGGAACTCAGCAGGTCAGACAGTGTCTATGGACAGAGTAACACACACAAAGTGCTGGAGGAACTCAGCAGGTTAGACAGTGTATATGGTCAGAGTAACACACACAAAATGCTGGAGGAACTCAGCAGGTCAGACAGTGTCAATGGACAGAGTAACACACACAAAATGCTGGAGGAACTCAGCAGGTCAGAGAGTGTCTATGGTCAGAGTAACACACACAAAATGCTGGAGGAACTCAGCAGGTCAGAGAGTGTCTATGGACAGAGTAACACACACAAAATGCTGGAGGAACTCAGCAGGTCAGACAGTGTCTATTGTCACAGTAACACACACAAAATGCTGGAGGAACTCAGCAGGTCAGACAGTGTCTATGGACAGAGTAATACACACAAAATGCTGGAATAACTCAGCAGGTCAGACAGTGTCTACGGACAGAGAAACTCACACAAAATGCTGGAGGTACACAGCAGGTCAGACAGTGTCTGCGGTCAGAGTAACACACACAAAATGATGGAGGAACTCAGCAGGTCAGACAGTGTCTATTGTCACAGTAACACACACAAAATGCTGGAGGAACTCAGCAGGTCAGAGAGTGTCTATGGACAGAGTAACACACACAAAATGCTGGAGGAACTCAGCAGGTCAGACAGTGTCTATTGTCACAGTAACACACACAAAATGCTGGAGGAACTCAGCAGGTCAGACAGTGTCTATGGACAGAGTAATACACACAAAATGCTGGAATAACTCAGCAGGTCAGACAGTGTCTACGGACAGAGAAACTCACACAAAATGCTGGAGGTACACAGCAGGTCAGACAGTGTCTGCGGTCAGAGTAACACACACAAAATGATGGAGGAACTCAGCAGGTCAGACAGTGTCTATTGTCACAGTAACACACACAAAATGCTGGAGGAACTCAGCAGGTCAGACAGTGTCTATGGACAGAGTAATACACACAAAATGCTGGAATAACTCAGCAGGTCAGACAGTGTCTACGGACAGAGTAACTCACACAAAATGCTGGAGGAACTCAGCAGGTCAGACAGTGTCTATGGTCAGAGTAACACACACAAAATGCTGGAGGAACTCAGCAGGTCAGACAGTGTCTATGGTCAGAGTAACACACTCAAAATGCTGGAGGAACTCAGCAGGTCAGACAGTGTCTGTGGTCAGAGTAACACACACACAATGCTGGAGGAACTCAGCAAGTCAGACAGTGTCTATGGTCAGAGTAACACACACAAAATGCTGGAGGAACTCAGCAGGTCAGACAGTGTCTTTGGTCAGAGTAACACACACAAAATGCTGGAGAAACTCAGCAGGTCAGACAGTGTCTGTGGTCAGAGTATCACAACATGCTGGAGGAACTCAGCAGGTCAGACAGTGTCTATGGTCAGAGTAACACATACAAAATGCTGGAGGAACTCAGCAGGTCAGACAGTGTCTATGGTCAGAGTAACACACACAAAATGCTGGTGAAACTCAGCAGGTCAGACAGTGTCTATGGACAGAGTAACACACACAAAATGCTGGAGGAACTCAGCAGGTCAGACAGTGTCTATGGACGGAGTAACACACACAAAATGCCGGAGGAACTCTGCAGGTCAGACAGTGTCTATGGACGGAGTAACACACACAAAATGCCGGAGGAACTCAGCAGGTCAGACAGTGTCTATGGACGGAGTAACACACACAAAATGCTGGAGGAACTCAGCAGGTCAGACAGTGTCTATGGACAGAGTAACACACACAAAATGCTGGAGGAACTCAGCAAGTCAGACAGTGTCAATGGACAGAGTAACACACACAAAATGCTGGAGGAACTCAGCAGGTCAGAGAGTGTCTATGGTCAGAGTAACACACACAAAATGCTGGAGGAACTCAGCAGGTCAGAGAGTGTCTATGGACAGAGTAACACACACAAAATGCTGGAGGAACTCAGCAGGTCAGACAGTGTCTATAGTCAGAGTAACACACACAAAATGCTGGAGGAACTCAGCAGGTCAGACAGTGTCAATGGACAGAGTAACACACACAAAATGCTGGAGGAACTCAGCAGGTCAGAGAGTGTCTATGGTCAGAGTAACACACACAAAATGCTGGAGGAACTCAGCAGGTCTGAGAGTGTCTATGGACAGAGTAACACACACAAAATGCTGGAGGAACTCAGCAGGTCAGACAGTGTCTATTGTCACAGTAACACACACAAAATGCTGGAGGAACTCAGAATGTCAGACAGTGTCTATGGACAGAGTAATACACACAAAATGCTGGAATAACTCAGCAGGTCAGACAGTGTCTACGGACAGAGTAACTCATTCAAAATGCTGGAGAAACTCAGCAGGTCAGACAGTGTCTATGGTCAGAGTAACACACACAAAATGCTGGAGGAACTCAGCAGGTCCGACAGTGTCTATGGTCAGAGTAACACATACAAAATGCTGGAGGAAATAAGCAGGTCAGACAGTGTCTATGGTCAGAGTAACACACACAAAATGCTGGAGGAACTCAGCAGGTCAGACAGTGTCTATGGTCAGAGTAACACACACAAAATGCTGGAGGAACTCAGCAGGTCAGACAGTGTCTATGGTCAGAGTAACACACAAAATGCTGGAGGAACTCAGCAGGTCAGACAGTGTCTATGGTCAGAGTAACACATACAAAATGCTGGAGGACCTCAGCAGGTCAGACAGAGTCTACGGACAGAGTAACACACACAAAATGTTGGAGGAACTCAGCAGGTCAGACAGTGTCTACGGACAGAGTAACACACACAAAATGCTGGAGGTACACAGCAGGTCAGACAGTGTCTCTGGTCAGAGTAACACACACAAAATGATGGAGGAACTCAGCAGGTCAGACAGTGCCTATTGTCACAGTAACACACACAAAATGCTGGAGGAACTCAGCAGGTCAGACAGTGTCTATGGACAGAGTAATACACACAAAATGCTGGAATAACTCAGCAGGTCAGACAGTGTCTACGGACAGAGTAACTCACACAAAATGCTGGAGGAACTCAGCAGATCAGACAGTGTCTATGGTCAGAGTAACACACACAAAATGCTGGAGGAACTCAGCAGGTCAGACAGTGTCTATGGTCAGAGTAACACATACAAAATGCTGGAGGAACTCAGCAGGTCAGACAGTGTCTATGGTCAGAGTAACACACACAAAATGCTGGAGGAACTCAGCAGGTCAGACAGTGTTTATGGTCAGAGTAACACACAAAATGCTGGAATAACTCAGCAGGTCAGACAGTGTCTACGGACAGAGTAACTCACACAAAATGCTGGAGGAACTCAGCAGGTCAGACAGTGTCTATGGTCAGAGTAACACACACAAAATGCTGGAGGAACTCAGCAGGTCAGACAGTGTCTATGGTCAGAGTAACACACTCAAAATGCTGGAGGAACTCAGCAGGTCAGACAGTGTCTGTGGTCAGAGTAACACACACACAATGCTGGAGGAACTCAGCAAGTCAGACAGTGTCTATGGTCAGAGTAACACACACAAAATGCTGGAGGAACTCAGCAGGTCAGACAGTGTCTTTGGTCAGAGTAACACACACAAAATGCTGGAGAAACTCAGCAGGTCAGACAGTGTCTGTGGTCAGAGTATCACAACATGCTGGAGGAACTCAGCAGGTCAGACAGTGTCTATGGTCAGAGTAACACATACAAAATGCTGGAGGAACTCAGCAGGTCAGACAGTGTCTACGGTCAGAGTAACACACACAAAATGCTGGTGAAACTCAGCAGGTCAGACAGTGTCTATGGACAGAGTAACACACACAAAATGCTGGAGGAACTCAGCAGGTCAGACAGTGTCTATGGACGGAGTAACACACACAAAATGCCGGAGGAACTCTGCAGGTCAGACAGTGTCTATGGACGGAGTAACACACACAAAATGCCGGAGGAACTCAGCAGGTCAGACAGTGTCTATGGACGGAGTAACACACACAAAATGCTGGAGGAACTCAGCAGGTCAGACAGTGTCTATGGACAGAGTAACACACACAAAATGCTGGAGGAACTCAGCAAGTCAGACAGTGTCAATGGACAGAGTAACACACACAAAATGCTGGAGGAACTCAGCAGGTCAGAGAGTGTCTATGGTCAGAGTAACACACACAAAATGCTGGAGGAACTCAGCAGGTCAGAGAGTGTCTATGGACAGAGTAACACACACAAAATGCTGGAGGAACTCAGCAGGTCAGACAGTGTCTATAGTCAGAGTAACACACACAAAATGCTGGAGGAACTCAGCAGGTCAGACAGTGTCAATGGACAGAGTAACACACACAAAATGCTGGAGGAACTCAGCAGGTCAGAGAGTGTCTATGGTCAGAGTAACACACACAAAATGCTGGAGGAACTCAGCAGGTCAGAGAGTGTCTATGGACAGAGTAACACACACAAAATGCTGGAGGAACTCAGCAGGTCAGACAGTGTCTATTGTCACAGTAACACACACAAAATGCTGGAGGAACTCAGAAGGTCAGACAGTGTCTATGGACAGAGTAATACACACAAAATGCTGGAATAACTCAGCAGGTCAGACAGTGTCTACGGACAGAGTAACTCATTCAAAATGCTGGAGAAACTCAGCAGGTCAGACAGTGTCTATGGTCAGAGTAACACACACAAAATGCTGGAGGAACTCAGCAGGTCCGACAGTGTCTATGGTCAGAGTAACACATACAAAATGCTGGAGGAAATAAGCAGGTCAGACAGTGTCTATGGTCAGAGTAACACACACAAAATGCTGGAGGAACTCAGCAGGTCAGACAGTGTCTATGGTCAGAGTAACACACACAAAATGCTGGAGGAACTCAGCAGGTCAGACAGTGTCTATGGTCAGAGTAACACACAAAATGCTGGAGGAACTCAGCAGGTCAGACAGTGTCTATGGTCAGAGTAACACATACAAAATGCTGGAGGACCTCAGCAGGTCAGACAGAGTCTACGGACAGAGTAACACACACAAAATGTTGGAGGAACTCAGCAGGTCAGACAGTGTCTACGGACAGAGTAACACACACAAAATGCTGGAGGTACACAGCAGGTCAGACAGTGTCTCTGGTCAGAGTAACACACACAAAATGATGGAGGAACTCAGCAGGTCAGACAGTGCCTATTGTCACAGTAACACACACAAAATGCTGGAGGAACTCAGCAGGTCAGACAGTGTCTATGGACAGAGTAATACACACAAAATGCTGGAATAACTCAGCAGGTCAGACAGTGTCTACGGACAGAGTAACTCACACAAAATGCTGGAGGAACTCAGCAGATCAGACAGTGTCTATGGTCAGAGTAACACACACAAAATGCCGGAGGAACTCAGCAGGTCAGACAGTGTCTATGGTCAGAGTAACACATACAAAATGCTGGAGGAACTCAGCAGGTCAGACAGTGTCTATGGTCAGAGTAACACACACAAAATGCTGGAGGAACTCAGCAGGTCAGACAGTGTTTATGGTCAGAGTAACACACAAAATGCTGGAGGAACTCAGCAGGTCAGACAGTGTCTACGGACAGAGTAACTCACACAAAATGCTGGAGGAACTCAGCAGGTCAGACAGTGTCTATAGACAGACTAACACGCACAAAATGCTGGAGGAACTCAGCAGGTCAGAGAGTGTCTATGGACAGAGTAACATACACAAAATTCTGGAGGAACTCAGCAGGTCAGACAGTGTCTATGGACAGAGTAACACACACAAACTGCTGGAGGAACTCAGCAGGTCAGACAGTGTCTATGGTCAGAGTAACACACAAATTGCTGGAGGAACTCAGCAGGGCGGACAGTGTCTATGGTCAGAGTAACACTCACAAAATGCTGCAGGAACTCAGCAGGTCAGACAGTGTCTATGGTCAGAGTAACACACAAAATGCTGGAGGAACTCAGCAGGTCAGACAGTGTCTATGGTCCGAGTAACGCACAAAATGCTGGAGGAACTCAGCAGGTCAGACAGTGTCTATGGACAGAGTAACACACACAAAATGCTGGAGAAACTCAACAGGTCAGACAGTGTCTATGGACGGAGTAACACACACAAAATGCTGGAGAAACTCAACAGGTCAGACAGTGTCTATGGACGGAGTAACACACACAAAATGCTGGAGGAACTCAGCAGGTCAGACATTGTCTTTGGACAGAGAAACACACAGAAAATGCTGGAGGAACTCAGCAGGTCAGACAGTGTCTATGGACAGAGTAACACAAAAAATGCTGGAGGAACTCAACAGGTCAGACAGTGTCTATGGACAGAGTAACACACAGAAAATGCTGGAGGAACTCAGCAGGTCAGACAGTGTGTACGGACAGAGTAACACACACAAAATGCTGGAATAACTCAGCAGGTCAGACAGTGCCATCGGAGAGAGTAACACACACAAAATGCTGGATTAACTCAGCAGGTCAGACAGTGTCTATGGATAGAGTAACACACACAAAATGCTGGAGGAACTCAGCAGGTCAGACAGTGTCTATGGACGGAGTAACACACACAAAATGCTGGAGGAACTCAGCAGGTCAGACAGTTTCTGTGGTCAGAGTAACACAAAATGCTGGAGGAACTCAGCAGGTCAGACAGTGTCTATGGTCCGAGTAACACACAAAATGCTGGAGGAACTCAGCAGGTCAGACAGTGTCTATGGACAGAGTAACACACAGAAAATGCTGGAGAAACTCAACAGGTCAGACAGTGTCTATGGACGGAGTAACACACACAAAATGCTGGAGGAACTCAGCAGGTCAGACAGTGTCTTTGGACAGAGAAACACACAGAAAATGCTGGAGGAACTCAGCAGGTCAGACAGTGTCTATGGAGAGAGTAACACAAAATGTGCTGGAGGAACTCAACAGGTCAGACAGTGTCTATGGACAGAGTAACACAAAAAATGCTGGAGGAACTCAGCAGGTCAGACAGTGTCTATGGACAGAGTAACACACAGAAAATGCTGGAGGAACTCAGCATGTCAGACAGTGTGTACGGACAGAGTAACACACACAAAATGCTGGAATAACTCAGCAGGTCAGACAGTGCCAACGGAGAGAGTAACACACACAAAATGCTGGATTAACTCAGCAGGTCAGACAGTGTCTATGGACCGAGTAACACACACAAAATGCTGGAGGAACTCAGCAGGTCAGACAGTGTCTATGGACGGAGTAACACACACAAAATGCTGGAGGAACTCATCAGGTCAGACAGTGTCTATGGACAGATTAACACACAGAAAATGCTGGAGGAACTCTGCGGGTCAGACAGTGTCTATGGAAAGAGTAACACCCAAAATGCTGGAGGAACTCAGCAGGTCAGACAGTGTCTATGAACAGAGTAACACACAAAATGCTGGAGGAACTCAGCAGGTCAGACAGTGTCTATGGACAGAGTAACAGACACAGAAAATGCTGGAGAAACTCAACAGGTCAGACAGTGTCTCTGGTCAGAGTAACACACAAAATGCTGGAGGAACTCAGCAGGTCAGACAGTGTCTATGGTCAGAGTAACACACAAAATGCTGGAGGAACTCAGCAGGTCAGACAGTGTCTATGGACGGAGTAACACACACAAAATGCTGGAGGAACTCAGCAGGTCAGACAGTGCCAACGGACAGAGTAACACTCACAAAATTCAGGAATAACTCAGCAGGTCAGACAGTGTCTACGGACAGAGTAACACACAGAAAATGCTGGAGGAACTCAGCAGGTCAGACAGTGTGTACGGACAGAGTAACACACACAAAATGCTGGAATAACTCAGCAGGTCAGACAGTGCCAACGGAGAGAGTAACACACACAAAATGCTGGATTAACTCAGCAGGTCAGACAGTGTCTATGGACAGAGTAACACACACAAAATGCTGGAGGAACTCAGCAGGTCAGACAGTGTCTATGGACGGAGTAACACACACAAAATGCTGGAGGAACTCAGCAGGTTAGACAGTTTCTGTGGTCAGAGTAACACAAAATGCTGGAGGAACTCAGCAGGTCAGACAGTGTCTATGGTCCGAGTAACACACAAAATGCTGGAGGAACTCAGCAGGTCAGACAGTGTCTATGGTCAGAGTAACACATACAAAATGCTGGTGGACCTCAGCAGGTCAGACAGTGTCTACGGACAGAGTAACACACACAAAATGTTGGAGGAACTCAGCAGGTCAGACAGTGTCTACGGACAGAGTAACACACACAAAATGCTGGAGGTACACAGCAGGTCAGACAGTGTCTCTGGTCAGAGTAACACACACAAAATGATGGAGGAACTCAGCAGGTCAGACAGTGCCTATTGTCACAGTAACACACACAAAATGCTGGAGGAACTCAGCAGGTCAGACAGTGTCTATGGTCAGAGTAACTCACACAAAATGCTGGAGGAACACAGCAGGTCAGACAGTGTCTATGGTCAGAGTAACACACACAAAATGCTGGAGGAACTCAGCAGGTCAGACAGTGTCTATGGTCAGAGTAACACACACAAAATGCTGGAGGAACTCAGCAGGTCAGTCAGTGTCTGTGGTCAGAGTAACACACACACAATGCTGGAGGAACTCAGCAAGTCAGACAGTGTCTATGGTCAGAGTAACACCCACAAAATGCTGGAGGAACTCAGCAGGTCAGACAGTGTCTTTGGTCAGAGTAACACACACAAAATGCTGGAGAAACTCAGCAGGTCAGACAGTGTCTGTGGTCAGAGTATCACAAAATGCTGGAGGAACTCAGCAGGTAAGACACTGTCTATGGACGGAGTAACACACACAAAATGCTGGAGGAACTCAGCACGTCAGACAGTGTCTAAGGACAGAGTAACACACACAAAATGCTGGAGGATCTCAGCAGGTCAGACAGTGTCTATGGACAGAGTAACACACACAAAATGCTGGAGGAACTCTGCAGGTCAGACAGTGTCTATGGTCAGAGTAACACATACAAAATGCTGGAGGAACTCAGCAGGTCAGACAGTGTCTATGGTCACAGTAACACACACAAAATGCTGGTGAAACTCAGCAGGTCAGACAGTGTCTATGGACAGAGTAACACACACAAAATGCTGGAGGAACTCAGCAGGTCAGACAGTGTCTATGGACGGAGTAACACACACAAAATGCTGGAGGAACTCTGCAGGTCAGACAGTGTCTATGGACCGAGTAACACACACAAAATGCCGGAGGAACTCAGCAGGTCAGACAGTGTCTATGGACGGAGTAACACGCACAAAATGCTGGAGGAACTCAGCAGGTCAGACAGTGTCTATGGACAGAGTAACACACACAAAGTGCTGGAGGAACTCAGCAGGTTAGACAGTGTATATGGTCAGAGTAACACACACAAAATGCTGGGGGAACTCAGCAGGTCAGACAGTGTCAATGGACAGAGTAACACACACAAAATGCTGGAGGAACTCAGCAGGTCAGAGAGTGTCTATGGTCAGAGTAACACACACAAAATGCTGGAGGAACTCAGCAGGTAAGAGAGTGTCTATGGACAGAGTAACACACACAAAATGCTGGAGGAACTCAGCAGGTCAGACAGTGTCTATTGTCACAGTAACACACACAAAATGCTGGAGGAACTCAGCAGGTCAGACAGTGTCTATGGACAGAGTAATACACACAAAATGCTGGAATAACTCAGCAGGTCAGACAGTGTCTACGGACAGAGAAACTCACACAAAATGCTGGAGGTACACAGCAGGTCAGACAGTGTCTGCGGTCAGAGTAACACACACAAAATGATGGAGGAACTCAGCAGGTCAGACAGTGTCTATTGTCACAGTAACACACACAAAATGCTGGAGGAACTCAGCAGGTCAGAGAGTGTCTATGGACAGAGTAACACACACAAAATGCTGGAGGAACTCAGCAGGTCAGACAGTGTCTATTGTCACAGTAACACACACAAAATGCTGGAGGAACTCAGCAGGTCAGACAGTGTCTATGGACAGAGTAATACACACAAAATGCTGGAATAACTCAGCAGGTCAGACAGTGTCTACGGACAGAGTAACTCACACAAAATGCTGGAGGAACTCAGCAGGTCAGACAGTGTCTATGGTCAGAGTAACACACACAAAATGCTGGAGGAACTCAGCAGGTCAGACAGTGTCTATGGTCAGAGTAACACACACAAAATGCTGGAGGAACTCAGCAGGTCAGACAGTGTCTGTGGTCAGAGTAACACACACACAATGCTGGAGGAACTCAGCAAGTCAGACAGTGTCTATGGTCAGAGTAACACACACAAAATGCTGGAGGAACTCAGCAGGTCAGACAGTGTCTTTGGTCAGAGTAACACACACAAAATGCTGGAGAAACTCAGCAGGTCAGACAGTGTCTGTGGTCAGAGTATCACAAAATGCTGGAGGAACTCAGCAGGTCAGACAATGTCTATGGTCAGAGTAACACATACAAAATGCTGGAGGAACTCAGCAGGTCAGACAGTGTCTATGGTCAGAGTAACACACACAAAATGCTGGTGAAACTCAGCAGGTCAGACAGTGTCTATGGACAGAGTAACACACACAAAATGCTGGAGGAACTCAGCAGGTCAGACAGTGTCTATGGACGGAGTAACACACACAAAATGCCGGAGGAACTCTGCAGGTCAGACAGTGTCTATGGACGGAGTAACACACACAAAATGCCGGAGGAACTCAGCAGGTCAGACAGTGTCTATGGACGGAGTAACACACACAAAATGCTGGAGGAACTCAGCAGGTCAGACAGTGTCTATGGACGGAGTAACACACACAAAATGCTGGAGGAACTCAGCAAGTCAGACAGTGTCAATGGACAGAGTAACACACACAAAATGCTGGAGGAACTCAGCAGGTCAGAGAGTGTCTATGGTCAGAGTAACACACACAAAATGCTGGAGGAACTCAGCAGGTCAGAGAGTGTCTATGGACAGAGTAACACACACAAAATGCTGGAGGAACTCAGCAGGTCAGACAGTGTCTATAGTCAGAGTAACACACACAAAATGCTGGAGGAACTCAGCAGGTCAGACAGTGTCAATGGACAGAGTAACACACACAAAATGCTGGAGGAACTCAGCAGGTCAGAGAGTGTCTATGGTCAGAGTAACACACACAAAATGCTGGAGGAACTCAGCAGGTCAGAGAGTGTCTATGGACAGAGTAACACACACAAAATGCTGGAGGAACTCAGCAGGTCAGACAGTGTCTATTGTCACAGTAACACACACAAAATGCTGGAGGAACTCAGCAGGTCAGACAGTGTCTATGGACAGAGTAATACACACAAAATGCTGGAATAACTCAGCAGGTCAGACAGTGTCTACGGACAGAGTAACTCATTCAAAATGCTGGAGGAACTCAGCAGGTCAGACAGTGTCTATGGTCAGAGTAACACACACAAAATGCTGGAGGAACTCAGCAGGTCCGACAGTGTCTATGGTCAGAGTAACACATACAAAATGCTGGAGGAACTCAGCAGGTCAGACAGTGTCTATGGTCAGAGTAACACACACAAAATGCTGGAGGAACTCAGCAGGTCAGACAGTGTCTATGGTCAGAGTAACACACACAAAATGCTGGAGGAACTCAGCAGGTCAGACAGTGTCTATGGTCAGAGTAACACACAAAATGCTGGAGGAACTCAGCAGGTCAGACAGTGTCTATGGTCAGAGTAACACATACAAAATGCTGGAGGACCTCAGCAGGTCAGACAGTGTCTACGGACAGAGTAACACACACAAAATGTTGGAGGAACTCAGCAGGTCAGACAGTGTCTACGGACAGAGTAACACACACAAAATGCTGGAGGTACACAGCAGGTCAGACAGTGTCTCTGGTCAGAGTAACACACACAAAATGATGGAGGAACTCAGCAGGTCAGACAGTGCCTATTGTCACAGTAACACACACAAAATGCTGGAGGAACTCAGCAGGTCAGACAGTGTCTATGGACAGAGTAATACACACAAAATGCTGGAATAACTCAGCAGGTCAGACAGTGTCTACGGACAGAGTAACTCACACAAAATGCTGGAGGAACTCAGCAGATCAGACAGTGTCTATGGTCAGAGTAACACACACAAAATGCTGGAGGAACTCAGCAGGTCAGACAGTGTCTATTATCAGAGTGACACACAAATTGCTGGAGGAACTCAGCAGGTCAGACAGTGTCTATGGACAGAGTAACACATACAAAATGCTGGAGGAACTCAGCAGGTCAGACAGTGTCTATGGACAGAGTAACACACACAAAATGCTGGAGGAACTCAGCAGGTCAGACAGTGTCTACGGACAGAGTAACACACACAAAATGCTGGAGGAACACAGCAGGTCTGACAGTGTCTGTGGTCAGAGTAACACACACAAAATGATGGAGGAACTCAGCAGGTCAGACAGTGTCTATGGCCGGAGTAACACACACAAAATGCTGGAGTAACTCAGCAGGTCAGACAGTGTCTATGGTCAGAGTAACACACACTCAAAATGCTGGAGGAACACAGCAGGTCAGACAGTGTCTACGGGCAGAGTAACACACACAAAATGCTCGAAGAACTCAGCAGGTCAGACAGTGTCTATGGTCAGAGTAACACACACAAAATGCTGGAGAAACTCAACAGGTCAGACAGTGTCTATGGACAGAGTAACACACACAAAATGCTGGAGGATCTCAGCAGTTCAGACAGTGTCTATGGTCAGAGTAACACATACAAAATGCTGGAGGAACTCAGCAGGTCAGACAGTGTCTACGGACAGAGTAACACACACAAAATGCTGGAGGAACTCAGCAGGTCAGACAGTGTCTATGGGCAGAGTAACACACACAAAATGCTGGAGGAACTCAGCAGGTAAGACACAGTCTATGGACGGAGTAACACACACAAAATGCTGGAGGAACTCAGCACGTCAGACAATGTCTAAGGACAGAGTAACACACACAAAATGCTGGAGGATCTCAGCAGGTCAGACAGTGTCTATGGACAGAGTAACACACACAAAATGCTGGAGGAACTCTGCAGGTCAGACAGTGTCTATGGTCAGAATAACACACACAAAAGGCTGGAGGAACTCAGCAGGTCAGACAGTGTCTATGGACAGAGTAACACACACAAAATGCTGGAGGAACTCAGCAGGTCAGACAGTGTCTATTGTCAGAGTGACACACAAATTGCTGGAGGAACTCTGCAGGTCAGACAGTGTCTATGGACAGAGTAACACATACAAAATGCTGGAGGAACTCAGCAGGTCAGACAGTGTCCATGGTCAGAGTAACACACACAAAATGCTGGAGGAACTCAGCAGGTCAGACAGTGTCTATGGACAGAGTAACACACACAAAATGCTGGAGGAACTCAGCAGGTCAGACAGTGTCCATGGTCAGAGTAACACACAAATTGCTGGATGAACTCAACAGGTCAGACAGTGTCTGTGGTCAGAGTAACACAAAATGCTGGAGGAACTCAGCAGGTCAGACAGTGTCTATGGTCAGAGTAACACATACAAAATGCTGGTTGAACTCAGCAGGTCAGACAGTGTCTATGGTCACAGTAACACACACAAAATGCTGGTGAAACTCAGCAGGTCAGACAGTGTCTATGGACAGAGTAACACACAGAAAATGCTGGAGGAACTCAGCAGGTCAGACAGTGTCTATGGACTGAGTAACACACACAGAATGCTGGAGGAACTCAGCAGGTTAGAGAGTGTCTATGGACAGAGTAACACACACAAAATGCTGGAGGAACTTAGCAGGTCAGACAGTGTCTGTGGTCAGAGTAACACACACAAAATGATGGAGGAACTCAATAGGTCAGACAGTGTCTATTGTCACAGTAACACACACAAAATGCTAGAATAACTCAGCAGGTCAGACAGTGTCTATGCACAGAGTAATACAAACAAAATGCTGGAATAACTCAGCAGGTCAGACAGTGTCTATGGACAGAGTAACTCACACAAAATGCTGGAGGAACTCAGCAGGTCAGACAGTGTCTATGGTCAGAGTAACACATACAAAATGCTGGAGGAACTCAGCAGGTCAGACAGTGTCTACGGACAGAGTAACACACACAAAATGCTGGAGGAACACAGCAGGTCAGACAGTGTCTGTGGTCAGAGTAACACACACAAAATGATGGAGGAACTCAGCAGGTCAGACAGTGTCTATGGACGGAGTAACACACACAAAATGCTGGAGGAACTCAGCAGGTCAGACAGTGTCTATGGTCAGAGTAAAACACACTCAAAATGCTGGAGGATCACAGCAGGTCAGACAGTGTCTACGGACAGAGTAACACACACAAAATGCTCGAGGAACTCAGCAGGTCAGACAGTGTCTATGGTCAGAGTAACACACACAAAATGCTGGAGGAACTCAGCAGGACAGAGAGTGTCTATGGACAGAGTAACACACACAGAATGCTGGAGGAACTCAGCAGGTCAGAGAGTGTCTATGGACAGAGTAACACACACAAAATGCTGGAGGAACTCAGCAGGTCAGACAGTGTCTGTGTTCAGTGAAACACACACAAAATGATGGAGGAACTCAGCAGGTCAGACAGTGTCTATTGTCACAGTAACACAGACAAAATGCTGGAGGAACTCAACAGGTCAGACAGTGTCTACGGACAGAGTAACACACACAGAATGCTGGAGGAACTCAGCAGGTCAGAGAGTGTCTATGGACAGAGTAACACACACAAAATGCTGGAGGAACTTAGCAGGTCAGACAGTGTCTGTGGTCAGAGTAACACACACAAAATGATGGAGGAACTCGTTAGGTCAGACAGTGTCTATTGTCACAGCAACACACACAAAATGCTGGAATAACTCAGCAGGTCAGACAGTGTCTATGCACAGAGTAATACAAACAAAATGCTGGAATAACTCAGCAGGTCAGACAGTGTCTACGGACAGAGTAACTCACACAAAATGCTGGAGGAACTCAGCAGGTCAGACAGTGTCTATGGTCAGAGTAACACATACAAAATGCTGGAGGAACTAAGCAGGTCAGACAGTGTCTATGGACAGAGTAACACACACAAAATGCTGGAGGAACTCAGCAGGTCAGACAGTGTCTACGGACAGAGTAACACACACAAAATGCTGGAGGAACACAGCAGGTCAGACAGTGTCTGTGGTCAGAGTAACACACACAAAATGATGGAGGAACTCAGCAGGTCAGACAGTGTCTATGGCCGGAGTAACACACACAAAATGCTGGAGGAACTCAGCAGGTCAGACAGTGTCTATGGTCAGAGTAACACACACTCAAAATGCTGGAGGAACACAGCAGGTCAGACAGTGTCTACGGGCAGAGTAACACACACAAAATGCTCGAAGAACTCAGCAGGTCAGACAGTGTCTATGGTCAGAGTAACACACACAAAATGCTGGAGAAACTCAACAGGTCAGACAGTGTCTATGGACAGAGTAACACACACAAAATGCTGGAGGATCTCAGCAGTTCAGACAGTGTCTATGGTCAGAGTAACACATACAAAATGCTGGAGGAACTCAGCAGGTCAGACAGTGTCTACGGACAGAGTAGCACACACAAAATGCTGGAGGAACTCAGCAGGTCAGACAGTGTCTATGGGCAGAGTAACACACACAAAATGCTGGAGGAACTCAGCAGGTAAGACACTGTCTATGGACGGAGTAACACACACAAAATGCTGGAGGAACTCAGCACGTCAGACAATGTCTAAGGACAGAGTAACACACACAAAATGCTGGAGGATCTCAGCAGGTCAGTCAGTGTCTATGGACAGAGTAACACACACAAAATGCTGGAGGAACTCTGCAGGTCAGACAGTGTCTATGGTCAGAGTAACACACACAAAAGGCTGGAGGAACTCAGCAGGTCAGACAGTGTCTATGGACAGAGTAACACACACAAAATGCTGGAGGAACTCAGCAGGTCAGACAGTGTCTATTGTCAGAGTGACACACAAATTGCTGGAGGAACTCTGCAGGTCAGACAGTGTCTATGGACAGAGTAACACATACAAAATGCTGGAGGAACTCAGCAGGTCAGACAGTGTCCATGGTCAGAGTAACACACACAAAATGCTGGAGGAACTCAGCAGGTCAGACAGTGTCTATGGACAGAGTAACACACACAAAATGCTGGAGGAACTCAGCAGGTCAGACAGTGTCCATGGTCAGAGTAACACACAAATTGCTGGATGAACTCAACAGGTCAGACAGTGTCTGTGGTCAGAGTAACACAAAATGCTGGAGGAACTCAGCAGGTCAGACAGTGTCTATGGTCAGAGTAACACATACAAAATGCTGGTTGAACTCAGCAGGTCAGACAGTGTCTATGGTCACAGTAACACACACAAAATGCTGGTGAAACTCAGCAGGTCAGACAGTGTCTATGGACAGAGTAACACACACAAAATGCTGGAGGAACTCAGCAGGTCAGACAGTGTCTATGGACGGAGTAACACACACAAAATGCTGGAGGAACTCTGCAGGTCTGTCAGTGTCTATGGACCGAGTAACACACACAAAATGCCGGAGGAACTCAGCAGGTCAGACAGTGTCTATGGACGGAGTAACACACACAAAATGCTGGAGGAACTCAGCAGGTCAGACAGTGTCTATGGACAGAGTAACACACACAAAGTGCTGGAGGAACTCAGCAGGTTAGACAGTGTATATGGTCAGAGTAACACACACAAAATGCTGGAGGAACTCAGCAGGTCAGACAGTGTCAATGGACAGAGTAACACACACAAAATGCTGGAGGAACTCAGCAGGTCAGAGAGTGTCTATGGTCAGAGTAACACACACAAAATGCTGGAGGAACTCAGCAGGTCAGAGAGTGTCTATGGACAGAGTAACACACACAAAATGCTGGAGGAACTCAGCAGGTCAGACAGTGTCTATTGTCACAGTAACACACACAAAATGCTGGAGGAACTCAGCAGGTCAGACAGTGTCTATGGACAGAGTAATACACACAAAATGCTGGAATAACTCAGCAGGTCAGACATTGTCTACGGACAGAGAAACTCACACAAAATGCTGGAGGTACACAGCAGGTCAGACAGTGTCTGCGGTCAGAGTAACACACACAAAATGATGGAGGAACTCAGCAGGTCAGACAGTGTCTATTGTCACAGTAACACACACAAAATGCTGGAGGAACTCAGCAGGTCAGACAGTGTCTATGGACCGAGTAATACACACAAAATGCTGGAATAACTCAGCAGGTCAGACAGTGTCTATGGTCAGAGTAACACACACAAAATGCTGGAGGAACTCAGCAGGTCAGACAGTGTCTGTGGTCAGAGTAACACACACACAATGCTGGAGGAACTCAGCAGGTCAGACAGTGTCTATGGTCAGAGTAACACACACAAAATGCTGGAGGAACTCAGCAGGTCAGACAGTGTCTTTGGTCAGAGTAACACACACAAAATGCTGGAGGAACTCAGCAGGTCAGACAGTGTCTGTGGTCAGAGTATCACAAAATGCTGGAGGAACTCAGCAGGTCAGACAGTGTCTATGGTCAGAGTAACACATACAAAATGCTGGAGGAACTCAGCAGGTCAGACAGTGTCTATGGTCAGAGTAACACACACAAAATGCTGGAGGAACTCAGCAGGTCAGACAGTGTCTATGGACGGAGTAACACACACAAAATGCTGGAGGAACTCAGCAGGTCAGACAGTGTCTATGGACGGAGTAACACACACAAAATGCTGGAGGTACTCAGCAGGTCAGACAGTGTCTATGGACGGAGTAACACACACAAAATGCTGAAGGAACTCAGCAGGTCAGACAGTGTCTATGGACGGAGTAACACACACAAAATGCTGGAGGTACTCTGCAGGTCAGACAGTGTCTATGGATGGAGTAACACACACAAAATGCCGGAGGAACTCAGCAGGTCAGACAGTGTCTATGGACGGAGTAACACACACAAAATGCTGGAGGAACTCAGCAGGTCAGACAGTGTCTACGGACAGAGTAACTCACACAAAATGCTGGAGGAACTCAGCAGGTCAGACAGTGTCTATGGTCAGAGTAACACACACAAAATGCTGGAGGAACTCAGCAGGTCAGACAGTGTCTATGGTCAGAGTAACACACACAAAATGCTGGAGGAACTCAGCAGGTCAGACAGTGTCTATGGTCAGAGTAACACACACAAAATGCTGGAGGAACTCAGCAGGTCAGACAGTGTCTATGGTCAGAGTAACACACAAAATGCTGGAGGAACTCAGCAGGTCAGACAGTGTCTATGGTCAGAGTAACACATACAAAATGCTGGAGGACCTCAGCAGGTCAGACAGTGTCTATGGACGGAGTAACACACACAAAATGCTGGAGGTACTCTGCAGGTCAGACAGTGTCTATGGACGGAGTAACACACACAAAATGCCGGAGGAACTCAGCAGGTCAGACAGTGTCTATGGACGGAGTAACACACACAAAATGCTGGAGGAACTCAGCAGGTCAGACAGTGTCTATGGACAGAGTAACACACACAAAATGCTGGAGGAACTCAGCAGGTCAGACAGTGTCTATGGACGGAGTAACACACACAAAATGCTAGAGGAACTCAGCAGGTCAGACAGTGTCTATGGACAGAGTAACACACACAAAATGCTGGAGGAACTCAGCAGGTCAGACAGTGTCAATGGACAGAGTAACACACACAAAATGCTGGAGGAACTCAGCAGGTCAGAGAGTGTCCATGGTCAGAGTAACACACACAAAATGCTGGAGGAACTCAGCAGGTCAGAGAGTGTCTATGGACAGAGTAACACACACAAAATGCTGGAGGAACTCAGCAGGTCAGACAGTGTCTATGGTCAGAGTAACACACACAAAATGCTGGAGGAACTCAGCAGGTCAGACAGTGTCAATGGACAGAGTAACACACACAAAATGCTGGAGGAACTCAGCAGGTCAGAGAGTGTCTATGGTCAGAGTAATACACACAAAATGCTGGAATAACTCAGCAGGTCAGACAGTGTCTATGGACAGAGTAATACACACAAAATGCTGGAATAACTCAGCAGGTCAGACAGTGTCTACGGACAGAGTAACTCACACAAAATGCTGGAGGAACTCAGCAGGTCAGACAGTGTCTATGGTCAGAGTAACACACACAAAATGCTGGAGGAACTCAGCAGGTCAGAGAGTGTCTATGGTCAGAGTAACACATACAAAATGCTGGAGGAACTCAGCAGGTCAGACAGTGTCTATGGTCAGAGTAACACACACAAAATGCTGGAGGAACTCAGCAGGTCAGACAGTGTCTATGGTCAGAGTAACACACACAAAATGCTGGAGGAACTCAGCAGGTCAGACAGTGTCTATGGTCAGAGTAACACACAAAATGCTGGAGGAACTCAGCAGGTCAGACAGTGTCTATGGTCAGAGTAACACATACAAAATGCTGGAGGACCTCAGCAGGTCAGACAGTGTCTATGGACGGAGTAACACACACAAAATGCTGGAGGTACTCTGCAGGTCAGACAGTGTCTATGGACGGAGTAACACACACAAAATGCCGGAGGAACTCAGCAGGTCAGACAGTGTCTATGGACGGAGTAACACACACAAAATGCTGGAGGAACTCAGCAGGTCAGACAGTGTCTATGGACAGAGTAACACACACAAAATGCTGGAGGAACTCAGCAGGTCAGACAGTGTCAATGGACAGAGTAACACACACAAAATGCTGGAGGAACTCAGCAGGTCAGAGAGTGTCCATGGTCAGAGTAACACACACAAAATGCTGGAGGAACTCAGCAGGTCAGAGAGTGTCTATGGACAGAGTAACACACACAAAATGCTGGAGGAACTCAGCAGGTCAGACAGTGTCTATGGTCAGAGTAACACACACAAAATGCTGGAGGAACTCAGCAGGTCAGACAGTGTCAATGGACAGAGTAACACACACAAAATGCTGGAGGAACTCAACAGGTCAGAGAGTGTCTATGGTCAGAGTAACACACACAAAATGCTGGAGGAACTCAGCAG
Organism: Hypanus sabinus; assembly: GCF_030144855.1. NCBI lineage: Eukaryota > Metazoa > Chordata > Chondrichthyes > Myliobatiformes > Dasyatidae > Hypanus > Hypanus sabinus. The sequence continues at coordinate 1,788 of NW_026781410.1, read as the reverse complement.
GTCAGACAGTGTCTATGGACAGAGTAATACACACAAAATGCTGGAATAACTCAGCAGGTCAGACAGTGTCTACGGACAGAGTAACTCACACAAAATGCTGGAGGAACTCAGCAGGTCAGACAGTGTCTATGGTCAGAGTAACACACACAAAATGCTGGAGGAACTCAGCAGGTCAGACAGTGTCTATGGTCAGAGTAACACATACAAAATGCTGGAGGAACTCAGCAGGTCAGACAGTGTCTATGGTCAGAGTAACACACACAAAATGCTGGAGGAACTCAGCAGGTCAGACAGTGTCTATGGTCAGAGTAACACACACAAAATGCTGGAGGAACTCAGCAGGTCAGACAGTGTCTATGGTCAGAGTAACACACAAAATGCTGGAGGAACTCAGCAGGTCAGACAGTGTCTATGGTCAGAGTAACACATACAAAATGCTGGAGGACCTCAGCAGGTCAGACAGTGTCTACGGACAGAGTAACACACACAAAATGTTGGAGGAACTCAGCAGGTCAGACAGTGTCTACGGACAGAGTAACACACACAAAATGCTGGAGGTACACAGCAGGTCAGACAGTGTCTCTGGTCAGAGTAACAGACACAAAATGATGGAGGAACTCAGTAGGTCAGACAGTGTCTATTGTCACAGTAACACACACAAAATGCTGGAGGAACTCAGCAGGTCAGACAGTGTCTATGGACAGAGTAATACACACAAAATGCTGGAATAACTCAGCAGGTCAGACAGTGTCTACGGACAGAGTAACTCACACAAAATGCTGGAGGAACTCAGCAGATCAGACAGTGTCTATGGTCAGAGTAACACACACAAAATGCTGGAGGAACTCAGCAGGTCAGACAGTGTCTATGGTCAGAGTAACACATACAAAATGCTGGAGGAACTCAGCAGGTCAGACAGTGTCTATGGTCAGAGTAACACACACAAAATGCTGGAGGAACTCAGCAGGTCAGACAGTGTCTATGGTCAGAGTAACACACAAAATGCTGGAGGAACTCAGCAGGTCAGACAGTGTCTACGGACAGAGTAACTCACACAAAATGCTGGAGGAACTCAGCAGGTCAGACAGTGTCTATAGACAGACTAACACGCACAAAATGCTGGAGGAACTCAGCAGGTCAGAGAGTGTCTATGGACAGAGTAACACACACAAAATTCTGGAGGAACTCAGCAGGTCAGACAGTGTCTATGGACAGAGTAACACACACAAAATGCTGGAGGAACTCAGCAGGTCAGAGAGTGTCCATGGTCAGAGTAACACACACAAAATGCTGGAGGAACTCAGCAGGTCAGAGAGTGTCTATGGACAGAGTAACACACACAAAATGCTGGAGGAACTCAGCAGGTCAGACAGTGTCTATGGACAGAGTAATACACACAAAATGCTGGAATAACTCAGCAGGTCAGACATTGTCTACGGACAGAGAAACTCACACAAAATGCTGGAGGTACACAGCAGGTCAGACAGTGTCTGCGGTCAGAGTAACACACACAAAATGATGGAGGAACTCAGCAGGTCAGACAGTGTCTATTGTCACAGTAACACACACAAAATGCTGGAGGAACTCAGCAGGTCAGACAGTGTCTATGGACCGAGTAATACACACAAAATGCTGGAATAACTCAGCAGGTCAGACAGTGTCTATGGTCAGAGTAACACACACAAAATGCTGGAGGAACTCAGCAGGTCAGACAGTGTCTGTGGTCAGAGTAACACACACACAATGCTGGAGGAACTCAGCAGGTCAGACAGTGTCTATGGTCAGAGT